>NC_063181.1:32658045-32992107 GCF_023159225.1 Perognathus longimembris pacificus | reverse complement strand
ACTCAAGAGGCTGGACCTGATGATGGACGTTAAGCCATTATGAGGCAGACAAAACTGAGACTTACTTCCAATTAACCAGCAGAATGTTGGAAGTAGAGCTGTAGTAGAGCCTCAGGCTTGAGGGGCAGAGCTAAACAAAAATTTGTAGCCCCAGCTTCAAGCCCAAATCTGATATGTTTACACATGCATATACACACAAGAATTAAAATGTGCTTCCTGGCTTATTTTCCAGATAAACTTTATTTTTTGTTGTGGCATTGGGCTTTGAACTTAGCCCTCATACTGTCTAAACAGATATTTTACTACTTGAGCCATGCCTCCAGCCATTTTTGCTTTTGTTATTTTTCTAAACAAGGTCTCAGGGTTTGTTGTTGTTATGCTGTTGTCTGTCAGGGCTGGACTGGACCACAGTCCTCACATGTGTTATGTATGTAATTATGCATTCCTATGTCCAGTGTCTTGGTGCAGATGGGTGTGTCACTCTTTGCCTGGGCTGGACTCAAACCGTGTCCCTCCCACTCTGTATGAGCTGAATAGCTGCGAACACAGGGTGAGACACTATGTTTAGCTACAAGTGAGCTTTCAAGAAATACCAACAAATTCTAGGGGAAATCCTGTAGGAATTTTGAACGAAATCCAACTAACCCCATATTAAGTTAATTGGATAATATTGCTGTCTTAAAAATATTTTGTTTAATCAACTTGGAACTTGTTTTTTCTCATTAATTCAGCTGGCCTTTTAGCTTATATTTATCAGAGAGAAAAATGAGGGATATATAAATATTTGGATTTTAAAAACAGTTCCAACACACACAAAATGAAAGATTTCCAAGAGGTAAAATAACATATTTCTCTTTGAGTTTCTTATGTATGGTTGCTTTAAAACTAAAAGTTTTAGTTAAAAGTTTGAGGACTACATGGTCGCTGGTGGCTCCTGCCTGTCATCCTCACTATTCAGGAAGCTAAAAGCTGAGGATCATGGTTTAAAGCTAGCTGGAGCAAGAAAGTCTGTGAAACTCTCAACTACCAAAAATGCTGTGGCTCAAGTGGTAGAGCACCAGCTCAGGACAGTGCCCACGCCCTCAGTGAAAGCTCGGGGACCAGCCCCTTCCTCCTTCCCCTCAAAAAGTTTGAAGGATAAAAGCTGGGATTTACAGGAGGCTGCAGATCATGTCTTGGGTTCACTTTTTGTTTTAATCTCATGGAAAAGCAAGGCATTTATGTTATTGTAATCAAACCCAAGTCTCTAGCATGATTAAGAGAAGTGGCTGCCACCATGATTTTGGAGTGCTTTTTTGTGGTTTCTCTTTCTTCTGGGGGGCACGCTTCTCTCTACACCCTCCTGCAAAGGGTCCTCCTGTCCCTTTCCATCACTTTCCCCACCTGCTCCTTCTGACTTTTCAATGACATCTCATAAATCAAAAGATGGGGACATGTGATCTCCTTATGGCTCCCAAGTGTACTGATGGCAGTGGTGAGTAGAATATGATATCAGGATGATCTCAGAAAACCTGGGCCAACCATCAATGTCCTTCACATTTGTGAGGCTACATTGTTTGGAGATTTTATTTTCTTTGGAAACGAGAGAATAAAATGGCTGCAGGTAAAGGAATACTATTCTATTTCAGTTTCCTAATTTCCTCTATTAGATTTTTCAACTCAAGCCTCAGATTCCGCTCCTTGATCTAAACTAGGTCAGTGAAGTAAAGTAGATATCTTGTATTTGGGTTAAAGTTTCTTGTCAGAAACTAAAATTCACAAATGACGTAGAGGAGATGTATAGGAGATCTTCTATGTGATATAGATGCTCAGATTTGAGAAACTCACTTTATGAATGCCCAATCTGCTCAAAAGGAATTGGTGTTCAGACAGGTGGTTTAGCGCAGTGGTAGAGCACTTGCTTGGTGTGCCTCCATCCCCCAACATAAAAAAAAAAAAAAGAGAGTTCACCAGTTCAACAGAAGGAAACAAAAGTGGTACCATCACCAAGAGTCATGTTAAAGACAGCATTCCTGTTTAACAGGCTCTGTAAAAGCAGTCATGTTGTTTAGCAGGAAAGACCGAACGTATCTATTGGAATAGAAAGTATTTCTAAACCTACCCAAGGCTCACTGCTTTAAGTAGATCTTTGTTTTTGGTCTGCTTGATTTCACCTTTAGATTCATGGTAGTTGGTAGGAAGACTTAGGGATAATGTTGGAGTTATTTTCCACACTTAGACCAAATAAGCTGACCTAATTCTGTTGATGTCTTTGGCACTCAACAACCTTCCCTTCTGTTCCATCTCTACTCCTGCTGCTCCTCTCCTCTCCTCTCCTCTCCTCTCCTCTCCTCTCCTCTCCTCTCCTCTCCTCTCCTCTCCTCTCCTCTCCTCCCCTCTCCTCCCCTCCTCCCTCCCCCCTCCCCCCTCCCCTCTCTTTTTCTTGTGCTGATACTGGGACTATGACTCAGGGCACTCTTGCTTGGCCTTTTCTGCTCAAGGCTGGCATTCTTACACGTGAGCCACAACTCGACTTCTGCTTTGCTGGCTAATTAAGAGTCTCATGGACTTTTCTGCCCAGGAAGGCTTCAAACCAAGGTCCTTCTGAGTAGTTAAGACCACAGTCATGAGCCACCAGCATATGGCTCAAGCAGGATTTTTAATGGAACTGGACTCTTAGAAGACAAACCCTAGGGCTGGGAATGTGGCCTAGTGGCAAGAGAGCTTGCCTCACATACATGAAGCCCTGGGTTCGATTCCCCAGCACCACATATATAGAAAACGGCCAGGAGTGGCGCTGTGGCTCAAGTGGCAGAGTGCTAGCCTTGAGCTAAAGGAAGCCAGGGACAGTGCTCAGGCCCATGAGTTCAGGGCCAAGGCCTGGCAAAAAAAAAAAAAAAAAAAAAAAAAAAGACAAACCCTGAAGTTTAAGGTGAGGCAAACAGGCGTATAGTTAGGTCAAGATGAATCTCCAGCAATATCTCTGTAACATAGATTACCTGCAAGTTGTGTGCCTGGTTTGGCCATCATTTGTGAAGTGTTTCAAGGTAGTAAAAAAAAAGAAATATATATATATATATATATATATATATATATATATATATATATATATATATGGTCCTGGACCTTGAACTCTGGGTTTGGGTGCTGTCTGTAAGTGCCTTTTGCTCAGGGTTAGCACTCTACCATTGAAGCTATACTCTGGCTTTTTCTGTGATTAATTAATAAGAGTATCATGGACTTTCTTGCTCAGGCTGGCCTCAAACTGTGATCCTCAGATCTCAACCTCTTCTGAGTAGCTAGGAATACAAGTGTGAACTACCAGTGCCTGGTGGTAGTAAATTATATTCCCATCCTTATTTATCTTGGTGCTAGGAAATGAACTCAGAACTGAAGATCATGCACTAAAGCCCTTGCTCTAGCACTGTGCTATATATTCCCAGCCCCAAGGAATTGTATTTTAGATTTTCATGGAATATTGATGCAGAAGCTTCTTCAAGGGCAAGAAGCAGAGGAAGGAAGAGAACAAATGGGACACTTTTTGTGCTTGTGGAAATTTCCAAAGCACATGCATTTCATTTGGCTACAAATATGCATTTGCAGACATTCTGCAGCTGAGGCTGCAGAAGCAAAATTATGGTTTATTTTGGTTAGGATAGCTGTTGTCAAACATTGGCTATTACAGGAATCACAGGAAAATTGATATATCAGCCTTGTTATTCTATTTCTGGAAAATAAAATCAATTCAGGATATGGAGTAAGTTAGTTTTCTCTTTTGCTGTTCGCAATAAGTCCAAGAACTTGTAGACTGATTTTTTTTTTGTCAGTTGTGGAGCTTGAACTCAGGACCTGGGCACTGTCCTTGAGCTCTTTTTGCTCAAGGCCAGCACTCTGCCACTTGAGCCACAGTGGTACTTCTGGCTTTTCTGTATATGTGGTGCTGAGGAATTGAACCCAGGGCTTCATGTATGCATGGCAAGCACTCTACCACTAGGCCATATTCCCAGCCCTTGTAGACTGATTTTTAAAATCTTAGCCATTGCCGGGTGCTGGTGGCTCATGTCTGTAATCCTAGCTACTCAGGAGGGTGAGATGTAAAGATTATGGTTCAAAGCCAGACTGGGCAGGAAAGCCCATGAGACTCTGCTTTCCAATTAACCACCAGAAAACCAGAAGTGGCACTGTGGCTCAAGTGGTAAAGCGTTAGCCTTGAGCTGAAGAGCTCAGGGACAGTGCCCCGGCCCAGAGTTCAAGCCCCATGACTGCCTCACTACCCCACCCTCCCCCCCAAAAAATCTTGGCCATTTGCTGCTTCTTTGGGTTTCAAGATACTGCTGCACAGGTTGGATTTTATACTATTGGAATTGCCACTGGACTTAGTTCTCCTCTGTGCTGGCTGGTGTTTTTTTTTTTTTTTTTTTTTGGCCAGTCCTGGGGCTTGGATTCAGGGCCTGAGCACTGTCCCTGGCTTCTTTTTGCTCAAGGCTAGCACTCTGCCACTTGAGCCACAGCGCCACTTCTGGCCATTTTCTGTATATGTGGTGCTGGGGAATCGAACCCAGGGCCTCATGTATATGAGGCAGGCACTCTTTGCTACTAGACCATATCCCCAGCCTGGCTGGTGTGTTTTGCTGGTGCTGAGCCACAGCTCCAGCTGGCTGTGGCTGAATATTTTGGACATAGAGGCTTGAGGACTTTCCCTGTCCCGGCTCGCCTTAAACCTTGATGTTCTTAATTAGGAGTATAAGTGTGAGCCAATAGCACTCACTACTTTCTCTAGTTTAATACCTGGTCACCCCAAAAGCCAGGCTTTAGGAACTGCTATCACACAAACTCAAAAGGACTAGGGTAAATTAGAATACTTTTTTTTTTGCCAGTCCTGGGGCTTGAACTCAGGGCCTGGGCACTCTACCACTTGAGCCAAAGCACCACTAACGGCTTTTTTCTATGTATATGGTACTGAAGAATCGAACCCAGGGCTTCATGCATGCTAGACAACCACTGTACCACTAAGCTACATTCCCAGCCCAGGATACTCATTTTTTAAAAGATATTTATTGCAAGCTTATTAGACTATGTGATTTTGTCCTCACTGGGGAGGCAAAAAAAATTTATCATAAACATGAGATGTTCCTGACTTTCAGAATAATATGGTCCAGAAGTGGGACAGATAAATGAATGAAGGTTACACATGCCGAGCTAAGAGGAGTGTGGCCTTGTATCCAACTTGGCCTGTGACAGTACTTCATTTCTGTTAAGAATGCTCACCAGGCTTCACTGCCTCACACCTGCAATCCTAGCTTCTCTGGAGACTAATATCTGAGGGTTACAGTTTGAAAGCAGCCCAGGCAGAAAAATCTGTGAGACTCTAGGTTCCAGTTAGCTACCAAAAAAACCTAGAAGTGGAGGTGTGGCTCTGTCATAGAGACTAGCCTTGAGTGAACATATTAAGGGAGAGCTCCTTGGACCTGAGTTCAAGCTCCAGTACCAGCACACACACACACACACACACACACACACACACACACACACACTAACATTGCCTTTCACAACTGTCTTGGGGTCATAGTAAGAGTCTCTCAATGTTGGGGGTTGGAGTAATAGGATAGAAAGTAGGAGAAACTGGCATGATTTCCCAGAGTTCACTTGAACTGGTTGATGAAGGAAGTTTGAGCATCCAGGACCTGGAAGCTTAGGGTAGCTGGACATGGGGAATGGGAAATAAAGGAACCCTTCAGGAAAGTGTGAAGATCTGCTGGCAAAGAAAGACTGCTCTCGAGGCAAGAGCAATCAGTTGGTTCTGGCTAGGCATTGCTTCCCAAATTTACAATTCCTTAAGGACTTTTAGGTCCTGCTGGACCACAAGGCCTTTCTTGTGTGCTAGACAAGCAAACACTGAGGCTCACTCCACAGTGGATTTGTGTGGGTGTTTTTTTTTATTGTTAGTGTAAAGGTGATGCATAGAAAGGTTACAGTTATTTACATGCTAGGTAATGAGTGTATTTCTTTTTGAACAGTGTCACCCCTGGATGTGTTTTTTTTTTTTTTAAGTGTTCTGAGGAACAGTTAGATAGTGTGGGCATATTTCTTGTGAGCCTAAAGCAAAAATGCCTCCTGCCTAGAATACACCTGTTTGTTATCTCTGGGAAGAAGATGGAATCAATACTAAAGCATCCAGAACATCCCAGCCCTTTTGTTTCTTCAGAGAAACCCTGGTCTTCCATTACCGGAGGTTACAGGCCAAGCCTTATCGTGTATGCTAGCCCTGTCTTTGTTATCAAATGTGTAAGATAGTCATGATACATCCACTGTGTGCGTGCCAACCCCTTTCAGTCGAGATCACTAATCTCTTACAAGTTTCAGCCTGACCTTGTCCCTAAATGTTGGAGCCACCTCACAGATGCTCTACAACTCTGGAAAATGACCCAGGCTAGGAGATCCTTAAGCCCGGTGATGGGGCAGCAGGTTCGCTCATGAGAGGGTGCACGATAGTTCTAAGAGGAGCCATCCCCACATGGAATAACTCAAGAGAAAAGGGCAGGCTGTTGTTTCCTCTTGCCTCCCAACATGAAGGTCTTGATCCGAAGGCTCCTGTCACTAGACCTGTTGGCTTACACCAGAAATCAAGTCTTGGGAAGTTATGGAAAGAAAGGAAACGGTTTAGGCTGTAATATAACTGGATAATCCTCTGCCCAGGTCGTAGCCACTTCAGGGCGTCCCGAGGGCCAGGCCCACAAGCGCTGCCCAGTGACTTCGGAGTCTGGGAGTGGAGGGATGGGATGCAGAGGCTGGAACCATCCAGGCCGTCGGCATTGAGAGGTGGGGGGTCGCCGGTCCACCGTGACCTTGAACATCACCGGGGCGTCCCTGACTTCAGTGCAGTCCAATGCAGCCACCCCAGGGAGCCTCAGGAGCAAGATGAAGTACACCACGAAGGGAGGAGGAGGCTCGGCAGGCTCAAGTTCAGAAAGCCGCATCCCGTCAGGGCCCGGTAGCGGCGGGGACTCCCGGGTCCCCGGCGCGGGGCGCGAAGTGCGGCCGAGAAGCCCCTCCCCGCGGTCTGGACGCACCCATCGGGTGCGGGGGGACCCGGCGAGCGCGCGCGCAGACTTCAAAGGCCGGGCGCGGCGCGCGCCCCCGCCCGCTCGGCGCAGGTGGTACGGCCCGAGGGGGGCGGCTCCTGGGGCGCGGCTCCGCGGCAGCAGACGCGCGCCCCGCGGCGGGAAGGCGGGAGCGAGACCTCGACCCCCGGAGCTGCCGGGCGCCGCGGGCCGCCCCCTCCCCGAGAGGCCGGGAGCGGCGTCTTCACCGGCGAGGGAGCCCGGCTCGGAGGCCGAGCGCCGCGGCGCCCGGCAGCGGGGACGCGGAAGAGCGGCGCCGCTGCGGGCTGAGGAAGTGCTCTGCGGCCCCCGACGGCGCTCGTTGGGTCCCCTGGGCCGCGGCCGGCGACGCGTCTGGGCGCCTGTCACCGTCCGCTCCATCTTGAACGGGAGGCGGAGCGGGAGCCGGGCCCATGGCGTTCAGCCCTTGGCAGATCCTGTCCCCCGTGCAGTGGGCGAAGTGGACGTGGTCCGCCGTGCGCGGCGGCGGCGGCGGCGAGGAGGAGGAGGAGGAGGAGGCGCGGGCGCCCCGGGGTGACCCCGGGGAGGAAGCGCGGGCGCCCCGGGGCGCCCCCGAGGAGGAGGACTCGCGAGCCGAGGCCCGGTCCCTGAGCTTCAGGCAAGTACCCGGCATCCCCGCCGCGACGCGGGCGCGCCGCCCGCCCACCCGCAACCCCCTCCGGCCCCCGCTCCGCGCCGCGTCGGTCCCGACCTCGGGGCGGCCTGTCCTCCCGCGAGCCTGCGCCCCCCCCCCCCACCCCCGGTCCCGCAGTAAGCGCTCCGCAACCCATCTCCCGCTCGGTCACGCGCGCGCACACGGGGCCAGTGTCATTGATCACGCCCGGTAGAACCGCGAGCGTCCAGGGGCGGGGGGCTGGCCGCCCGGCCCTCCCCGGGCCGCACCGCGCCCCCAACCGCAGCCCTGTCAAAGAAGGTCGCAAGATGACAGGCCCCTCCCTGGCAGCTGGTGAGAAACGGTGGTCCCCGCCGAGCTGTCACCCTGGTGATCGCGGGAGGCAGGTGACAGCGCTCTCCACACTCCCGCGGAGTGAGGTCCTGACAGGTAGAGGCCTACCAAGGAATAAGGCCCGGCTGGAACTGTGGGGGCAGCCTCTGGAAAAGGGGTCCTGTGAGAAAAGGAGTTTTGCAAACCACCTTCCACATACACCCCCTTCCCGGCACGAAAGGAAAAGAGGAGCTCAAATGTAAATTTTGCTGGAGAGAAAAGCTCCAGAGAATGGAGATTTCAGGGAGACAGGATGGTACACTGAGAATACCACGAGGGCACCGCCGAAACCCGCCGCCACCTCCTCACAGGCCAGCTGGTGTGAGCGAGGATCCGCTGGTTGTAAAGTTAGACCAGAATTAAAAAAAAACAAAACAAAAAACCTTCATTCATATGTAAATTGTAACAGGTATAGGAAATACCGTTGAAAGTGGTAATTCCTCATTTTTCCCCCTTGGCAGCTCGGATTCTGAAGGTAATTTCGAGACCCCTGAAGCTGAAACTCCCATCAAATCACCTCTCAAGGAATCTTGTGATTCACAACCGGGACTGGCGGATCCTGGGTCCAGAACCCAAGGTAAAGAAAATGTCATTCTTATGCCTCTTTTGTAAAGTTTAAAGAATGTGTATAAAAGGAAGAAAAAATGATAATTTAGGACTGTTACAGTGGGTTTGGATTGCCTTCTTGTCCAGAAAGAGCCATTTTTGAAGCTCCTGGTTTATTTGTAAGGTCTCCCCACCCTCACCCCAACGTTTTGCTCAGGTTTGATGATTAGAAGCTTTGTTTATTCCCTGGTTAGCATTTTGTGCATATGTAGTTTGAGATTATCATTATCAAACATTCCTGTTGGGCGGTTCTCAGCTTTTAAAATGTAAAAATGTGTGGAGTAATGCAGTGGTAGGGCTCTATTTAGATTTGGCTTCACAAATTCCTCAGGATAAATTGCTTTAGGGTGTGGCTAGACACAAAATTATAAGTAGGACTTGATTTTTTTGAGTTAGGAATCCTTAAGAGGCAGTTATAAAATTACCCTCCTACAGGCATGTTTGCAGGCACACATATCTTCTCCTAGTCTCTCAGAGCCCAACCTTGATCCTGCCCTTCATCTGTAGAAGCTGTCCCACTTAATTAGTAGAAACCTTTTTTTTTTTCTTTTTTTGGTTACCCAGACAGTTCTGAGTAAAAATTTCACCTGTCCTGTTAGAAACTGATTTGCTCATTCAATAAATAGAGCAGGAAGCCCTGCTGTCAGGGAGCTAACATTTTGGAGGAAGACGAAAAGGGTTAAGGGCTAAGTGTACACATCAGCCTGTGTTAAATACTATAGGAGAAAGTAAGTGGAGAATGGGGAATATGAGCTGTGGCTAGGAAATGCTGAAAGGTAGTTGGGGGAGTGTGACTGATAAAGTGACTGGGGCAGAAACCTGTACGAAGATTGAGGAAGCAAGATTTGTAGCAAAGACCCCTCCCAGGAGGAGTGGCTTCTGCAAAGTTGTGAGACTTGACCAGCTTGCCCTGGGGGAACCCCAGGACAGGAATATTTGTGGTGTATTTGAGGGCCAGTTTGGAGGCCAGTGGCTGATAAGGAAGTGACTGACACTCTTGTTTTTTTTGGCCAGTCCTGGGGCTTGGACTCTGGGCCTGAGCACTGTCCCTGGCTTCTTTTTGCTCAAGGCTAGCACTCTGCCACTTGAGCCACAGTGCCACTTCTGGCCATTTTCTGTATATGTGGTGCTGGGGAATCGAACCCAGGGCCTCATGTATATGAGGCAGGCACTCTTGCCACTAGGCCATATCCCCAGCCCCGACAGACACTCTTAGAACCTGAAACAAAATACAACAAACTGAGTGGTATACTCCTGGTTTTGGAGAACTGAAATTAAACTTTGAAGTCTGAAACAAGGAGTTGGCAGAGCTGTGCTCCTTCCAAAGGCCCTTTGAAGAATCCTTTTTTGCCTGTTCTGGCTCCTGGTGTTGGTCAACAGTGATGAGAGTAACTCTGCCTTATCACATGATAGTCTTTCCCTGTGTGTAGTTATCTTTTCATGGTACCAGTCATTGAATTTAGTCCTTAACTTCATTACATCTCCATAGATACTGTTTACTAGGGTACATATCAGGTGTGAAGCGATAAGACTTTTTTTTTGTACTAGGGTTTGGACTTTTTTTTTAGTACTGGAGCTTGGGGTTTGAACTTGGGCCTGGTGCTTTTGAGGCAGGTGCATCTCACTGTGTAACTCAAACTGGCCTAGAACTTATGATCCTCTGTCTTGGTCTTTCTTGTGCAGGGATTGGCTTTTTATTTCAAGGTTCTCTGGCTGTTGTATTGAATGAGACTCCAGGATGTATCGCCTGTAATGGCAGATAGAACCAGCTTTCAGTTATCTGGCCACCTAATTTTTTAAAACTGATTACAACTGCCTCAGATCCACAGTTTAGGTATCTTATTTTTTAGTACTTTCTTCAGATTACTTAGGGAAGTCAAGTCACTCTGATAATAGAACAGAGGTAGGATTGTTGGTAAAATAACACCAACCAGTTTTGGGGTGTGATTTTTTTTTTTTTTTTTTTTTTGGCCAGTCCTGAGGCTTGAACTCAGGCCCTAAGCTTCTTTTTGCTCAAGGCTAGCACTCTAGCACTTGAGCCACAGGGCCACCTCTGGCTTTTTCTGTTAATGTGGTATGAGGAATCTGACCCAGGGCTTCATGCACCACTAAGCTCTCTACCACTAAGCCACATTCCCAGCCTGTGATTTTTTTTTTTAAAACTAGGACTGGGGAATTGAACTCAGAACCTAGCACAGCTTCAGGCCCCTTTGTAATTTGTTCTTGCCTGAAATGACAGCTGTGTGCTCTATCTACCTGCTGAGCATCAGGCAATACTTTCAACCTGTTTTGTTCTGTTCAAGGCTGGGAACAGACAGGTTTATATACTGGAGAACTTGGTATGTGGCACAAAGCTGTGTACCATTCTCCCTAATGAAGATACCACTTGTTTCTCATAGCTCCCTTTTCTTCTTGCAAGATTGGCAGATCAGAAGGGAGATTTAGAAGCTTGAAAGAACTGTTTTGTGACTTTCTCATCAAATTTAAATAAAACCCAGAAGACACATGTTAAGTAGTTGTCTGAAAGCCTCTTTGAATTGCCCTCAGTGTGGGCAGCCCTTTCTCATGATTCTATCAGCTGCTAAACTGATTCATCCCGCCAGATTCTTGGCCAACTGAATAGAGGTCTGGATGGCCTAGGCACCCAAGCCACAGAAACCTAATTGTTTAATCTGTCTAATACTGATGATGACTCTCACACTCTTTCATTCTATCTGGATAACTTTCCCTAGACTTTTTCCTAATAGAGAGCCTAGCTCTATAGGGTGCCTGACTATAGGCTATAATTGTAGGGGCTCGGGTGGAGTGTACAATCTAGGAAACAATCCTACAGATTATGGAATCTCTTACTTTAAGGTCTTTAAACAGTAGGATGCTTGCTCATCAGGCTGGGTAGTGTTTGGAGGTAGTCCAGAGTTTTGTGGCTTGATTGCCTTGCCACACATATGCAGCAAATGCGAAAATACCCCCAAAGTACAGGTCTGATCAGAGATGATTTCAAAGAACTCCTTATGGGTCATTTTAGTTGCAGTTTAATTTTGGGGACTAGATAGTTTACTTTCTCCTGAAAATATTGATATTTTTGTTGCTTAACATCTTTCATATTTCCATGGTCCACGATATGGTTGAACAGTAAGTATAGACTGTTAAGACTATATCTTCTGGAGGGCGAATTTAAGGGTTGTTAGCCAAGAGTTAGTGTTAACATTACAAATATTTGTTTATTGTTATTGTAAAGGTGATATACAGAGAGGTTACAGTTATATAAATCGGATAATGCGTTCATTTCTTTTTAGACAATCATCTCTACCCTCCCATCCCCACCTACAACTTGTATAGTTGTTTTAAACACTAGTGAGTAACCCTGCTGCATTTGTTCACCCTTTCCCCCTCCCTTACCCTTCCTAAGACAGATAAAATTAACAAGACAAAAAGAAAAACAACAACAAAGGAAAAAAAAACCCTCCTGTTTCCATTTCCTGGGGTTGGTGTTAACATTTGTAAATGGGCCCAGTTTTCTGATATACAAAGGCACTGAAATGTGAAGGGGCATGTCAACATATACCATACCTATGGTTCCTGTGAAGACTTCATAATTCCTACACTTCAGGGAAGCATATGATTTTCCTTTCATTGAAACTCTCTTAGAAACTTAAAATATCTAAATTCGAAAATGACTTTGCCTAAGACAAGTATTATATGCCAGTAATTAAACAAAGGATAAAGTTGTAGATTTAAAAAAAAAAAAAAACACCAGTAGAAGCTAGTTCCTGATTTCTTAGTGAAATAAAATTCTAGCCAAAGAAATGTCTTGAAAATACCAGACTGGTGACTGACTGTAAAGTGTGGGCTGTCCTGTAAAGTTTAGGCTGTCCTATATTTGCTGTCAGTCTTCTCCCACAAAGAGTATTTACACTGTTGTTACTGTATTGATCATTTCTTTGCCTGGACTTTTATCAGTGAGTAAACATCCCTTAGACTAAAAGGTGTTTCCTTAATATCTATCTCTGTCTCTCTGTCTCTCTTTCTGTCTCATTCTCTCTCCCTCTCCAAATGGTCATGAAATATTTAGGAGCTATGGTTTTGTTCAGCTGTTGTAGCTTACAAAAACTGCAGTGGACTCACCTTGCCAGTTGAGCTTCTTTTGCCCCTCATATCCCAGTGCTTTCACTTTTCTGTACAGATTGCTACCCCTCCTCCCTTTTTTTATTTTAAGAAAGAGAATCTTTTTTTTTTTTTTTGCCAGTCCGTGGCTTGAACTAAGGTCCTGGGCACAGTCCCTGAGCTTCTTTTGCTCAAGGCTAGCTACCACTTGAATCACAGTGCCACTTCTGGCTTTTTCTGTATATGTGATACTGAATAATCGAACCCAGGACTTCATGCATGCTAGGTAAGCACTCTACCACTGAGCCACATTCCTAGCCTGGGAAAGAGAATCTTAATGAAGAAACTTTTATGTCATCCTGGAATAACTAGTTAAACTTATCTGGTTTGAATGTTAATTAGATGCCTAGGTTATTTTTAAGGCACACTGCAATCTAGTTTGTATGGAAAATAAAGGAGATCAGTTCACAGATACTTACTGATGGAAGTTTTGTAGGGAATGCAGAATTGTTTGTTAGCAGTTTTGGTTCATCAGAACAAGGAAACCATATTTAGAGTCTAAATCTGACCAGTCACATATTTTTTAATAAGGTCCTCCAGAGAAGAATAGGTTTTATAATTTTAAAAGGTTTTTTTTTGGGCTGGGGATATAGCCTAGTGGCAAGAGTGCCTGCCTCGGATACACGAGGCCCTAGGTTCGATTCCCCAGCACCACATATACAGAAAACGGCCAGAAGCGGCGCTGTGGCTCAAGTGGCAGAGTGCTAGCCTTGAGCAGGAAGAAGCCAGGGACAGTGCTCAGGCCCTGAGTCCAAGGCCCAGGACTGGCCAAAAAAAAAAAAAAAAGGTTTTTTTTGGTTTTATAATTTTAAAAGATTTAAAAAGATACTTTGTGACATGAAAATTATATGACATTCTTAGTTCAGGGTCCATAAATAAGCTTTATTGGAATATATCTACAATATATCTACACTTAACTGCTATGGTAGTTGGGTTGCATATTTGAAAGAGAGACCAAATGTCTAGCCAAAGCCTAGAATATTTATTGTCTGCTCAGAATATGTTTGTCAACTTATATCTATACTGTCCCAATTTCTGTAAAACTATAAAGTAATTTGAGGTGATGACTTAAATAAATAAAAGAAGGCGGCAGGGCTATAACTGAGTAGCAAATGAACAGTTTGGTGCTAGGTGATATCACTATAGGCTTGTGCAGTTGTAATCAGTTGTCTAGGAGTGCTGTCAGGTCCAGCCTGTCATTCCAAAGAGAGAAAACGGAAGTAATGGTGAAATGAGAAAGGCTTTTAATCAACATATCCATTTTGGGAAGACCAAGTATTTCAACTCACCTTCAGGGTACTGACTTGAGCTTTAGGTTTAAATAAAGGAAGAATCCAGGGGTAAGAGGTACATATAATTAATTAGATAGTCTTGGTCAAATCTGGCTGATCATTATCTTAGTTCTGGTTCTGCAAGATAGTGGTTCTTAACTGCTTGAGGGAACAGTCCTGTTCCCAGGAGATGATTGCTTCTGCTTGATGGGAGAGAGAGTGATTTCATTATAGGGTGATCTTATCTGCCACGCTGCGCTGTTCCTAAATCCAAGATGAGCACAGCTTTAGGACAAGACTGGAGACTGTCAGGCACCTTTTTGGAGGTCTCAAACAGGACACTAAATCTGACAGTAAGAAACTTCAGTTAGTGTTACCTTTGTACCTTCAGCCTTGAAGGGGGGTTAGATAAGTATGATCACTTCCATGGGTGGGGAACCTTTTTTCTGCAAGGGCCATTAGTATATTAAGGATATACAATGTCATTTGAAGGCCATACACAATTATCAGGAAAGGTAAATGGTCATAGGCAGCCTAGAAGAAGCATACAGGTCATATACATAATGATTTCCACACTTTATGTGGCCTAAGAGCAGGACATTTCCCTCCCTACAGTCACTCTTGAGTGATTACATGATTACTTGTATAGATATATGTGGTGACTTGAAGTTTTAAGACAAAGAAGACAGATTCAAGATGACTAGAGGGATATCCTGAGTTTATTCTGATTTTAGTTGTGGGCCCAAGTGACGTGTCAGTTTTTTTTTTTTTTTCAGAACCAAGAGCTGGTGGCTTACCAGTAATGGTAGCTTCTCAGGAGGCTGATATCTAAGGATTGAGGTTCAAAGACAGCCATAGTAGATAAATTGGACTCTGGCTAATTAACGCGAAAAAAGGTGGAAGTCGATATATGGCTTCTGCTTGTGGGGAGAGAGAATGATCTCATTATGGAGTGATCTTACCTTCCCGGCTCTACTGGTAGAGTATGAGCCTTGAGCAAAAACACCATGCAAGAGCTGAAAGCCTGAGTTCAAGTCCCAGTACTGGCACAAGTAGGGTTAGAAATGAAGACTTTTGACTGGCTATTAGTGCCCTTTGAAAGTGGCACTCTAGCTATGTATCTGATTATTTTTTAGAGGGGGTGGTCTTGGGGCTTGAACTCTGGGCTTGGGCACTGTCCTGAGCTCTTCAGCTCAAGGCTAGCACTCTTACCACTTGAGCCACAGAGCCACTTTAGTTTTCCGTTGGTTAATTGGAGATAAGTCTCATGGACTTTCCTGCATGGGCTGGCTTTGAACCATGATCCTCAGATCTCAGCCTCTTGAGTAGCTAGAATTACAGGCATGAGCCAGCTTGTACCAGATTTTTAAATGACAATAAAGATTCAAGGGGCTGGGAATATGGCTTAGTAGTGGTAGAGTGCTTGCCTCGTACACATGAAGCCCTGGGTTCGATTCCTCAGCACCACATATATAGAAAAGGCCAGAGGTGGCACTGTGGCTCAAGTGGTAGAGCAGAAGAAGCCAGAGACAATGCTCAGGCCCTGAGTTCAAGCCCTAGGACTAACAAAAAAGAAAAAAAAATTCAAGGAATCAAGCAGGTACCACTGGTGACTCAAGCCTGTAATCCTAGCTGCACTGGAGGCTGACATCTGAAGATCGAGATTCAAAGCCAATCTGGAAAGTCCATAAGAGTGTTAGCTCCAATCAACCACCAAAAAATAGGAAGTAGAGCTGTGACTCAAGTGGGTAGAGTGCCAGCCTTAAGTGAAAAATCTAAGGGACAATGCTCTAGCCCTGAGTTCAAGCCCCAATGCTGCTCCCCACCCCCAATAAAAAAAGATCCAAGAAGTAAAAAAAGAAAGTTAATAGAAGGGAAATTAAGAATGTTTAGAATCATTTAATAAAAGCACAAACCTAGACTTTTCTACTCATTAAGTATTTTAGTATAACTTTGGATGTTTGAGAATATTTGATCAGATCATGTAGATCTCTTAAGAGGCTGGTGTGGTATATTTGCTCTAACATTTTATCACACACACACACACGCACACACGCTCTTAGCTGTCTCCTATCTATCTATCTACCTACCTACCTATATCTATCTACCTACCTGTCTATCTATCTATCTATCTATCTATCTATCTATCTATCTATCTATCTATCTATCTAATGGAAGCCTCTACATCAGTACCACTCCCTTGTGAGTTTGACCAACCTAAGTCTAATCTTTGGGAATCTAGTTATGTTTGTATGCTCTCATAAAAAAAAGGCTTGTGCACATTCAAAAGTGAGTAGAAAAATAACAGAATAAAAGCCTGGTATCTCTGCTTTCATTTTTCATCTGTCTCTTTTGCCTTAAAATTTGGGGTCAGTCTTCTAATTAACTCTGCATGTTAGTCACTCAGGAGTATCAGTTTAGAAACTGGTCATGTATCTCTCAGTATCCATCCATCCATCCATCCATCCATCCATCCATCCATCCATTGTTGTTCTAACATATAAAATAAATGTGGGCTGGGGATATGGCCTAGTGGCAAGAGTGCTTGCCTCTTATACACGAGGCTCTGGGTTCGATTCCCCAGCACCACATATACAGAAAATGGCCAGAAGTGGCGCTGTGGCTCAAGTGGCAGAGTGCCAGCCTTGAGCAAAAAGAAGCCAGGGACAGTGCTCAGGCCCTGAGTCCAAGCCCCAGGACTGGCCAAAAAATAAAATAAAATAAAATAAATGTGGTCAAAAGCCATTTAAAGTTTGAGTGCCCTCAGCACTACAGAAAAGGAGGGAAAAGTATATAAAGTTAAAAATAGTATCTTTTCCTCTGATTAGCTTTACCACCCATACAGAAATGTTAACTGTTTTGTCATGGTCTCCTAAACCCAGAGTAGTAATGGGAAATCAAACTAGGTTGTTAAATTGTGGGGTGAGTATGAAATCTTCCTAGAAAGGCTTTACTAATTGTGATTCAAGATCGCATCCTTACCTTTGTACATATACGAACCTAATTTATGAGGTCCCACAAACATAATAGATTCTCAAGGTTTAGACTGATGTTTGCCAAACTCAAAAGGGAGTAGTAATATGTGGAATCTTCTGTTGCTTCATAAATAAAATATACCTTGACAGTTCTGTTGGGCAAAGACTCTCCTTGAAGTATTGCCCCTCTTTTACTTAGTGGTGTTGAGGATCCAAACCAGGGCCACCCACATGCTAGGGTAGCCTTCTGCCAGTAAGTTATACCCTCAGCCCCCAAATATCCCCCTATCTTCTCTTTTTCTTTATTTCCTTCTTTTCCTTTTCTTCTTTTTTCTTTTCCCTTCCCCATGCATTCCCCTCTCCTTCCTTTCTATCTCCTCCCCTGCTCCCTCTCTCTCTTTCTCTCTTTCTATTTCTTTCTTTGTGCTGGTACTAGGGCTTGAACTCAGGGCCTGGCCCTGAGGTTTTTTTGTTTGTTTGTTTGTTTTTTTCCAAGTCTAGTTAGTACTCTACCACTTGAGCCACAGATCCACTTGTGGGTGGGGATGTGGTTAATTGGAGATACTTTGAAAATGGATCTTCACATCTCAACCTCTTGAGTAGCTAGGATTAAAGGCATGAGCCACTGGCTCCTGGCTGTTTTTGAGGCTGAATGCCACTGTGTAGCCCAGGCTGACCTCATCTAAATCCTCCTCCCTCGGCCTCCTAGGTGCTGGAATTGCAAGTATCACCACACTTGGGTCAAGTAGCCACTTTCTATGTCATCATTAGAAATTTTTTTTTTTTGGCCAGTCCTGGGCCTTGGACTCAGGGCCTGAGCACTGTCCCTGGCTTCTTCCCGCTCAAGGCTAGCACTCCGCCACTTGAGCCACAGCGCCGCTTCTGGCCATTTTCTGTATATGTGGTGCTGGGGAATCGAACCTAGGGCCTCGTGTATCCGAGGCAGGCACTCTTGCCACTAGGCTATATCCCCAGCCCCATCATTAGAAATTTAACAAGTGATTTTTTTAATGTTCCTGGGGCTTGAACTCAGGGCCTGAGTGCTCTGCTGTCTCTGAACTTTTTTGTTCAAGGCTAGTGCTCTACCACTTGAACCACATCTTCACTTCCAGCTCTTGGATGACTAATTAGAGATACGAGTATCACTGACTTTCTTGTCCAGGCTAGCTTTGAACTGATACCCTCAGATCTCAGCCTCCTGAGTAGCTAGGATTATAGTGTGAGCCACTGGTGTCTGGCTACAATTGATTTTTTTTTTTTTTTTTTGCCAGTCCTGGGCTTAGGACTCGGCTTGAGCACTGTCCCTGGCTTCTTTTTGCTCAAGGCTAGCACTCTGCCACTTGAGCCACAGCGCCACTTCTGGCCATTTTCTATATATGTGGTGCTGGGATATCAAACCCAGGGCTTCATGTATACAAGGCAAGCACTCTTGCCACTAGGCCATATTCCCAGCCCCCTACAATTGATTTTTAAGTGAAGTTTAACAAATGATTGACCATGAGTTTTCTTTTTCTAGTGGATGTTTTGGAAACAGGTATTTTTTGTTTAAAGCATTTGATTATAACTGATGCTATGAGATAGTACACCTATGAGTTCCATTTCATAGGTTGTGAAATCAAGATTCAGAGCCATTATTTCTAGTAGTAGATGTGGGTTTTGAACTCATCTTTAAACATTGCAGATGAAAGGCTCTTTAGAACATGTTATACATAATTTCTCTCCAGGGATTTTTTTTTTAATCCCTGTACTCACTCTCTGATGAGAAAGCTCAGAGGAAGTAAAAGTTCTTAAAATGTTACTGGAATAGGAAATGTGATGGAGAAAGCTTTTTCCTAGGTGACAGTTAAAAATTCAACCGGAGATATAGCTCCCACATGTGTTAACTTGGCTCATACAGTGCTTGACAGATAAAATGCATTTAGGAATTCTGAACATCAGAAGTTCCATTTAGATATAGATGGTCAGAAGCTAAAACAATCACTGAGTAAAAAGTTCCCTTGCATTGAAAACATTCTACTTCTTTATTGTTTAGCTTCAGCTTATCAATGAAAAATAAAGAAGGAATGGACACCTGGGGTAGCTTTTGCTTTCCTTCTCTGTGTGAGTCATGTTGGGTGAGTGGAAATTTATGAAGCCTCTGGGACCCTGTATCCATTTTTCAAGTAGAAAGAGGAGGTTCTTTCTGTTTTTGTTTTGAAGTCTGGGGATTGTACCAGGGCCTCTGTCCTGTTAGGTAGTTGCTCTACCACTGAACTATATCCCGGACTCCAAGAGAAGTTTTTGAGTCTTGTAAGCTGGGCACCATAAACTCACACTTGTAATTTTAGCTACTTAGGAGGCTGATATCTGAGGAGTATGGTTCCAAGCCAACCTGGGCAGGAAACTCTTATCTCCAGGTAACTACCAAAAAGCTGGAAGTGGAGCTGTGGCTCAAGTGGTAGAGCACTAGCCTTGAGCAAAAAAGCTCAGGGACAGCATGCAATCCCTGAAGTTCAAGTCCCAGAACATGTAACCCCCCCCCCCCCCAAAAAAAAAGCCTTGTATTGGTGAAGTCTTGGCACATAACGGATTCTCTCCAAAGTTTGGCTTAAAATAGTAAGCATCTTCCAGGAAATGGAAAAAATAATAAGCATCTATTTAACATAGTTTTTGTCAGTGGGGAATTTGGGAGCAGCCTTTCTAGGTGGTCTGGCTGAGATCACTTGTGAGACTTCAGTCAAGATTTTGGCTAGGCTCCAGTAATTTGAAGACTTGGCTGAGATGAGAGGATCTTCTAATGTGGCTCACTCATTTGCCTGGCCAGTTGGGAGGAAGCTCAGGGACCACTCTACTGGGTTGCTTACAGTGCAGTGCATCTGTCTTCCCCACTCCCACTTCTGTGAGGGATCCAAGACCAAGCAAGTTATGAGCTGCAATGTGTTCTATGATTTAGCCTCAGAACTCACACCTTTATTTGTAACCACAGTGTACTTTTGGTGACACAGATCAGTCCAAGGGTATGAATACCAGGAAGTAGACTTGTTGGGAGCCATTCTGAACACTGGCTACCACAGACCCTTTTGTAATTCTTTCCCTCCCCTTCCTTCTCCTCCCTTCCCTTCCTCTCTTTTGGCTGGGCTGGCCTCAAATTACATTCCTCCCAAACTCTGCCTCTGAATTAGCTAGGATTATAGGCATGATCCCCTACACACATCTTCCTTTACTATTAAAAAAAACAAACACTTGTACCAAAAAGTATAATTGACTTTTCCCACTGCTTTCTTCCTCCCAGACCTCTTCATTGCTTTCTTTTGGCTCTTTTCCTGGTGTGCAGGAACATAAATGGCAGAAGAAATGGGGTCCTCAACCAGAATGGTAGAAGAAATGGGGTCCTCCCTGCTTAGAGCCAGTGTACTGGCTGCTGTCTCTTTGTCTGGAGACTTGTCTCTTGCTGAGCATTTATTTCTCTTTAACTAGGACTAGCTTCCCAGCTGTGTGGGTGGTTGCTACTTTTTGAGAGAGGCAGTTGGTATTTTGAATCCTTCAGTAATTATTTCTGAAGAGATTGCACGTTATGGTTGTTTGGCAGCAACAGATTGAAGTTACACAATTTTAGATCTCTACAAAGCAGTCTCCTCTGTTATCACACATGCTCTTTCTTCCCTTGCTCTTCCTGTGGGATGAGTTTGCCATAAGGAAGTCCTATAGTGAGGGGCTTCTGATTTCATCTACCACATGAAATGTAGCCTTCAGCAAATCCAGAAGATTCCAGAACCAATAGATACCTCATAAGTTAGAGGAGATGTACTCCTTATTGAACTTGAACCTTCTCTGGAGAAGGTTTTGGTTTCCTGGTAGGCAGACAGTTAACTGCTTGATAGGCCCTCCCTTCTTACCGTAGAATCTTGGCCTTCAGAGGATAGAGTTTCAGTCCATTTTTATTTTACTTCCCTCCCATTTAATTTATTGTTATTGTTATTTTTATTTTTTGGTGTCCCTCTTGGAGCTTGAACTCAGGGCCTAGCCACTGTCTCTGAGCTTTTTTTGCTCAGGGCTAGTGCTTTACCACTTTGAACCAAAGCGCCACTTCTGGTTTTCTATTGGTTAATTGGAGGGTCTTACGGGCTTTCCTGCCAGGGCTGGCTTTGAACCTAGATCCTTATATCCCAGCCTCCTAAGTATTCTAGGTATGAGCCACTGGTGCCCAGCTTATTTTAATTTTTGATACTTTTTGATATTATTTTTGATAAAACCATGGCCTGATGCATGCTGAAAGGCACCTTTCATACACTGAACTACAGACCCAACTTCTGGGTTTCTTTGATACAATAAAGTGCTGTTTGGAAATTTAAGTGCTGTCTTCATCTTTAACAAAAAGTTTTCCAGTTAAAATCAAGTAGATTTCTAGATTCGTTTTTATTCGCAGAGTCTTAGTTGTTTCTTTCTTTTTTTTTTTAAGATTTTGTTTTTATAGAGGTGATGTACAGAGGGTTTTCAGTTACATAAGCCAGGTAATGAGTATGTTTCTTTTTGGACAATGTCTGTAGTTTGTTGTCTTTTTAAATTAGTAATGCTTTAGTCAGGGTGTATATATTTAAGGCCAACTGGCCTTGATTAAGGACTCTTCTGCCTCAGCCTTCACACATGGGATTATATGTGTACCCTTCCACTAGAGTGAGCCTTCTCAATAGTTTTAAGGTTAACTCAGAAGACCAGCCTGGAAGCTGGTACTGTCTTTTAACTTGCCCTCCCTTAGATCCTAGATCATTTTTTCTTACTTGGTGTTTGTGTATTTTGTGTTTTGACACAGCCTGTGTAGCCCAGGCTGCCCTGCAGTGCGTGATCCTGCTGCTTTCTTGTCCAAGTGCTGGCATTATAGTCCTCTGACATCAAGCCTGACATTGGTTTGATGTTTTTATGGAGGGGATTCAGAACACTGTGCTCTATTGGCTCTGCATGTGCACGTATGTGTGTGTTGGTGTTTGGTAGACCTTAGAGGATGTTCTGCCTTGCATCTGCCTCTCTTCCACCCCCATGTGTCTGGAGTGGCTTGAGTTTTCAGGGAAATTTGAGTTCTGCAATTTTCCCCACCTTTTTTTTGCCAGTCCTGGGGCTTAAACTTAGGGCCTAGGCACTGCCCCAGAGCTTCATTTGTTCAAGGCTAGCACTTGAGCCACAGCATCACTTCTGGATTTTTCTGTTTGTGTGGCACTGAGGAATTGAACCCAGGGCTTCATGCATGCTAGGCAAGCATTCTACCACTAAGCCACATTCCCAGGCTTCTTCCCCAGCTTTACCCTTGGGTTTTACCCAGCATGCCAGGGAAAAGCATTCACAGATAGTTGGGTGTCCATCCCCAGGCAGTATATTGTGTCTCCTTCATCTTAAGGTGGATTATTGTGACCAAATGGCTGAGAACATACATATATAAAAATGCATTACAACTTTAGGGAAGTCAAATGGATTAGGAACTTGTGGCAACGCGAAACTGGAAAAAATAATCCCACCCCTTGAGTTTTTGCCTAAATGCTAATACATACCTTATTAACAGTCTCCTCAGGTCTGACTACTTGGGCAAAAAGGGGTGGTGCCTGCTAAGCCCTTGATTCAGTGTGGGAGAGGAGGGCCAGGAGGGCAGGACCAGGCGGAGGGGGCTCTGTGGAGGGAGAGGGCCCTCAGATGAACAAATGTTAGTCCTCTCCTCAGCTGTTAATACAGAGGGAGCAGCGTCATTACTTAACTCTGTAGATGAGGTGGGTTTTTTTTTCTGCATAAAAAAGATAAGTGAGAAGGGAGTTGTTAATGTGTCAGATGTTGCTCTGTGGCATTGAATGAGCCTCAAGCCTTAGGGCTACCCAGTTTCCACATGCGGAGTACCAAAGGTAAAATGGAGAAGGCCCTGTGGAGCCCAGAATCTGGAGGGAGCAGCCTGGTTGTTTCTAGACCATTGTCTGTGGTACCCTAGGAAGCAGCAAAAGGCAGAGAATGTGTGAGAGAGGACTTGGAAGGAGACATATTAACAACTGTAATTACATGGGTAAAAATTCCTTATTCTAGGGGCTGGGGATATGGCCTAGTGGCAAGAGCGCTTGCCTCGTGTACATGAGGCCCTGGGTTCAATTCCCCAGCACCACATATACAGAAAATGGCCAGAAGTGGCGCTGTGACTCAAGTGGCAAAGTGCTAGCCTTGAGCAAAATAGAAGCCAGGGACAGTGCTCAGGCCCTGAGTCCAAGGCCCAGGACTGGCCAAAAAAAAAAAAAAAAAAAAAAAATTCCTTATTCTAGACATATGTATGGATATATATGTATATATATATATATATATATATATATATATATATATAGAGAGAGAGAGAGAGAGAGAGAGAGAGAGAGAGTGCTGAATCAGATAAAAGAGGGAAACTTAATACTCCGATACCTAGTTCTCATAATTCCACTTAGGAAAGTGTTTTCTCTAAAAAACTTACAGTCTATCTTGTAAAAAAAATCCTCAAAAACTATAGTTTATCTTTAAGACACTACTTCATTTTTCAACTAAAAGTTTTCTTTAAAAAAAATGAGTATTAAAAGCTGTCCCTTCAAACTAGATTTGGTGGTACATACCTGTAACCCAGCACTTAGGAGGCTAAGGCAGGAGGCTTGAGGCCAACCTTGACTACATAGTGAGACCCAGTCTCCCCCACAATACAATAAACATTGAAGGGGCTGGGGATATGGCCTAGTGGCAAGAGTGCCTGCCTCATATACATGAGGCCCTGGGTTGGATTCCCCAGCACCACATATACAGAAAATGGCCAGAAGTGGCGCTGTGGCTCAAGTGGCAGAGTGCTAGCCTTGAGCAAAAAGAAGCCAGGGACAGTGCTCAGGCCCTGAGTCCAAGCTCCAGGACTGGCCAAAAAAAAAAAAAAAAAAAAAAAGCAATAAACATTGAAGGCCTTCAGGTAAACTGTTATCATATTTCTAGCATGCTTCATATGCTTAGTTATATCTGTTGTAGAAGAGAGTGTCGTTTTCTACCTCTTTTTGGTAGAGTTTATCTAGTGCAATATGGGCTTCCTGAAGAGAAAACCCAAAACTGATGTGATGGTGAGATCTGTCGCCTCTCTTTAAGTGTGTGTTCCTACAAGTAGCACACATGAGACTTCTTAAAGCATTTTCTGAAATCTTAAGTCTAAGGTACAATCAATTGTTGTGCTGGGAATCAAAGGGCACTGCATTTGATCCTTTGCTGTATGATCCGAGCCTGATTGACTGATTGCTGGTACCAGGCCTGATTGACTGATTGATTGATTGCTGGTACCAGGACTTGAACTCAGTCTAAAGGACTTTCCTACTTGGACTATTTTCAAACCACAGCCCTCCAGTTTTCTGCCTCCCCAGTAGGATTGCAGGCATGAGCCACTGGTACTCAGCTCGTTATATTTTAGTTTAGCGGTTTTACTGTGATAAAGCTCTTTTGTCATATAATTTACCTATTAAAAAGTGTACAATTAAATGGCATTTAGTGTATTAACAGTTGTGCAATCTAATTTTTAGAATATACCTATTGTACCTATTAGCAGCCATACACCATTTCTTTCCCATCCTGACCCACATCTTCTGTTGTGTATCTCAGTAGATTTATTTATTCTGAACATTGGAATAATGCAACACGGAATCATATATTATGTGATCTTTCATAACTGGTTCTGTTCCATTTATAAGGTTTAGTTATATTATAACAAGTACTACCAACCACTTCATTCCTTTTTTATTGCTAAGTATTGCTTCATTGCTTTTTTATTATATTGATATATACTCATTAGTTGGTAGAGATGTGGGTTATTTCCATGTTAAAAAGTTATGAATAATGCTGCTATAGACATTTGTGTTCATGGACATAGGCATGTTTTCATCTTTCCTGGGTTTGTACCTACCGGTAGAATTTCTAGCTTACATGATAACTTTGTATCTAATATTTTCCCAAATGGCCAAACTTTTCCAAAGTGGCAGCAGCGTATGAAGTCTCCAATTTCTTTATATCCCTTCCTCTACTTGTTTTTGTTTTGTTTTGTTTTTTGGTTGTGGGGCTTGAACTCAGGGCCTGGATACTGTCCCTGAGCTTCTTTTGCTCAAGCTAGTGCTCTACCACTTGAGCCACAGCCCTACTTTTTCCTCCTTGTTTTTATCTGTCCTTTTGATGATAATCATTTTAGTACAAGTGAAAGTGGTATCTTATAGTTTCAACTTACATTTCCCTAATGGCTAATGTTGCTAAGCCTCTTATTTTATTGAATATTCTTATATTTATTTATTTATTTATTTATTTATTTATTTATTTATTTATTTAGGCAGTCCTGGGGCTTGGACTCAGGCCCTGAGCACTGTCCCTGGCTTCTTCCCGCTCAAGGCTAGCACTCTGCCACTTGAGCCACAGCACCACTTCTGGCCATTTTCTGTATATGTGGTGCTGGGGAATCGAACCCAGGACTTCATGTATACGAGGCAAACACCCTTGCCACTAGGCCATATTCCCCAGCCAGAATATTCTTATTTTATTCTATCTTACCTATTTTTCTGTCTTTCTATCTATCTATCATCTATCTATTGGATTGATCCAAGAACTTTATGTATGCTAAGTAAGCAAGCACTCTACAACTGAGCTACATGTTCTCAGCTCTAGTTATTCCTATATTCTTTAGAGAAATGTCTCTTCATATTCTTTCCCACTATTTTTTAACCAGTACTGGGGAACTCAGGGCTTGGGGCACTGTCTCTGAACTTCTTTGCTCAAGGGTAGCACCCTACCACTTGAGCCACAGAGCCACTTCTAGCTTTTTCTGTGTATGTGGTACTGAGGAATTGAACCTAGGGCTTCATGCATGCTAGGCAAGCACTCTACCACTTAAAGCAACATTCCCAGCCTCTTTCCTACTTTTTAATCAGGTTGTTTATCTTTTCATTATTGAGTTGTAGTGCTATATGCATTCTAGATACAAATTCCTTATGTAATTGTAAATATTTTCTTCCATTCTGTGGGTTCTTTTCAGTTTCTTGATGGTATCATTTAAAGTACAAAAAGGTTTTAATTTTGACAAAGCTCTACTTTATGTCTTATGCCTTTGACATCATATCTAAGAACATTTTACCTTAACCCACAGGGACAAAGTTTTACTTCTGTGTTTTCTTTTCTTTTGATTCTGGTCCTGAGGCTTGAACTCAGGGCCTGGGTGCTGTCCATGAACCTCTTTGTGCTCAAGGCTAGTACTCTACCATTTGAGCTGCAAAGCCTCTTCTGGCTTTTTCTGAGTCGTTTTTTGGAGATAAGAGTTTCACAGGATTTCCTGCCCAGGATTGTTTTGTACCATGAGCCTTAGTTCTCAGCCTCCTGAGTAGCTAGTATTCTAGGTGTAAGCCACCGGTGCCCAGCTTACATTTTCTTCTTACAAGCTTGAAATTATATATTTGGATTTGTGATTTTTAAAAATTAATTTACTTTATTGTTATTGTGATTTTTTAAGTTAATTTTTGTATTTGAGCCAGAGTAGTCTAACTTCTTTCTTTTACACATGGATGTCCGTTGTCCAGGTACTATTTATTGAAAGGAGAGTCTTTCCCTCATTGCAGAACACTACCAGGGTCACAGGAGGGCACCAGTGTCTTTTTAGGAAGTCCTTCTCAGGCTCTGACCCATGTAGTTCCTAGCTGGCTGGCTCAGTAGCTGCTGAGCTTTGTCTGACCACTCATTTCTATTCTCTCCTGTAACTCCATCCCTTACATAAGCTGGCACTGTTTTCATCCAATCCACCTCCACCTCCTCTCATCCTTTTTGTTGGTTGGTTTATTGTTGTTATTTGTTTTGGTACTGGGGGTGGAATCTAGAGCCTCACACAAGGCAGGCAAGTGCTATACATCTGAACTATACCCCAGCTCCAGCTTGCTTTAAAGTTAATAACAAAGATAGTTTTAAAGATAGTAGTTTCTAAATAAAAAAAGAATCCTTTTTATCTAATACTTATAGATATGACTCAAAAAGGAAGTGACTCATTTAGAAAGGGAAGCTGGTGCTGCAGTAAAATGACTTATTTAGTATCAGAAGTCTGTAACGAGGTCCTATTCTGTAGTCAGAGGTTTGTTTAATTGATCTACATTATAACCTGAGGAATTGTGTGAAGCTGTGTGATCACCTTGCTCAACGAGGGCAGAGCAGAACCATGAAGTGGGAATAGTCTGGAGATCCCTGGCCCCTTAGTCATATGGATTCCTTATCTTTTTAGGGGCCAGAAGCATGGCACTTGGAATGTATTTCTGGAACCTAGCCCTCTGCTTTCATCCTGTCAGATGCCTGCCCCTCATTGGGTATAACAACAGAGAGCCGTCTAGTTAACTTGTCATACCTTCTGCATTGAACTTCTACCCTGGGACCTTTCTTTCTTTGCTCTGATCCCATTGAGTTTTCAGGTTCATCTCATGAATAAAGAGAAATCAGATTAATGAAAATGACTTTAGGATGATTGGGGCTGTCTAGAATGGGTGAGCTATGACTTGCATTTAAACCAGACTCTACAAATTCTGCCTATTGGCATTGGGTGAAGAAAAGGTATGGCTGATTGGGCTCAGAATGAGTGTCCTGGAAAGAAATGAAGACACAATATTGGTAGGAGATAGGTTTGGGGCAGGGAAAGGTGTTGATACTTAAAAAGGAAGATTTTATGCCTCAAGATGGGAGAATTGGCTTAATATGAGTAACTGTTTACGTATTTATATACCAACTGTAGTTCTACCCTTCACCCCTGGTAACAGCCATCAGGGGTTCACTGGGTAGCAAAATTAACCCACATTCCCCTTTTCTCAACAATTTCATGAATAGAAAATTCATTCTTACTGTGAATCTTAGCAATCTCAGCATACACTTTCTTCCCTCACAAGTCTTAAGAACTTCCATCTTTTCAAAACTTAAAGAAAGCCCTTTCAAGGCCTGTCTCTGGCATATCCAAATTACCAGTATCACTACTTGTACTTTAGAGCCATTAAATAAAATAAGGTTTCTGCACTATTATATCAGGACAGTACTTCTGGAATTGAGATTCCTATGTAAGTATTTTGAGAGAGACAGAGACAGGGAGACAGCAATCACATACCATTTTTTAGAGTATAGTAGACCCTTGGTGCCATAAGGGAGTGATCACAAAACTAAGATACTCATGTCTTTTATATAAAATATATGTGGTATTTATAGATAAACTATACACCTCTGCCTGTGTGCCTTAAATTCACTCTGGACTGCTTATGATACCTAAGATAATAAAAATGCTTTGTCTGTTGTTACATTATATTGTTCAGAGAATAATGACAAAAAAAATCTGTGTGTCAGTATAAATGTGACTATTTTGGTGAATTTTTTTTTTTTTTTTTTTGGCCAGTCCTGGGCCTTGGACTCAGGGCCTGAGCACTGTCCCTGGCTTCTTCCCGCTCAAGGCTAGCACTCTGCCACTTGAGCCACAGCGCCGCTTCTGGCCGTTTTCTGTATATGTGGTGCTGGGGAATCGAACCTAGGGCCTCGTGTATCCGAGGCAGGCACTCTTGCCACTAGGCTATATCCCCAGCCCCCTGGTGAATATTTTTATTTTATTTTATTTTTGTGCCAATCCTTGGGCTTGAACTCTAGGTACTATCCTTGAGTTTCTTTCTTTTTTTTTTTTTTTTGCCAGTCCTGGGCCTTGGACTCAGGGCCTGAGCACTGTCCCTGGCTTCTTTTTTTTGCTCAAGGCTAGCACTCTGCCACTTGAGCCACAGCACCACTTCTGGCCATTTTCTATATATGTGGTGCTGGGGAATCGAACCCAGGGCCTCATGTATATGAGGCAAGCACTCTTGCCACTAGGCCATATTCCCAGCCCCCCTTGAGTTTCTTTTGCTCAAGGCTACTGCTCTACTATGTGAGCCACCACTCCACTGCTGGCTTTTTTGGTAGTTTAGTAGAGATAAGAGTCTCACAGACTTTGCTGCCCAGGCTGGTTTTGAACCATGATCTTTATATCTCAGCCTCCTGAGTAGCTAGGATTAGGCATGAGCCACTAGTTCCTGGCTGGTGAAAATTTTTTTAATTGTCTTTAAGTAGGTGAACAAAAGGTCTCAGTTCAACATGTCTGTTAGTGAGTACAACATATCTTGTTCAGTATCACACCTTTTATCGTTCTCTCTCATATTGCCCAACCCCACCCATCCCTTCAATTTACCTGTAGGTGAATATTTTGGATCTACAAATTGGTTGGACCCATAGCTGTACAACCCATGGCTATGAATGGCCAGCTACATGTTGTTATAATTATACTATTTTGTTGCTAGTTACTTAGTGTCCTAATTTATAAATTAAATGTTTTCATAGGTTTATAGAGAGAAAATATTATACATATATTTGTATTTAATGTTTTTGTAAGGTTTATTGCATAGGAGTCATTTCACAATAAAAGATGTGTGAATATCTTGTTCTAGAACAAAGCAAAAGGTTGTGGTCTCAGTGTCTTATAGAAATCTATTTCTTCAATAGCATGAGCATCTCTTTATATCAGCTACTTCAACATTATTTCTACATGGTTTCTAATATTGTTATAACACAATATCTGTCTCTCTATATTATACATGTGTATATATATATATATATATATATTTTTTTTTTGAGACAGGGTCTCACTATGGAATCCAAATAGGCCTGTTTCTTTTTGGTACGAGTAATGAGGCTTGAACTTATGGACTCACACTGTCATTCAGCCTTTTTGCTCACAGCTAAGACTCTATGACTTGAGCCATATCTCCTACAGCTTCTTTGCTGTAGAATAGAGATAGAATGAAATAGAATTTCATGGACTTTTTTTTTGCCCAGGCTGGCTTTGTTTTTTTTTTTTTGGTTTTTTTTTTTTGTGCCAGTCCTGGGGCTTGGACTTGGGGCTTGAGCACTGTCCCTGGCTTCTTCTTGCTCAAGGCTAGCACTCTGCCACTTGAGCCACAGCGCCACTTCTGGCCATTTTCTGTATATGTGGTGCTGGGGAATTGAACCCAGGGCCTCGTGTATACGAGGCAAGCACTCTTGCCACTAGGCCATATCCCCAGCCCCCCAGGCTGGCTTTGAACTGTGGTCGTCAGATCTTAGCTTCCTGAAGAGCTAGGATTACAGGCGTGAGCCATTGGTGGCCGACAGATGTGAGACATCAGTACCTGGTTTGGTTTCACATTTGTGATCTTCCCATCTCAGCCTCCCTGGTGCTGGTATTTTACCTCCTTACACAGCCAACTCTGTATTGAACTGGATTCTGATCACGAGTAATAAGAAAGTCACCAATGGCTGTAGCCAAGGAAGAGGAAGTGATGGAATGGACATATTTGAAAGGAACTGAAAGATACTATATTACTACAGAGCTAAAACCTGGGAGGAAAATCTCAAACTTATTTGAGAATAAGGACAAATTTAAATTGTTAGAACAAAAGTATATTGTTTTGCAGGTGGTGGCTTTTAAATTCTATTCTTAAATGAGATTATACATACAAAAGTAGCCAACAACATAGTTTTTCTTTAAGATTTAAGTATTTTTAGTAGAAAATCAGTCAAGTTATGAGTACAATGCATCTTTTTTTTTTTTTTTTTGGCCCAGTCCTGGGGCTTGGACTCTGGGCCTGAGCACTGTCCCTGGCTTCTTTTTGCTCAAGGCTAGCACTTTGCCACTTGAGCCACAGCGCCACTTCTGGCCATTTTCTGTATATGTGGTGCTGGGGAATCGAACCCAGGGCCTCATGTATATGAGGCAGGCACTCTTGCCACTAGGCCATATCCCCAGCCCCAGTACAATGCATCTTGATCAATGTCACTACTTCATTCTCTCCCATTTCCCCCTCCTATTCCAACCCTTGTTATATAGTTCAATTTGTAGGTAATGTACATTGAATATAATAAATGCATAAAATAGTTTTCATGCTTATTAATTGACTGTATTTTTCTGATTTCAAATAATTTTATGATGACATTTTGTCTTATCCAATGTTTCAAGAAGATTTTTTAAGCCAGGCACTAATAGCTTATGCCTGTAACCTTAGCTACTCATGAGGCTGAGATTTGAGGATTATGGTTCAAAACCAGTCTGGGCAGACAAATCTGAGACTTATCTACAATTAACCAGTAAAATGCTGGAAGTGGAGATGTAGCTTAAGTGGTAGTGTTCCAGCCTTGATCAAAAAGCCAGGAATGGGCTGGGAATATGGCCTAGTGTCAAGAATGCTTGCCTCGTACATATGAAGTCCTGGGTTTGATTCCCCAGCACCACATATATAGAAAATGGCCAGAAGTGGCACTGTGGCTCAAGTGGCAGAGTGCTAGCCTTGAGCAAAAAGAAGTCAGGGACAGTGCTCAGGCCCTGAGTCCAAGGCCCAGGACTGGCAAAATAAAAATAAAAAATAAATCCAGGAACAAGTAGTGCTGTGGCTTATGTAGTAGAGTGCTGGCCTTGAGCTGAAGTGCTCAGGGACGGCATGCAGGCCCAGAGTTCAAGCCCCATGACCGACTAAAAAGAAAAGCCAGGAAGATTAAATGAGTGAAACGGATCAAGATGTACTATACTCATAAACTGACATGTATTGAAACCTCTTTGTACAGCTACTTAAAAATAATAAAAGAAAAATTTTATAAGAGCTCAAGCCTTAGTACTAACAGTAAAAAAAAAGGGGGGGGAGGAGGAGGGCTTTTCATAAACTTTTTTTTTTTTTTGGCAGTCGTGGGGCTTGAACTCAGGTCCTGGGCACTTTCCCTGAGCCTCGCTATGCCTAATGCTAGCACTCTACCACTTGAGCTGCAGTGCCTCTTCTGGCCTTTTCTGTTTATGTGGTACTGAGGAATCGAACCCAGGGCTTCATGCATGCTAGGCAAGCACTCTACCCCTGAGCAATATTTTTAGCCCTAAACTTGTATTTTAACCTAGAATATTTTCAGCATAGACTCTAGAATGTTAATACCATTTATCTCAATCCTTAAAAATTTTGCATTCATGCCCTTCCTTTTAAGAATATTTCAAAGTGGTAGGAAGAACTCTATAACAATGAAAATAGTTTCTATCCTGAGTAAGCATCAAGGGCATCTGCTGAAGAGCAGTGGGTGATTCATACCATCTTTCAGATTCAGAGAAGGCGGATTATTGAGAGGAAGACTTCCATTTATGTGGCAGAAGTAGAAACGGTGTTCTTTTTTTGGATTTCCTTTGTGTGTGCTTTGAATTCATCTCCTGCTCTGATATAACCAGCTGTGTTCACCAAGCCCCCCAGCAATGCTCTGCTTGTCAGAATCAAACTCTAGGGAAAGAGACAGTCTTCTGGAAGAAGGGTTTTTGTATAAATGAAATGACATGTAAAGGTAGGCTAGTTACATAATAAGGCCTTTAGATTCAAAGCAAGAACAGGCAGCTTGAACCTCTATCTCTGAATTGGTGGAAGATGGGCAATGGTGTTTTATGCGTGCCTGAAAGTTATTTGTGTGACCATACAAGTTGCTGATGTAGGGTAAGTATGTGGGTCACTGGTTCTGGGACATTTGCTGATTGATAGTGCAAATGTAAATAAAATCTTACCCATGCACTCCTTTTTAAGTTATTGTAGCTTATTTTTTCTTGCTTTATTTTCTCACAGCTTCCCAAAGTAGTTTAATTGAACAAGTAATAATCATCTTCTCCTCACTCTTCCACCGTATTAGGACCTTTTATTGGTCACAAGACACTGGACTGAAGTGAGGTCCACAGTGACTAGGCAAGCCATACAGTGACTGGGAAATTGGGCCTTTTTGGCAGGATTCCTTCAGTGTCTGCTCAAGCTGAGGACTGAAGCCAGAGGAAGGATGTTTGTTTTCCCTTGCCATTTCTCTATGGCAGGCCAACATGTTTTATGATGTAACCAATATGGCTTTGGTGACACCCACTCAAACATTGGAGAAATCTCTGCATCCCAGCCACTTGACTGCTAGATGTGGGAATACAGATAACGGGACTAGCAACATGTAGGCATGAGACTGCTCTGCACTAAGCCCTTTGGTCAGTTCTGTATCTGGAGCTGCCCCCTAAGGTGCAGATTGAGGAAGATGTTTGGCCATGAGGGCAGTCTTTCTTTAGTAATCCCTTGAGTATTCCAGGACAGATGCTGGGGTATGAGAACTTCCCATCTCTCTGAGCTTCTTTTATGTCCTTTACCAGGCTTCCTTCTTTCTCAGTCCCTGTCAATGAGAGGTACCCTTTCTTTCTCGAGTGTCAGGTTCTTGGCTTGGCAAAAGCATCTGATGGAGATGGGCAGGGAGAGAGGATCCCAAAAGACTGGGTAGGTGAGCAGGAAGACTCTGCCCTGTTTTTCATGCAGAAGATTAGGGCCGAAGTAAAAGGCTAGAAGAGAGGTAAAAGGTAGATTCCTTTCTTTGGGAGGTATAAGACTGTGGTAAGGGCTGGGAATATGGCCTAGTGGTAGAGTGCTTGCCTAGCATACATGAAGCCCTGGGTTCGATTCCTCAGCACCACATATATAGAAAAGGCCAGAAGTGGTGCTGTGGCTCAAGTGGCAGAGTGCTAGCCTTGAGCAAAAAGAAACCAGGGACAGTGCTCAGGCCCTGAGTTCAAGCCCCAGGACTGGCAAAGAAAGAAAGAAAGAAAGAAAAAGATCGGTGGTAAAGGAGTCTAGGGAATAGGAAAAAAAAAACAACCTCTAGAAAGTAGATGAGAATGAGAATTATAGGAAGAAGCTTAGCTCTAACATCTAGTGGTGACACTCTCCCTGTCTTGCCTTGCCTTGCCTTTACCCTGGTGTTTTCTCAGACTGGGATAGAAGACCCAAGGTCCTATATTTGTATTTGGGGGGGGGGGATTGTGGGAAATATTTAGGAGTCAATGACTAGAAACAGAAAAATGGGAAAGAAATGAGTAACTTTAAAAACAACTTTAAACTTTTCTTTCTTCCCTCTCTCCCTTGGCAGTGCTGGGGCTATAGAACCCAGAGCCTTGGGCACGCTAAGCAATCTGCCACTTAGCTTGTGCAACTAACTCCCCAAACCTGAAAAAAAAAAAAGATAACTTTCCAATATTATGCAAAACTAGAAGTCTGCCAGGCAAGGTGCACCTGTAATCCCAGGTACTTTAGAAGCTTAGTCAGGAGGATAATTTCTATTTTAAAAATTTGGATTTAAATTACACTGAGGTTCAAAGATAAAGATGTGGAATGGAGATCACTTGTAATTATGTAGTAGTTAGTGTGCCTTTTATTTCTTTCTCCTTTTTTTTTTTTTTTTTTTTTTTGGCTGGTCATGGAGTCTTGAACTCAGGGCCTGGGCACTTTCCCTAGCTTTTCTGCTCAAGATAGCACTATTCCACTTTGAGCCACAGCTCCTCTATTTTTTACTCTGGCTTTTTGTTGTTGGTCTCTGTCTCCATCTCTGGTCTCTGTCTCTGTCTGTCTCTCTCTGTCATGTTCCTGCTCTCTAAGAGCTCCCAAGATCTTTTGTTAATATTTCCTAAATGTCACAATCTTATCACTTTATTTATTCTCTCAAATATTAAAAATGTCTGTTTATTAGAACCACCCTCCTTGAAAGCCTGAAAAATAATGTAGTTTTATTTATTCCATTTGATCCCTTCCAACTCTTTGTATATGTCTTATTGCTTAAACCTCAGTGATTTGTCTATTGCTATAAGCATAATGCCAGATTCTTGACAAGTCTTGCAGGACTCTGAAACCCTGATGCCTTTCTATTTTTGTAGTTTCTTTCCTCTCACATTCATTAATTATTTAGTCAATGCCTTCCTTTCTCATTAGAAAGAGACCTTCTCTGTTTTGTTTGCTGTTTTATCCCTAGAGCCTAACATAGAGCCCAATGTGTAAACAGTATTCATGTATTTGTTGAATGACCCAGTGAATCCTAAGTGAAGGTATGTGTACCATCCAGAAAATATGCCTATAAGGTTATAATGTAAAGAGACTCACCATTTAATCACTGTGCATCTTAAATTTCTAGATTCTTGAAGCTGTAAAAGAAAAGAACTCGAAAGATCTTTTTATTTTAGACTTCTATCAGTGAGAAAACTGAGGCCCAAAGTGCTGAACTGTCACTTGTAAAAAAAGTTCCCAGACTGATGAACAAAAAAAATTAGTATTGGGCTGGGAACATGGCCTAGTGGCAAGAGCGCTTGATTCGTATTCGTGAAGCCCTGGGTTCGATTCCCAAGCACCACATATATAGAAAATGGCCAGAAGTGGCGCTGTGGCTCAAGTGGCAGAGTGCTAGCCTTGAGAAAAAAGAAGCCAGGAACAGTGCTCAGGCCCTGAGTTCCAGGCCCAGGACTGGCAAAAAAAAAAAAAAAAAATTAGTATTGTTGCTCATTTCCTCTGACCACTAGTACACATATTCTCTGTTAACGGAAGCATGGCTCTTTATGTGTGTGGGAAGGAATTCATTTAAAAAGGCCTCAGGGGCCCTTGGTATAGAAACCATTATTTATCCCTTTTAGGAAGTTGGTAACTGACTTTTCTGCAGCTACTGCAGTTGTTATCGGATTTGTTATTTTTTTCTTTCTCACAGTAAGTCAGAATCTGCTTTCCTTTTCATATTATATATGTACATATACATATATACACATATGTAATATAATATATACAATGTTTATAATATAATATATATGACACAGTATAATGCAGTATAATATAATATATATGCTATATATTACAAATATAAATATATACATATATACAATGTCTACACAGATATGTGTGCATACACGTGTGTGTGTGTGTGCATGCGAGCACGCATGCATGTGCCGATACTGGGGTTTGAACTCTGGGCCTCTCTTTCCTCACCTAGCTTTTTCCACTCATAACTGGAACCTTACCCCTTGAAAAATACCTTCAGTTCTGGATTTTTGCTGATTAATTGGAGATAAGAGTCTCTTGGATTTGTCTCTCCTGGCTCGGCTCCCACAGCTCTTGAGTTGCAGTCATCTTTGTTTTACCTTATAATGAATGGCTCCAGGCCTTATGTGAGTAGTGATGCTGGCAATTGGATATGGCAAAGAGTAATAGGGCAAATGATCTCAGCCTCTTGAGTAGCTAGGATTACAGACTTGAGCCACCAATGTCCAGCTCTTCCCTCTTAATATTTGACCATACAGTTCTAATTTTATCCTTTTATGTGACAGTAATTTTCATCCTTTCATTCCAGGCAATTTAAAAATATTCAGAGATCCTGTGATATTTCCTAGTTCTCCATGCTAAATATCTTAGATTAGTTGTTTGCAGACAGAACTGTTTTGAAGCTCCTTCATTTTAGTGCATTCATTTCTTGTGAATGATTTTTTTTTTGAAGATAAGGAATTCAAGCTTCAGAGTTCCACCCCGTAGTTGTGGTTTTGCTTTTCAGTTTTAGTAACTATAGTCATCCATGGTCCAGAAATATTAAATGGAAAATGTCATAAAAAAAATCCAGAACTTTAAATTATATACCATTCCTAGTAGTTTAAAGGAATCGTAAGCCATTCTACTCCACTTGTGAATCATCTCTTTATTAGCTGCTCTGGGTTATCAGATCTTTTCAGATGCAACACAACTCTTGAATTGCAGTAACCTTCATTTTACTTTATAATAGTGCCAAGGCCTAAGAGTAGTGATGTTGCCAATTGCATATGGCAGAGAGAGGCTGTAAGTGCTTAAGTGATAGGGAAAATGAAAGAAAAATAAACTGAAGTTGCAAACATTAACAGTCACATTATATGGTGAATGTTTAGGAAGGAAAATGCACTCAGTCATAGGGCTTGGTACTCTCCATGGTTATACTCATCCACTGGGGTCTTGGGAATTAATTTCCAAGGTTACGGGATGACTACTGTACTCTGGCTGTCAAGAGGTGATCTAATATACATAAGTTTTGGCAATCAGAGAGAGAGAGATTCTCTAAAGAATAGAATTTACTTGAGAATAGTGGAACATTGCAATGGGAAGAGTAAATGCCATTAGTAAGCTAGGAAATTGAAGCAATAGGAAGTTTTTGGCTTTTTTTGTTTTGTTTTGGGCCAGTCCTAAGGGGTTGGAACTCAGGGCCTGAGTGCTGTCCTTGGCTTCTTTTTGCTCAAGGCTAGCACTCTACCCCTTGAGCTACAGCGCCACTTCTGGCTTTTTCTGTGTATGTGGTGCTGAGGAATCGAACCCTGGCCTTCATGCTTGCTAGGCAAGCACTCTACCGCTAAGCCACATCCTCAGCCGGAGCAATAGGAAGTTTTAAAGGCCAAAATGTTGAGGAAGGTTATATATGAGATATTTTAAGACAATAGTCTTTGGTCATATAATTAACAATAAGAGTGTCTTCATGTCTAGGGGATGTAACTCAATAGAAGAATATTTACTCAGTATGAGCAAAGCCCGGGGGTTCTGTCCTAGCACTTAAAAAACAAACAAACAGGGTAGGTACATGGTAAAAGCAATTGGTAGGTACTGTCCTTATAGGAGTGAGGATTTTGTTTTAGTTGTTTAATTTTAATTATTCCTAAGTAATTGTACAACGGAGTTGCCACTTAACAAAGCAGTTTATGGATACAATGCATCTTGATCCATGTCACCCCTTTCAACATTCTCACCCATCCCCCTCCTACCCACTCCTTCCCTCAGTCTTCTTAATTATGTAGGATGTATATTGAATTCTTGACTACATTTCCCCCCTTTTCTCTTCTTTTCTTTACTCCACCCCAGCCTTTTAATGCTTTTTTGTTTGGTTGGTTGTTTTTAAATAAGGTGGTAGCCTCTGCAAGCTTGTGGTCTGATTTTTTTTTTTTCTTTTTTGGTTGGTTGTGGGGCTTGAACTTGTGTGAGATAGTTGTTGCTGCTGCCCAACCTTTATAGTTCTGCTTCTTTTTGTGTGTAAGGTTTACACAGAAAACTCTGTTTTGATTCTGATAACTTTTATGTTTTTCTTCCCTTTTTAAACTTTGTTTTGTTTTTGACACAGTGCCTCATTTGTGTTGCCCAAGTTGACCTTACACTACTGGCCCTCAAGAGACTCTCCTGCTTCCTGGATAAGCTGACACCACACAAGCATATTGACATGCCCACATTTCTTTCAGAGTGCTTTTGTTTATCTCTTAGTACTGTCTAAGATTCTTAGCATTTGCTCTGTGCTCAGCTACAGGACAGTGGGTTATGTTGAATTTATAGATTTAAATTAAAATAATTTAAATTAAATTTAAATTTAATTAATAATTAAAATAATTTAAAATTACATGTACCTGTAATCTTAGCTACTCAGGAGGTTGAGATCTGAGGATTGAGCCTAGGCAAAGAAAGTTGGTGAGACTCTTACATCTAGTTACATCTAGAGCAGGAAGTAAAGCTGTGGCTCAAGTAGTGGAGCTCTAGTGTTATGCAAAAAAAATAAGGAGTGATAGTGCCCAGGTCCTAAATTCAAGCCCTATACTAGCACCAAAAAAAAAAAGAATAAAAATCACATGTGAACAAAACATTAAAGTGTTACTTTACTAGATGCCTTATCTTGTGTCTTACACAGTATGTTTTCTGTCCTTGAGGACATTGCATAGACTAGATTGTGGAGCCTTGTCCTGTTGTGTCAGAATGGCTTTTGTACTTGTATCTCATTAGGTGGCATCAGTTGAGGCTAATCTAAATCTTTGATTTGATCTTGGCTTCTGTAAACTAGTTTGGATATATTTGTTCTCAAAGGACAGAACCTCACTCAGACCAACTCAAATAAATCTACATCATAAGGAGGTGGGAGAATTTCTTGGAAATTAAGCTGGCGTAGTGAGGGTGGGCCTTTGCAGGCATTGAAAAGTTACCAGGCACTTCCTGTCTCTTTGCTTCTTGGAATAGCATGGTCTTCTGTTTCTTGTACCCTGCCCTCAGCCCTATACAGATCTTTTCTGTTTTAATTCAGATTCTTGAGAGAAAATCTGATTGTTGTTTATATCATTTAGATAATGCAAATAAAACTTATTTAGAAAAAGACATATCAAGCATGTCAAAGACATATCAAAGCATATCAAGGGTCTACTGCAATGTATATTATGTGGTGTTAACATTTTTAAGGGAAAAGCTGGTATGGAGAAATCTTAATATACCAACAGCCTAGTTTAAAAGGATATAAATCTTGCCAAGTCACTTCCAAGCCCAGCCTGACAATTTCAGGGTCAGAATTTTATGCAGTAAGTAGATTTGAAACTTTGGATGTTAAAACAAAAATATTCTCTATTTCCTAGGACAGAATTTAAACACTCACATGATTTTTAAAAGAAATTACAACAAACAAAGTGGAAAAGCCATCATAGATAGCTCAGAATTATCATTTGAGAGCTAAAAACTGACAACCAGTTTGTAAAAAAATTAAGTGAAGGTGCTGATGGCTCATACCTGTAACCCTAACTACTCAGGAGGCCGAGATCTGAGGATCATGGTTCAAAGCCAACCCAGGAACGAAAGCCTGTGAGACTTTGTTTTGTTTTGGGTTTTTTTTTGCCAGTCCTGGGGCTTGAACACAGGGCCTGAGCACTGTCCCAGGCTTCTTTTTGCTCAAGGCTAGCACTCTACCACTTGAGCCACAGTGCCACTTCTGGCTTTTTCTATATATGTGGTGCTGAGGAATTGAACCCAGGGCTACATGTATATGAGGTGAGCACTTCACTACTAGGCCATATTCCCAACCCTGTGAGACTCTTATTTCCAATTAATCACCAGAAAATCAGAAGTAGAGCTGTAGCTCAAAGTGGTAGAATGCTAGCCTTGAATAAAAGAGCTCAGGAACAGTACCCAGACCCTGAATGCAAGCCCCATGACCAAGAAAAAAAAAATGTACCAAAGATTTAAGTAGAAGCCAGCCACTGGTGGCTCACACCTGTAATCCTAGCTACTTAGGAGGCTGAGATTTAAGGATCAAAGTTCAAAGCCAGCCTGGGTAGGAAAGTCCATGAGATTCTTATCTCCAGTTGGCCATCAGAAAACCAGAAGTGGTACTGTGACTCAAAGTGTTACAGTGCTAGACTTGAGCGAAAGGAGCTTAGGGACAGTGCTCAGGCCTGCCATGGTAGTGCTTAGAATAATATTTACTATAGGTTAATAAGTTTATGATAATTTCTTTATGATAATTTAAATATATTAAGTAAATCCTATATGTAAAAACATTTTTAAACTAGTATTTTAAAAGTGGATTGCAGGCTGGGAAAGTGGCTTAGCGGTAGAGTGCTTGCCTAGCATGCATGAAGTCCTGGGTTCCATTCCTCAGCACCACATATACAGAAAAAGCCAGAAGTGGCACTGTGGCTCAAGTGGTAGAGTGCTGGCCTTGAGCAAAGGAAAGCCAGGGACAATGCTCAGGCCCTGAGTTCAAGCCCCAGGCCTGGCAAAAAAAACAACAAAACAAAACAAAATAAATGGAATGCTTATTTTACCAGATCCACCATAATTTATTTAGGTAAATAGTTCTTTATGTGTATAGTTTGATTTATAGCATAACAACTCAAAAATTTATTGAGCAGGAGACTGCCAGAATCATTTGTCCAATTATATGGTCCAAGACTGGAACTCGAACTCAGTACCTGAAGCTTTTCCTCATTGGCTGGCATTCTACCCATGGAGTCATTCCTCCAGCCCCCCAAATCAACTTTTAATTGGGCAGGACCATTTCTTGCTTGTCAGAATATAGAAGGAGCAGCTCTTACATCATGCCATGCCTCTTGCTCTTGGTGGCACAAAGTTAAAGCCTTTGAAATAGGTTTGTCAAGAACTGTTGCCTGCTGTAAGATTGCCTGTGATGTAAGAGTGGCTGGAGTTCTCTTTAAAAGGCTGCATGTGACTGGACACCAGTGGCTCATCCTTGTAATCCTGACTACTCAGGAGGCCAAAATCTGAGAACCTTGATTTGAAGTCACCCAAGCAAGAAAGTCCGTGAGACTCTCTCTCACCTCCAATTAGCTACCCTCAAAAAAGCCAGAAGTGGAGTTGTGGCTCAAGTAGTAGGGCACTAGCTTTAAGCACAAAAAGCTCAAAGAAAGCCCCCAGGCCTTGAGTTCAAACCCTAGGACTGGCAGACCTCCCCACCCCCCGCAAAAAAGAAAGCTTCATGTTTAAGTTCCTAGAATATAGTTCTTAACATTTGTTCCCCATCACCATGTGCATCACCATGTTTAGAGATCTGCTTTCTCCTTTAGCTGTCATTTTCCAATCTTCCCACCCCCAGACCTGGGGCTTGAACTCTGGGCCTGGGTACTGTCTCTGGCTTCCTTTTGCTCAAAGCTAGAACTCTACCACTTGAGCCATAGCACCACTTCTGGCTTTTTCTGTGATTAATTGGAAATAAGGGTCTCACGGACTTTTCCTACCCTGGCTGGCTTCAAACCATGATCCTCAGATCTCAGCCTCCTGAGTAGGTAGGATTATAGGTGTGAGCCACCCGCACCTGGCATTTTCCAATGTTTTGATAGTGAAACATTTTCCTTAAACAAAATATTGTATAGACTCTAAAAGCACCTTTATATATGCAGATCACTAGTCACAAATGATAAATTTTCAAACAGTTCAGCTTAGTGGCTGAGATGATGCTTTAATCAAACTGTTCCAGAAGTCTGAAAAAAGCACGGGGAAATTCACATTGCAAAACTGAATGGCCAACAATTTCTAAAAACTGATCTAATTTCTTAATTTTATCAATGCAAAAATTTCTTGGAAAAGTACATGAAGTGAGTTTAAATCTGTTTGATGGAAAATATAACATTGAAATGTTTAAAAGAATATTTTTTAAAAATCTTAGCTACTATAGCTTCCTGAATGTTAAAATTAAGGTCCTGCACTACCACACTCTACCGAGCACACTCAGACCAAAATAACAAGCCTTGTTACTTTAGTTTTAACAAAACAATGGGTTTCGTTATGACATCTTTTTTTGTGCCCCCCCATCTGTGTGTGTGTGTGTGTGTGTCTGTGTCTGTGTCTGTGTGTGTATGTTTGTGCTTGCCAGTCCTGAGCCTTGAACTCAGGCCCTGGGCGCTGTTTTGGGGCTAGCTCAAGGCTAGAACGCTACCATTTGAGCCACAGGTTCACCTCTGGCTTTTTGTGGTTAATTGGAGATAAGAGTGTCATACTACTCAGGCTGGCTTTGAACCATGATTCTCAGATCTCAGCCTTCTGAGTAGCTAGGATTACAATCATGAGCCACTGATGCCTAACACCCCTGTGTTTTTAATGGTTTGTTTTCCCTTTCCATTATTAGCACAAATAATAGCATTCAAGTATTCTTTTACAACAATTCAAATGTGCATACCTAAGTAAAATTGTCAATACATTTAAAAATAATTATTTTTGAAATTTTGTTGAAGCCAGGCTAATATCTATAATACTAGCTACTCAGGAGGCTGAGATCTGAGGATCATGGTTTGAAGCCAGCCCATGCATAAAAGACCATGAGACTCTTATCTCTAATTAATCAGTAAGAAAAGCTGGAAGTGTGGCCCAAGTGTTTGAGCACTAGTCTTGAGTGAATAAGCTAAAGTATAACATCCAGGCCCTGAATTCAAGCTTCAGTAACAGCATGCATGCACTCACATGTGCACGCACAATACACACATACACACACAATTTATATGTAATGAAGCTGGCTTTTTTTTTTAATGAAGATTTTCAAAGCAGTACAGGGAAAACTAGGATATACCTAATTCTGTGTGAAAATGATTAGATTTTTGCTATGTAACCCAGGCTGAGCTAGGACGATCCACTTGTCTCTACCTGAATGCTGAGGTTATAGATGTACATCACTTAAAGGCATTTCTTTACCTCCTTTTCCAAATTTGGCTCTTTTAGTTCTAAGATACACTGTGGAGGTGATACTGAGCTGGTCTTAGTGGTTTTCATTTGTTTTTGTAACAGTTGACTTATTTAATTCTTCTCTGTGGAATAGGAATTACTTGTGTTTTTAACTTCCAAAGATTAAAATCTGTTTATTGTGTAAAATTCTGACCCTGGAACTGACAGCTTGGGCCTGCGAACTGTCTTGGTGCTCACCTGTATCCCTACAATGAAGCTTTTGGTGTCTGAAGATTCCTCAGCCTAGTTTAACCTACAGAATGTTAACACATTGCAATTAAGCTTTGATTTTCTTAGCCTTTTTCTAAAAAGCTATGCTATTGGCATAATTGTTACACAGTGTATACATAGTTTGGAACAGGAAAATTCATTTGGGGATATAGTGTCCTTTTAGCTCTACTGCCATCCTTGCTGACCGTTAAAGCTACTTAATATAAAAAGAGCTTGCTGTTCATCAGGGTGAATTTAGATAGTACAAAGTATGTACCAATGCCAGGAAGGTGATCCTTTTTATTTTTCTGTTTTAGAATCACAAGAAGCTGAGGAACAGCTGGTAGCAGAAGTAATTGAAAAGTGTTCATCTGAAACTTGTTCTAGACCTTCAGAAAATGAGGTACCACAGCTGGCCATTGGATCTCATTCAGCCCAGGATGGCAAAGAAGAACCTGAGCAGGATATTAGCAAAATCTCAGTAGTGAGGCCATTTTCAATAGAGGCCAAGAATCCCACAGATATCCCAGAATTTCTTGGAACAAAAGCGGCCTATGGCTGTGTAACTGTAGTCTCGGGGGAGGCTTTGCCTTCTAGCCCACCAGAAGCCACCCAAGACAAGGCAGTGACAGAAGGCAACATGGGGGTTACACTTGAGGCTTCTACAGAAGTGGATCTGAAGGTCAGCATCTCCTGTCCAGAGCCTGTGACCAGTAGAAGCAAGCTAAGAAAGCCTAAACCTGTCTCCCTGAGGAAGACAGCAACTGGAGGAGAGTTTTCAGAAACAGAAACGGCCAGGGAAGGCACACCTTTTCCCAAGTCATCCTCCCATTTCCAATCAGATGAATCTTATGAGAACATACCTTCTGTGCTGGGAGGTTCCAAGAACCAGAAATCTCTCCCTGACTTGAAAGAAGCTTCTGGCATTCTCAGCAGTGGCACCAATGACTCAGGAGTTGACCTGCAGGAAGAGTTGAAGAGTTCACCTCTCAAGCTTGAGTTTGATTTCATAGAAGTGGAAAATGGAGAGGCCAGGAAAGCCCTTCCAAGGAAACTTGGCAAGAAACCAGGAAATAAAGTGATGCCCAAGATACAAAAAGATGGCATCAGTAAGCCAGTAGGGGTAGAAAAGACTGCAGAGCCAATAGCCACAGATACCCAAGCATCCCTTAAGAGAGACCCTAGTCAGTGGGATCACCCTAACTTTAATCCCCTTGGGAGTCACTCCATTCTGCAGAACTCCCCACCTCTGTCCTCTAAGGGCTCCTACCACTTTGACCCAGATAACTTTGATGAATGCATGGATCCCTTTAAGCCAACCACAACATTAACAAACAGCAGCTTTTGTTCTTCTACTGGTAATCATGTTAATGAAATCTTAGAATCACCTAAGAAGGCAAAGTCTCGTTTAATAACGTGAGTGACCTTGGGTGCTGGGTGCTGGTGTCTGTGTATTCTCTGTGATTTCGGCAGTAGCTACTTTGGTTTTGGTGAGCTACATTTATCTTTGAGGTGCAGTAGGGCTATACAAAGCTTATGACTTTATTCTGTACTCCAATAGTTTTTCTTTGTAGGTTTTTTTAAAATTAATTTTTGAATCATTGACTTATTTAAGCTCTTTTTAGGTATTCCTTATTCTGCATAGTTTTTTGTTGGTGTTAGTTGTAGGGTTTGAACTCAGGGCCTGGGTGCTGTCTCTGAACCTCTTTGTGCTCAAGGCTAGTGCTCTACCACTTGAGCTCTACTTCTGGCTTTTTGGGGGTTAATTAGAAGAGCCCCATGGATTTTCCTGTTTGGACTGGCTTTGAACCATAATCCTCTGTCTCAGCTTCCTTAGAAGCTAGGATAACAGTTGTGAATTACCAATGCCCAGCTGTGTGTGTGTACGTGTGTGTGCATATGTGTGTGTGCGCGCCCACACGTGTACACATATGTGTAAACCTGCCACAAAACAGGTGTTGAGGATTGTAGTTCATTAGCAAGAAAGGGAATGTCTGGTAAGAACCCAAGATGTTTTAAAGGATCAGTTAAATCTGAATAAATTAGTCTTCTGCCTTATCCTTCTTCTATCCCTCGTTTCAGCTGAGAAACCTGGATGAACTTTAGGAAGTTCTTTGGAGTTCCAAGAATGATTTCTCAGGCTATGTCAAAGCTTCTGTTTAACTTTGTTGCAATATTACCTTAATTGAATAGATAACAGTATATCTGTTTGTAACTCTTTTTGCAGGCTTAACTTTGTTGCAATATTACCTTAATTGGATAGATGACAGTGTATCTGTTTGTAACTCTTTTTGCGGGCCACACCATCAATTTAGGCTTTTTTTGATTATGTGGTACTGAGCAATCCAACCCAGGGCTTCATGCATGCTAGGCATGCACTCTACTAGTAACCCACATTCCCAACCACTCTGACATTTTTCTGAAAGACACAGAGAAGGACCAAGTGACACCAAGAGTGAAATGGGAAGATGAAGAGACCATACTTGTAGCTGTCACTTCGACAGTTGAGGAAGTGCTTCTCACCATTACTGTCACTTAAGTAAAAATACCAGATGTTGAATTATACTGGAAAGGAAAATATCTGGAATAAAAAGATTTCATGACCAAGAAGACTGAGCAAAATAGGAATCAGTTAGTTCTCCAGAATAGCCCCTAGCATTTCTACAGGGAGTGAATGTCATTAGTAATTTTTGGTCTGATTGTATATGAACAGTTGAATGATTATTGAAAAAAAAATCCACTGGATGTTGGCATAGTCTTCTTTTGTGGCTTTTAGGGTTAGCTAGCTAGTCTAGACAGCATTTGATTACATACTGGGCATATCACTGCCTTGGCAGTGAGAAGCACCTAAAGGTTGATAGGAGTGGTTAGGAAGCTATGTGTTAAAAGCATGAAGCCAGTGTATTTGTGTCAGATGAGATTAAATCTGCACAGGAGAGGAAATGTACTTAGTACCAAGAAGTTTCTTGCCTTGAGGCCTGCCATTCTCACCTGATAGCATTTTTCTTTTATTTTTTTATGGAATGGACTTCTTAATCTAATATATCTTACTTATCAAACAATTACTACACAAACCAAACTCTTTATCTTTTCTTTCTACAAATAAGCACTACCAGACATCTTATATAATGTTTGGATTTTGGTGACAAGAGCTCTCATTTGTAGAAAGGACTGAAAACAGTACTTGATGGTAACATCTAGTGGGCAGTTAGGAGTTTTATTTTTTATTTTTTTGGCCAGTCCTGGGGCTTGGACTCAGGGCCTGAGCACTGTCCCTGGCTTCTTTTTGCTCAAGGCTAGCACTCTGCCACTTGAGCCACAGCGCCACTTCTGGCCATTTTCTGTATATGTGGTGCTGGGGAATTGAACCCAGGGCCTCATGTATACGAGGCAAGCACTCTTGCCACTAGGCCATATCCCCAGCCCCAGTTAGGAGTTTTATGAAACATTCAAAAAGATATATGTGAGCCAGTTGCCAATTGCTCATGGCTGTAATCCTAGCTACTTAGGAGGCTGAGAACTGAGGATCACAGTTTGAAGCCTGTCTGGGCATGAAAGCCTGTGAGACTCTTTTCCCCAATTAGCCGCCAGAAATGCTGGAAGTGGGGCTGTGGCTCAAGTGGTAGAGTGCTAGGTAGCCTTGAGCACAAAGGCTCAGGGTGAACATGCAAATCCTGAGTTCAAGTCCCAGGACTGATACATACACAAGAAAAGATGTATGTGATTCATATCTAGATTCTTGTATGAAATGGACACAGCATAGTATGATTGGTATTTTGCAGACCAAATAAGATAGATAATGTGAAATAATTTGAAGCTGTTTTTTTCCCTCTACAAGACAGGATCTCATTATTAAAACTAGGCTGGCCTAGAACTTGTGGTTCTCTTGCCTCAGTTTCACAAGTACTGGGATTCCTGGTGTGTACTACTCATTTAAACCTGGCTGATATTTTAGGCCTCTTAGTGGTATACACCTACTATAGAGATATTCAGAATCCTTTTCAATTTTTTTTGTTCATGTGTTACCTTTGATCTGGACAATTAGACAGTAAAAAATACAAACATTTTCAGTCTTATATATGTTGTCTTATGTATATACTTATATATTTGGAGGCTTACTTTTTATCTACTGATATGCATATATGGCATTTGAGTGTTCATACCATTTTATCCATTAGAGTTGAGGCCTTAATAGTCATTTCCTCACCAGTGCTAACATTCAGGAATACCTTTTAAATGTGAATCTCATCTCGTAGAGAAAACCATTTTTACATGTACCAGAATCAAGATATTCTAGTCTTTACATGATTTTTTTCTCCATCTGTCTGTCTCTTTTGTCTCTAATTTTGTTGGTGCATCAGGACTACTGAGCAAGTCAAATTTCTCTGTTTTCTGTTGTAAGTACTCTTGCTGTTGATACTGTTTGTCCCTGGGACTTCTGGCAGTCCCCTCTCCTAGCCCTGCTCTACTATCTTTTCATGGCATGTTGGCTTCTCTTTTTCAACTTACCTTTTTGATGATTTTGTTTTTCTTTTGCATTTCATTTGCCCCCTCATAAGTTGGCTTAGCCTTGCAAGTCTGTACCTAAGGGAGTGAAAATGACCCTTTCCACCTTAGGTGCTAGAGCTTGTGTCCCCTGGCTTGGCATGCCTTGAATACCAAAAGCTGGCTTGGCCCCAAGAAGTGCTGTGGCTACAGCACTGGTTTGAGGGACTGCTCTGCTATATCATGGGGATACTGGAATTTTTTTTTTTTGATAAGTTAAGGCTGCTGGCTTGGTACAGGTAATACATTTTACTGGTAAATTTCCCTGAATCGTCCTGAGTTAAAAGACAGAGTGGCACTCAGTAAGAGCGCGAGGGAAAGACAGTGGACGAGTTAGTGATGGTGTGCATGCTGGTAACTTGCAAGTTGCAAATAGTTGTTTTTTTCTTTTGTTGGTCAGAGTGGTATTTTTTAATTGTTATTATTAAGTAGTTGTACAAAGGGGTTCCAGTTGTTTCTTCTTCTTTTCTTTTTTTTTTTTTTTTGGCCAGTCCTGGGGCTTGGACTCAGGGCCTGAGCACTGTCCCTGGCTTCTTCTTGCTCAAGGCTAGCACTCTGCCACTTGAGCCACAGCGCCACTTCTGGCCTTTTTCTGTATATGTGGTGCTGGGGAATCGAACCCAGGGCCTCATGTATATGAGGCAGGCACTCTTGCCACTAGGCCATATCCCCAGCCCACCAGTTGTTTCTTTTTAACTGAAAACTTTAAGCTTATTAAAACAGCAGAATCTGAGTTAATCTTGTGATCACAAACTATGAACTAGTCTGAAAATAACAGGGGGATCCACATTTGCCTCTAATCGTGGCCTTTGTACACACTACATGCTGTTCCTCTTCTGTCTTGCTACATAAAAAGAATGATAGCAATTTGCTTAAATACTTCTACTTTTATACCTTCATTGACCACAGTTCTTTTCTGTAAGTACCCAGCTCTGGACTAGGACTCTCTTAGGAGATATCTTGTCTGTGACTTTTAGAGCAATAAAGACTTTTTAAAGACTTTTGTGCAGCGTGGTGATTTTCCTGATGAACGTCAAAGTCAAGGGAGTAACAATCAGACTAGAATGTCTGTAGGCTAAGGCTATACTATCAAAAAGGCTTTGTAGATGTGTAATTAAACAATGTAGGAGTCAGAGTACTGGTGTTGACAACACATGGAAGCACATGAAATAATCTTTCAGAGAATGAGCCTAGCTGTCATTCTTTGCCCTGTCTTTTGGGACAAGATTCAGAGACCGCAAAGGGGTCTCTCTCTGTCTCTACCATGCACATGTGTGACTTGCGTGGTGCTGTTTGCTTTGGCTTCTCTTTGCAACACTGCCCTCTGCTCCACCTTATACCTTCAGAGTTATCATTGTAATTTCAAACTGGCTTGCCTGTTTTCTTCTCTTTCTAGGAGTGGCTGTAAGGTGAAGAAATATGAAACTCAGTCTCTGGCTGTGGATACTTGCTCTCAAGTAAGTCTGTGCCTGTTACCAAAATAATTCTTAGACTAGTTGGTCCCCAGATAGAGTTTGTAACCCAACAGGTAGCTCAAGAAAAATCTGCACTGGCTGCCCGAGTATTCAGCTTTAAGAAAAACATTGTTGTGTCCATGTCCTGAGGTCCAGGAAGGCCCTAGAAGACAGGAAACTGTTTTCACAATGAAAAGTAAAGTCTCACTTTTTTTGAAAATTCCCAATCTGAGTCTTACAAAGGAATATCGCCACAGATTATAAAACCTTCCAAGATATCAAACAGAAGAAATATTGGAACTTGGTTGGCATAGGAACTGACTCTGTTCCCTTCTTAGAACCTGCATAATATATAATCATACTTACAACTTACATAATGTATTATCTTTTATTTTGTTTTTGCTAGTCCTGGGGCTTGAGCTCAGTTCCTGGGCACTGTCCCTGGCTTATTTTTGCTCAAGGCTAGCACTCTACCACTTGAGCCACAGCACCACTTTTGGCTTTTTCTGTTTATGTGGTGGAACTGAACCCAGGGCTTTATGCATGCTGGACAAGCACTCTACCACTAGGCCACATTCCCAGCCTGAGATATTTTTAAAAATATATTTAAATATAATTACATAAATTTACTCATAACAGTTATGGAACACAATTTAAGATCATTCTGGGCAACTTGTACAGAAACTTATACATAGTTTAAGCTGTTTTTTAAAAAGCCAAGGAGGTATTTGAGTTATTTTTGAGTGTTACAAATGTATGAAAGGTTCTCAGATTTGGCAAATCAGATAACAAGAACTTGGAGAAATTTACTTTTGATTTGCTAAAAACAAAAATCCCTTACTTTACTGCAAAAGTTTTAAAATTGGTATAGTAGCTACTTTGGGATTTGATAATTCTTATAAAAACTTGCATTATTTTCAGGATGAGTTGCATATTAACAGTTGTAATAGCAATTCTCCAGAAGAAAAATATTAACAATTTACACTTAGGATCAAGGAAAAAATATTTTTAAATGTTTTTAAAGTGAAACTTAGGATAGAGAGACTTGAACAGACTTTTACTGATATAAGTGTATTTCAACAGGATGTGATACAGAATTACAAAGTGAAGTAGAAGTGAAATATAATTACAAATTCAGAAATAGGAATAATGTCTATTTATGACTATTGAAGAACTGTTTAGCTAGAAATCAGTGGCTCACATCTGTAATCCGATCTTGGTTCAATACCAGCCAAGACCAAGAAGTTCCAGAGACCCCTTCTTAATCCCATAGCTTGGTGCAATGACCCATACCAGTCTTCCGAAACTATGTGGGAGGCTGAGATTTGGAGGATCGTAGTTTCAGGTAAGCCCAAGCAGAAGAGTCTGAGAGACTTATCTCCACCAAGGGAGGTTGGACATGTTGTAGTGTCCCTGTGATCCCTGCAACTATGAGACATCTAAAACAGTCAGATATTGTTCTAAGTAGAATCCTGGCAGGAAACAAGACCCCATCTCATAAAGTAATCAGCAAAAAATGACTGGAGTCATGACTTAGCAGTTGAACACTGTCTGGCAAACATGAGGCCCTGAGTTCAAACCACAGTACTGTTCTCCCCACCAAAAATGAAGACATGTTAGTATACATTTGTGTGAGAGAGAGTGTGTGAATGCGTATGTGCATGTGCTCATCTTGGGGCTTAAACTTAAGGCCTTGGCACTGTCTCTGAGTTTTTTTACTCAAGGCTATCTAGAGCTCTACTATCTGAGCCACATCTCCACGTTGGCTTTTTCCTGCATGGGCTGGCTGTGAACTGTGATCCTCAGATCTTAGCTTCTACTGAGTAGCTAGGATTACAGGCATGAACCACTGGTACCCAGCTGGTTTATGTACTTTTAAAATGGGTCACTAGCTATCAGATTACTGGAGGAACCTAAGTTGTATTAAGCAAGTATATTTAGAATATTCCAAATCCTTTGAGGTTTAAAGATAATTTGTTCTCTTGAAGTTGTTTAATTATTATAATTTCAAAGGTACATATTCCAAAAAGATTTTAGATGTGGCTTGAAAATACAATGAGTTATGTGGACTTTCAAAAAATAATTAGGAGGAGCTGGGCACCAGTGGCTCAGGCCTATAATCTTAGCTACTTAGGAGACTGAGATCTGAGGATCGTGGTGCAAAGCCAGCCCGGGCAGTAAAAGTCTAAGACTCTTCTTATCTCCAATTAACCACCAGAAAAACCGCAAGTGGTGCTATGGGTCAAAGTGGTAGAGTACTAGTCTTGAGCTGAGGAGCTCAGGAACAGTGCCCAGGCCCAGAGTTCAAGCCCCATGACTGAAAAAAAATAAGTATATGAGCATGAAAACTACTGTTTTCAGTTAATTAAGCTTATAAATTTAAATTTAGACTAGAGAGCCAAGCTCTTATGGCTCACACCTGTAACTTCAGCATCTTAGAAGGCTGAGGTCTGAGGATCACAGTACAAAGCTAGCATGAGCAGGAAATTCTGTGAGACTGTTTTCTCCAGTTAACCATCAAAGCAAAGTGAAACTGGCTGAAAGGGTAGAGCACCAGCTGCTAAGATAAAAAGCTAAAGCTTAACACCCAGGCCCTGAGTTCAAGCTCTAGTACTGACCCCCAAAAGCATTAATTAAAAGGTTTGGCACCAATGGCTCATGCCTGGAGCCAATCCAGGCAGAAAATCCTAGGCTAGAGGCACAGCTCAAGTGATTAGATTGCCAGCTGTGAGCAAGGAAGCTGCAAGGATGCAAGGCCACTGAAATCTGACTCTAGTACTAGGAGAAAAACAAAAGGCAAGAAAACCTCAACATTTTCAAACCAGAGACTCAAGCTACAGAAGCTAGGTTCCAGATAGCACCACAGTTCATAACTGGGAATCTAGCTTTCTCCCCACTTTAGACCTGCATCTCTCATTAATTCTCTGTGTGGAATAGTGACCACTTGCTCCATTGCTGACATGGTCCATTATTTGCCTCCTAACTGGTAGTGTCTGTTCTTGCACTCCCAGGATGAAGAAGCAGTGACCTCCCAGATTCCAGACATTTCTAATAGAGATGGCCATGCGACTGATGAGGAGAAACTGGCATCCACATCATGTGGTCAGAAATCAGCAGGGGCCGAGGTGAAAGGTGAGCCAGAGGAAGACCTGGAGTACTTTGAATGTTCCAATGTTCCTGTGTCTACCATAAATCATGCGTTTTCATCCTCAGAAGCAGGTAAGCCTAGAAATGCCTGAAAGCTTAAAGCAGGAGGTACCTTAGAGCAATTAGAGAATTGGGTCACTTGAGGAGTAGATTAGGGTGCTGATCTATGCTTTGCAGTAGCAAAGCTTTTGTAGACAAAGCATGTCTACAGAAGAGATACAGCAAAGTGCTTATCCAAGTAGGAAGATGTTCAGGAGACACTGATTGAACTTCCCTATAATTCTCCAGTAATATAGCCATATCAAGTATATCACATAAATATGTGGTTTGGGGCAATTAAGCTCATTATTTGACTCAGAAATTATAACTACCATGATAGCACCTAACCGCACATAAACATTGCTCTAGTGATCCTCACTGGTTATGCTTTTCACTATTCTTCAGAGAAATAGAGTAAGGCATAGAGGTTAAGAAGCTTGACCACTCACTGCCTTACATATGAAGCTGTAACCCTCTGTAATTCACTTTGACAATAAAGGGGGAAAAAGAAGCTTGACCAACATCACTTGGTTAGCTTTGAGGAGGAAATGAGTATCTTTTTATGCCCTTTGTACAGTTGATGTCTGGGACCTCTATCACAAAAATGAGACTAATGGGGAAAACATACAAGTTAATCTAAGGGCCTTTTTGAATTAGCATCTTATAACCTGTTTCTAGAGGAAACCTGCTTCAAGGGAGAAGGACAGAGAGCTCCTTGCTTCTGCTGCTTCCTCAAATGCTGAGATGTAGTATTTGGGGTAGTATTTCTGAATACTACTACTTGTAAATGGTAGAATTAGATTGCAAGATAAGCAGTCTGCTTCCATGTCCTTTAATACCAGTGCTAAAGTGTGAAGTGATTATTTTCATATTCCTGTCACCAAATAGTAGGTTGACTTATTTGGTATACATAAAATCCTAACATTCTAACCGAATCTAGCCTTACCATATATAGCACTCCTGGCTTTTATACTTTTTTGTTGTTGTTGTTGTTGTTGTTGTTGTTGTTTTGCTTGCATTCTACCACATGAGCCACCGTGCCACTTCTGGTTTCCTGGTAGTTAATTGGAGATAAGAGTCTCATGGACTTTCCTACTCGGGCTGGCTTTGAGGTTGGATCCTCAAAGCTCAGCCTCCTGAGTAGCTAGGATTACAGGTGTGAGCCACCGGTGCCTAGCTTATACTTAGAATTTTTAGTTATGATTTTCCATCCAACAGGAGAAACATGGGAACTTATTTCCCTGTCCTCCAGTCCTCAGTTTCCTATCTATCTGTTAATGAACTTTCTGTTGCTACAACTGTCGGAGACAAGCCACTTGTGAGCAAAAAGGCTGATTTGGTTCATTGTTCTAGAAGTTTCAGTCCATGATCAGGTGGACCTCTTGCTTTTAAGCCTCTGATAGGTAGGGATCCTATGGTTGAGCAGAACTGCTTACCTGGGAAAGGGGCCTGGAGTCCCACAATCATCTTCAAGGACATGTACCTAGTGACCCAAAGACCTCTCTGTAGGTCCTTCTTAAGGGTCCCATCACCTCCCAATAGTGCCACCCTGGGGACCAATCTTTTAGCACATAGGACTTGGAGAAACATTACAGATCCACTCATAATAAAATAACTGTACAGACACTGCCTGTAATTTCTTTCTCAAAGCCTTGTTCACTATTGTCCTAGATACCTAGATACTTTCTCAAGGTTAATCCTTAGTACTCTTGTGCCACCTTTTGTTTTTCCACATATCTGAAACATTTTCTTGCCATTTCTTACAGAAATTCTGCTATTCTTTCAGGTGTGTCACAAATGTTCCTTGGATCCCACTGTACTGTCTGCTCTCACCACTATTTCTTCTGTTCCACAACACCTAGTGACAGCGTAGAAAGGGGACTTACAAATTCTCAAAGTCAGGGTTGACTGTGAGAGGCCTGCCTTAGTTTTCCTCTGGTACAAGTATATGGCAAATATTTTTTGAAATATATTCTTCCTCACTGGAGGAAATTTCTTACACAGGAATTATTAGAGACAGCTCTAGTAGCTAAAGTGCTGTCCTCGATGTTGGTAAATTGGCTAGTTGTCTTTGGAACCATGGTAACAGATTTAAACAAAGGTGTTTCAGTGTGACTGATTACCTCTGTCAAAGGAACAGGCAAAGGCTGTGGGTCATGTGTAGAAGGGTCCATTGGCTCTGCTGTAAGACTGTTTCCTGGAGGGAGTCCAGGGAGATGTGCATCTTGATGGATATGTACAGGAATGAGAATGTCATACAACCTGGAAAGGACCCTGCCACATTGGTAAAATTCTCACTGGTTTTCTTCATGTACCGGACAAATAGAATAGGAGAACGTAGTCAGAATTTGGGGATACTCTTAAGAGATGTAAGCAGTGGAATAATGGTCATGTTTGTGTTTCAAATAATCATCGACTAAAATAGTACCTACAGGAAAGATTGTGGCTTTAAATTTTTGTGGGTTTTTTATATCTTCTTTATATTTTCTTAAATGAGAACACAATCTTTTGCTTCTTTTTTTTTCTTTTTTAATGTCACTTATAGTGGTAAAGTAAAAAATAGAACTGATAAAAGGAAACCAGTTAGAAGAGTATAGAAAAGATAATGAACATATTTTTTAAGCTTGAAATTTAAAGATTATTATTTTTCTGTTGCATTAATTACATTGAGGGTGTCTTTCCAGGTAAGAATTTAAATTCTTTTAGACTTGGTAATGAAATAGAGTTCAGTGTTAGACTTTCCTTCTGAAATAATTCCATGGTATTAAACTTTCAATGGACACAAGGGGGCAGCCTTGTGCTTTTTGCCAGAGGATTTACTGCATTCTTCTTTTAACATGGAACAAATGCTCACTAGAATGTCGGTGCTCTGTTAAAATCTTGAAATGCTCTTGATGTGTTTGTTCAATTTGGCTTACATGGAGTTTCTGAGCCTTTCACAAGGAAGGAAAGGACTCAATTTTGGGGGGAAAACTATAAAAATAACTTTCTATGTTTTAGGCATAGAGAAAGAAACATGCCAGAAGATGGAAAAAGATGGCTTCGCTGTGCTTGTAAGTTCCTAAACTTGGAGGCATGGATTGGGGCTCAGGTTTCTTTCAGTAATTGTTTTGAAGCCTATGTTAATTTGTTAAATAAATTCTAATATATATATATACATATATATACGCACGTATGTATGTATATATATTGCAGCAGGTGCCTGACTACATGGCAGGTCTGAGAAAGGCTGAATCTGAGATAAATTAAGAACAAGATCATTATTTTCAAGTAAGCTTAGACTTGTAAAAGGAATACAGAAAATCTTGTATACGCCAGGCACTGGTGGTTCTTACCTGTTATACTAGCTACTCAGGAGGCAAAGATCTAAGGATTGTAGTTCAAAGCTAGTCTGGGCAGAAAAGTCCATGATACTCTTATCTCCAATTAACTATCAAAATCCAAAAGTGGAGGTGTGGCTCAAGTGGTAGAGTGCTAGCCTTGGGCATTAAAGCTCAGGCACAGTGCCTAGGCCTGGATCTGACACATTTAAAAACATCTTATATGTCTTTCACCCATTAGTATATTAGTATTGCACATGACTATGCATATATACATATATATACATATATATGTGTATTATATATATATATATATAATGTTACTTAGTTTCTTTACCCAAGGAACTTGCAGTTTATGCAGAATGTTTTATACAATAGCCACTAGTCACATGGTGTTTTGTTTGTTTTTAGTGGCATGGGGGTAAAGAACTTAGGGTAAATTAACCTTCTTTTCTTGAGCCCATGGTTAGTACCAGTCTTCTAAAAGACGATGGCAACTTTGTAACCAGTTTTACTATTTCTAGACTTGATCTCTCATCCTTTGGCATAAACCAGCCAGTTCCTTTTAAAGTTTGCCAAGGGTGATGCTTCCTGGTATCTTCAGTGTGTAAAAACAATGAAGCAATGATAAGAGAAGTTATGTTGAGTAGACAAAGCATTGTCTATGTGGCTACAGAATCAGGTGGTTTTCCCAGTACTTGAAACTAGCTCTTTTAAATATCCTGATGTGTACTTCGTGCATCTATAAAGTGAGCAGTAGTACCTGTCTGCTTGCTTCATCATGGTGGCTGGGAGAAAAAGAGTAAAGGGTAATTGAAAGACTCAAGAGTATAGTAAAGTACTGGGTTTTAAAAAGGGTAGAAAAGAATAGTAGCATATACTTGTCTCCAGGGCCAGCTATTATATGTTACAACTTCTTAGAAACAATCTCATATGAACTTCCTGGCATAAATTAGTTTGTACTTCCTTAAAACTTTGAAAAGACATTGTGTCTTTTCAAAGACACAAAGACATTGTGTGGTATCTGTGTTCACAGGAAGTCTATAGTCAGGACACTATGGAATAGGCATCAAGGAATGTCTCTCTTGGTCCTTAAATCATGAGGGACCAGGAGAAAGAATAAGAAATAAGAAACTAGATCTTTTCAGAAGAATATAATTGACTTATTCAGGCAGCTTCATTAAACACATGCTTGGTTCTGATTCAGTCCTAGAGAAGTCATATGGCCAATTTTTGTACTAGTAGATTCTATGTACTTTTCACATTGTTTTTAAGCAGTAAGTCCTAGGAAACTGAGGAGAGTGGCTAAAGTAGGCCACAGCATAAATTCTTGCCTCAACCACCTTACGACATTCTTCACAGAAATAGAAAATTAAAACCCTAAAATTAATATGGAAATATAAAAGACCAGAATAGTCAAAGCAATTCTACGGAATGCTTGGAGATACCACAATATCTTTGACTTATATGACTTTGACTTATATGACAGAGCCATAGTAACAAAAGCAGCATTATACTGGTACATGGTCTATTCCATGTACATGAGTGGAATAGAATATTAGACCCAGAAATAAGTAAATAAATAAACTTAGGGCCTGGACAGTGTCCTTGAACTTTTTTGCTTAAGGCTAGCACTCTACCACTTGAGCCACTGTTCAACTTCCAACTTTGGTAATTAATTGGAAAAAAGAGTCACACAGACTTTTCTACCCAGGCTGGCTTCAAAGCATGATCCTCAGCTCTCACCTTCCCGAGTAGCGAGGGTTACAAGCATGAGCCACCAGTTCTTGGCCTTATTTTTGTTGTTTTTGAGAAAAATTGGTGTTGATTGCTATAGCGGTTACACTAATTTTCATTCCACCAACACTGTATGAGGACCTCTTTTCTCTACCCTGCATCTTCCCTGACATTTGTTGGTGTTGTTTTCCTGGAAATAACCATTCTTACTGAAGTGATTTCGGAATAGCTTTGATTGTTATTTCCTTTATGGCTAAGGTTGTGGAGCATTTTTTTTCATGTATTTATTTGTTAAGTTCAGTTGCCCATGTAGTGATAGGATTATGTGTTCCAATGTCATTGGAATTTTGATGGGAATTACTTTGAATCTGTAGATTGCTATTGGTAATATAGCCTTTTTCACAAAATTCTGCCCATCAATGAACATGGTATGTCTTTCTATCTTCTAGAAGAGAGTTTTCTTTCTCAATATTTATTGTGGAAGTCTTTTATATCCTTGGTTAGATTTGGTCCTGTGGTTTTTATTTTATTTTAGTGTTTTGGGCTTTTTTTTTGCCAGTCCTCAGGGCCAGGGCACTGTCTGGGGCTTCTTTCGCTCAAGGCTAGCACCACTTGAGCCACAGTACCACTTCTGGCTTTTGTTGTTTATGTGGTGCTGAGCAATTGAACCCAGGGCTTCATGCATTCTAGGCAAGCACTCTACCACTGAGCCACATTCCCAGCCCCCCCCCCTTTTTTTGCTAGTGTGAGTGGGATTGTTTTCCTAGTTTCTTTTCCTCTGTGTAATTATTAGTGTATAGGAAAGTTTGTGGTTTTTTTTTTTTTTCCTTTTACTTTTTGGTCAGTTCTGAGGCTTGAACTCTAGGCCTGAGAAGTGTCCTTGAGCTTTTGTGCTCAGGCTACCACTCTACCACTTGAGCCACAGATATACTTTCATTCAGCTTTTTAAAAAATATAGTTTAGTGGAGATTAAGAATCTCATGGACTTTCATGCCTGGGCTGGCTTTGAACCACAGTCCTCAGATCTCAGCTTCCTGAGTAGTTTAGGATTACAGTTATGAGCCACTGGCAAAAGTGTTTATCAGATCTCAGAATTTTCTGGTAGAGAAATAGGAAATTTTCTTGACAGAAAGTCAGGCACAAGTTGACTTCCATATCCAGGGGTATGTTGGCTACCTACAAATTACTTCAAAACTTAGTGGCTTAAAACAGCAAACTCATTGTTCCTACAGGTTAGGAACCTTGGGATAGTTTTGCTGGCGTTCTCTCACTAAGGACCTTTCATGATCAAGCTGTTGACAAAGCTGCAATTGACTGAACTTGACTTAGGGTAGATTTACTTCCAAGCTTATTCAAATCATTCTTGGTCACATGAGCCTTTCCATAGAGCCTCCCAATACACAGAAGCTACAGTCTTTATGCATCCTATTTTCAAAAATAGTATCACTAGGATATGGCTAAAGTCATATGAATCCAGATTCATATAGATTCATAAAGTCACCCAAAAGTCCTAGTGATAGAGGCTTCTATCCCACATGCCCTCTGGTTCTGGTAGTAGAACTATACCTACATGGAAAGAGAGGTTCCGGGGTGGTCTTGGACAGCTTGAGCTGCCCTCCCACAAATGGTACAGGAAAATGGGCCCTTTCAGCTGGTAGCTTTTGTTTCTGTAGCTGAGATCTGTGAGGCTGTATGCTAAAAATTGTGTGTGTGTGTGTGTGTGTGTGTGTGTGTGTGTGTGTGTGGCGTTTAGAGAGTAGGTAAGGCTATAACAACTTTGGATTTGGACTTGGTTCAAACAAGATACTAGACAATGAACTGATTATAAGTAGGCAACTAACCTATCAGTATACTTAGACTTTAGATTAAGATTATCCTCGGGTCATTTTGGCATTTGGATATTCTCCAACTATTAGATCACAGATGTATGCAAAACTTTATTTCTCAGCTTTTTCACTTATGGCAGTACTCTACTGCTTGAGCCACACTTTCACTTCCAGCTTTTAGCTAGAGATGTCTTGGATTTGTCTACTAGGGCTATTTTGAACTCAGAATTTTAGATCTCAGCTAGAATAACTGGAGTTATAAGCTTGATCCACTGGTACTGGGCTAGAACCATATTTCTTTATATGATAGTATAGCTAGATAGTTATTTTAGAGCTATCTTCATGCTATTCCTTCTGCAAGCATATTTTTAAGGGGTGTGAATTTTGATATGAGGAGGTTTTTGAAGGATACTTAGTGTTAAATAGGCAAAAGCTGAACTATAACCCTTTCTCCACAGTCTTCTGCAGACAAAGCTCCAGTATCCGTAGCGTGTGGAGGTGAGAGCCCCCTGGATGGGATCTGCCTAAGCGAATCTGATAAGACAGCCGTACTCACCTTGATCAGAGAAGAGGTAAAAGATGTACTCGTTCTATCTGCTTATCACTTTGTTTCTTTGCAAAGCCCATTTGCCATCCCCAAATTCCAGCTGCTGGCCCAAGGTGCCTCAGCTTGCAAGTTTTTACCCCTGCAGCAGATGGGCTCACTTAAAAGGCACTTCATAACAATCAGTGCTGTGCAGGAGTCCTGACATGCTGGAATTTGGTGACAAGCTGATCTTCTCTGAAACATACACAAGAATTTTGTATACTTCTTTATCTGTTATTCTGAATTGCTAAACTTTACTAACTCTGATCCGTTGTGTAGAGAATATATGCTCATGGCTAAGAATGGTTTAAATTTTAGGCTTGTAGCAACATTAAAATGTTGTCTGATACCATCTCTTCTTTAAATAAGTCAGTTCTGCAGTTCCTGTTTAAGACAGGTGACTGCTATGCCTTTCCAAGTGACCTGAAAATTAGCAAAGGCACTGTTGTGTATTAGTCTATTTTATTTCTGTGCTGTATTTTACATGTTTGGCTTGTGTGTTTCTTAAATACCAACCCCCTTTTTAAAGGAGGCCTAGAAATTTTATTTTACAGCACTCAAAAAAGTAGTTAAGTATCTCTGCTATTGATCTTCCCAAGATCTTTCTATAGAACTGGCTCAAATGGTAGAGCACTTGCCTAGAAAGCACAAAAGTCCCTGAATCTACTTTGTATAATAGCCTTATTCTGGCTATAGGAGATGCCTTCCTATGGTCAAAACTTGGAAGTACTGGTCAAAAGGCTCCCCACTCATCCCATCTTACAAGGGAGGGAAATGACTTCATCTTCTTCATGAGAGTTACCTATGAGATGAATACTTAATGGATCAAAGTAAAGATGTACTTGGCCACCTAAAGCACACCGATGGCTTCTTGATTCTTGAGATCTTTACTGAAAGCTCTAAAAGGGAGAATATATGAAGAAGAAAGCACCATAAAGAAGTGTACTGAAAGGTAGGAGTAGTCCAGTAAAAATAAAATTGAGGTAGTGAGTTTAGAGTATTTCTTTCCATATAGCAAGAGCATCCCAAATATGGAAATGGGTTCTGCTGTGAACAACAAGGTCCTACCTGAACAGATGGAACCCATGGTAGTATGCATCCGGAACCTCCTCTGACTCCATTCTTCTTTTCATATCTCTCTGTATCTCCCCTCCCCACCCCATCTCTCTCTTCTTTTATTCTGGTATCGGGGCTTGAACTCAGCCTGAGTACTGTCTCTTAGCTTCTTTGCTCAGGATGGCATTCTGCCATTGAGCTCCACTTTGAGCTTTTGCTGGTTAATTGGAGATAAGAGTCTCACAGATTCTCCTGCCTGGGATGGATCTGAACCACTCTCCTAAGATCTCAGCCTTCTGAGTAGCTAGCATTACAGGCCACCAGCACCCAGGTGTTTCTTTATTAGCATAAGTTATTGAAGAGAGCTTTCATTGTGATATGTATATAATGTATATCCCAAACAACTCCTCCCACTTTCTTACTCTCCCCATTTCCTGCCCCTTTTAAAAACAATTTTACAGGTTTTATTGTTCTATTTTAATATATGCAAATAAACTATATCCTCTTACTGCAGTCTTATCAAGCAATTAGAAACTTCTACTGCTTGGGCACTGTACATCACTATAGTCCTAGCACTTTGAAGGCTGAGACAGGAAGATCCAGAGTTTCCACTTAGTGAGACTTTGTCTCAAAACAAAACAAATTCACACAGTTTGTTATTACCACATTAATTTTTGGGAACTATTCCATACCCTTCCTTGGTGGCTCTGTTCCAGTATCCTGAGACTGCACTTTTCCAAATATTTATGAACATTATATATAGATACTGAAGTTTCTTACTCCTAATATCAGTGGAACATATTGTGTGTTATTAATGTCTCTAATCTCAGATTCTAAGTGTAATAGACTTTATTATAAAACCAGACTCTATTATAACCTAGATAATCACTAAAGAGATTGAAGCAAATGAATGGAAGAAAAAATATGAAGAAACCCGACAAGAAGTCTTGGAGATGAGGTTAGCCTCGAGGTGGGGGTGGGAGCTGATACCTTTGTGCTTTGTTAGATATGATATACAACTGTCTGCATGTGAACCAACTGCTGACAACTTGGGGTTTTGTGATTTCTGTTCCTTGAGAATATCATTGTGTAGGTTGTTACTGACTAGTCAGGTACTCAAATGTGTTTGAGTTTCCAGACAATTATATGTAAGCAAAATCACATAATTCTTGTCTTTTTAAAGAAATCAACACAAATGTATGCAAAAATAGCCACTTGGAATACAGAGTAATAAGATTTATTTATATATTTATGATACATTTAATTTTGGAAACACATTCATAATATTTTTAAAAGGTTAGTTATACAGGGTAGCTTCAAATTACATAATCATTTAAAAAATTTTTCTTTATACATAATGAAATTTTTAAAAGCTTGTTAACAGGAAACAAAATTGACTTTTAAGTTGAAATCTTTGTTTTTCCTGTTCACGCATAACATCAAAGAAGACAGATTAAAAAGCCTGATTAATTCTTATTCTACACAGCCAGCACTTTTTCATTAGAATGTTTAAAATAATACCATTCTAACTTGTGGCTCCTGTACTACTTGGTTTGGGAGCATTTCCTGGGTGTTAGGCCTTTTGTGGCACCCAACAAGGTAGACACACAGTAAGGGACAAGGCAAAGAGTAGTCATTCTTACTGAGGAAGCCACAGGGAAGAACTCTGCATGGGCAGGAGCAGAAGACAGTGAGAGGTTAACCTGAGTGAGTGATCTTTATGAAAGACTGAATAAGACTTAGAATTAGGACACCAAACTAGCAACTAAATCAGAAGGCACCAAGAACTTGACAGGGTAGATGAGGGCTAGGAAGGGCTGACATCAGATGTCTCAGTCTCATAAGAAAAGCCATGAATTATGTCTTTAATTTACGAAAAATTGATTTGTTGGAGGGTGCCCGTGGCTCATGCCTACATCCTACCCACTCAGGAGGCTAAGATAAGAGAATTGCGGTTCCAAAGCCCACTCTGGCAAGGAAATCTGTGAGACTCTTATCTCCAGTTAAACACTAGAAAGCTAGAAATGGAGCTGTGGCTCAAGTGGTAGAGCACTAGTCTTGAGCAAAAAAGCTCAGGGACAGCACCCAGGCCCTGAGTTCAAGCCCCAGGACCAACACACACACACACACACACACACACACACACACACACACACACACGATTTGTATAAGTAGGATTAATCTGCTCTCCTGGGGTATTCAGATAGGTACATAGAATAAAAGACTTATTAAGAAAAACCTTGGGCTGGGGATATAGCCTAGTGGCAAGAGTGCCTGCCTCGGATACACGAGGCCCTAGGTTCGATTCCCCAGCACCACATATACAGAAAACGGCCAGAAGCGGCGCTGTGGCTCAAGTGGCAGAGTGCTAGCCTTGAGCGGGAAGAAGCCAGGGACAGTGCTCAGGCCCTGAGTCCAAGGCCCAGGACTGGCCAAAAAAAAAAACAAAAAAAAAAAGAAAGAAAGAAAAACCTTTTATGACTAGGCTAGCTGAGTAGTAGAGCACCCACCTGGCCTATGTGAGGCCTTGCTAAGCACTTGAAAGACAGCAAAAGAAAGACAACCACCTGCTTCTGTGCTGAGAACATACTTGAAGTTTAGCAAATGTTCTATTAGGAAAAAAAAAGAAGGGTACAAAACAAGTGGGTTATGGAAATTGTCAGCATACATTCATGAGTTATAGACAGCATTCCTCTTCCATTGTTGGAAAATTCTCTTCTGATACTATTTTTCCCCCTTAGGAAAATTGTGGCTGAATATGAAAAGACCATTGCCCAAATGATTGGTAAGGAGACCATTGCCCACATGATTGGTAAGGAGAAAGACTTTAGGGCCTGAGCCATGGAGCCTGCCTTAGCCATAACCATACCACACACTGGTGGCGTAGAAGCAACAGACGTTTGTTCTTCTCGGTTTGGGAGCTGAGGGGTGGGGCGGGATCAGGACTCCGGCAGGTTCTTGTGTCTGGCAAGGGACTATTCCTCTTATCCTTCTCACTTCATCCTCACATGCTGGCCAGAAGGGCTAGCTAGCTCTCCAGAGTCTGTTTTTAAATTGACACATATTTGTGATTAAAAGTGATTAAGGGAGGCTGGGAATGTGGCTTAGGGGTAGAGTGCTTGCCTAGCATGCATGAAGCCCTGAGTTTGATTCCTTAGCACCACATAAATAAAAAATAACTAAAAGAAAATTAAGAGAGGAAAAAAATACTTTAAAAAATGAATATGGGACACAGTGTGATAAATTGATTGATGAATACAATATGTGTAAACAAATCAGGGTAATTTACCTTTCCTTCTCCTTGAACATTTATCATTTCTTTGTTATGGGACCCAATTGCTATGCTCTTTCTAGTTCCTTATAAAATATGAATTCTTAAAAAGATTGCTGCCTTACTCCACTGTAAAACATTGACTTATTCCTCCTGCATTTTGGAGGCTTGTCACTCACCTTCTGCTGTCTCACAAACTCACAGCCTTTTCTAACCTCCAGCAACCAATACTCTGTTCAGTAAGGGGCTTGAACTCTGGGCCTGGGCGCTCTTCAGCTCAAGGGTAACGCTCTAACACTTGAGCCACAGTGCCACATCCCATTTTCTGATGGTTAATTGGAGATGAGTCTCACAGACTTTCCTTCCCATCTAGCCTCTACTTTTGTGAAATCATCTCATTTAACCTCCACACATCACTGAAAATGTTCAGTATTTGCCTGTCTGTGCCTGGCTTATTTCACTTAACATAATGTTCTTTAATCTAGGGTTCAAGAGACAGGAATGGGCCAAGACAAGACCCCCGGGGACCTAATTCCTTCCCTTTGACCCTATTTCCCCAACTTCCTACCACCTCCCAAAATAGTGCAGCCAGCTGAAAAATAAGTATTCACTTTAGGAGCTGATGGGTAAAAGTTCTTACTCAAATTGTAACACCTCTTCAGACACCATACATATTCTGTCACTTTGGGGACTTCTTTTCAACATGCAGATGGGAATAGGGGGCAGGGAGTATAAACAGTCAGACCATAGGGGAAACCATAGTAAGTATATTTTATACTTATAGCAAACACTGAATCAATGAAAAAAAGCACATGGATTCTCAGGAGCATAATGGGGCTAGTTTCTTGCAAGTTGCTGCTCATAACATTTTCATCAGTTGATCAGTTTATAACTTTATCTTATTTATGTGTGTTTCTTTTTACAGAGGCCTCACTTAATATAGATTGTTGACTTATTTTTGTTTTTTTTTTTTTCCAGACCTGGGGTTTGAACTCAGGGCCTGAGCACTGTCCCTGGCTTCTTTTTGCTCAAGGCTAGTACTCTACCACTTGAGCTTTCTCTATATATGTGGTGCTGAGGAATCGGACCTAGGGCTTCATGTGTACAAGACGAGCAGTTTACCACTAGGCCATATTCCCAGCCCAGATTGTTGACTTAATAACATTGAACTTTAGCCAGAAGTGCTTCAACTCAGGTGGAGAAAGTTTACATACCCCAAGACACATCCCAGCCTTGTCATGCTTAGAAACACCAAGCAACATTTCAGCATTGTCTTTGAGGCCACCAACAGAAGTGCATATCGGTGGCCTTAAAGAGACTACAGCAAGGATACTTGTTTATAGTATGAACCAAGAAGGCAGAGCATAGCCTTCAGCCTCAAATGTGAAAGTATGCATTAAGTGAATACAAATTATAGTTACATGTCCACAATAACTGCAGAAGCCCCTGAGTGTTAATTTTGGGATTACAAGTACATTTTAATAAGTAGGCAAAGTCTTATTAGATACAGACTGCTAATTATAAGCATCTGCTGTATTTAGGTTCTTTTTTTTTTTTTTTGCCAGTCCTGGGGCTTGAACTCAGGGCCTAGGCACTGTTCCTGAGCTTTTTTTGCTCAAGGCTAGCACTCTACCACTTGAGCCACAACACCACTTCTATCCTTTTCTGTTTATGTGGAATCAAACCCAGGGCTTCATACATACTAGGCAAGCACTCTACCACCAAGCCATATTTCCAGACCCATCTTTGGGGTTTTTCTGTTGTTGGGGGTTTATTTCTTTGTTTTTGTCTCTGTAGAAAAGCTCTCCGTTGGCACTAACCTGTGGGTGGAGTGAGTCCTTATTTTGCAAGTTTAGATTTCTGTCCATTAGATTCAGTAGTACCTTTACAAAATTATAGTAACTGATCCTCTTGTGTTGAATTTAGAGCCTCTTTCTAGTGGCTGTTGTAAAGACTGGCTTCCAAAATCAAATCTGGTCTGATCTTCTACACTAAAGAACTGAAATGCTATTTTCTATTATCCACATCACCAACTGCCTTCACAACTCAGCCTTGGCTATGACTATCCAGTCTCTAGAATATTCTCCAGGTAGTTGCATGCTTTTACCCACAGTTATTTAAGGTCTCTATCCAAATCTCCACTTGAGAGAGGCCACTCTATAGATGACCGCTTCTCCCTCCTATTCTTCTTGCCTTGTTTTACTTTTTTCCATCACGGATTACTTTATATTTTCGTATTAGAATGGGGATTTTGTTATACCCATGGCTATGTCCCCACCACTGAGGCAAAAGGCAGACTCTGACCTTCCAAGATGCTTGACTAATTACTAAAGAAGTTGTCATCTTAATTTGTGATTCCCAGAAGATGAACAGAGGACAAGTATGACCTCTCAGAAGAGCTTTCAGCAGCTGACCATGGAGAAGGAGCAGGCCCTGGCTGACCTGAACTCCGTGGAGCGGTCACTTTCTGATCTCTTCAGAAGATACGAGAACCTGAAAAGTGTGCTAGAAGGCTTCAAGAAGGTAGTGTGTCCATTTCCACCTGTCTACTGGCCAGGGGTATGGTTTCTTGGTAATGGGTCAGCATATATGTCAAAGGACTGGTAACTTTCCACAGGAAGCTCAGGGTCTATTGGCCTGAACATTTCTAATTACAGTAAAGCTCCACTTTTTTTTCTGTCTCTCTCTCTGAGATCCCACAGGCAGCTGGGGGCTCTCTCATTCCACTGGGTTAAGCCAGTGATCCCGACATAACTAGAGTATGGTACAGTGAACAAGAACTGGAGCCCTCAGATCTTAGGAGGATCCTGGATTTGTTCTTTTTCATCATTCATCCTTCCAATATTAATAACAGTAAAAGGGATTATACTTGGATTTTTAAAAATTAATGTTGCATATTATGGAAGAAATTAAATAATCATTTAGTTGCATGTTAGTAATAAGACAAGTTTACAGAGCCAGGTACCAGTGGCTCACACCTGTAATCCTAGCTGCTCAGGAGGCTGATATCTGAGGATCATGGTTCAAAGCCAATCCAGGCAGGATAGTCTGTGAGACTCTTATCTTCAGTTAACTACCAGTAAAGTGGAAGTGTCACTGTGGCTCAAGTGGTAGAGCACTAGCCTTGAGCTGAAAAGCTCAGGGGAAGTGCCCAGGCTCAGAGTTCAAGCTCCCCCCTTGCCAAAAAACTTTTTTACAAGCAGTGAAATTTTGTGTGTGTGTGTGTGTGTGTACGTGTGTACGTGTGTGTGTGTGTGTACACAGCTATTGTTTCCAGGGCTTCACACACACTAGGTAGACATTCTACCCCTCAGCTATATGCACAAGCTTTAGAATTATTAATTTTCATGTTAAAATAGACCCCTTAAACTACTTAAAGACAACTAAAATATGTTAAAGAACAGCGAGTATTTGTGATAGTACTTGTGAAGCTGAGGCTGGAGAATCAAAATTCAAGGACAGCTGGGGCTACATAGTAAGATTCCACCTCAGAAGACCAAAAACATTTCCTAAATAAAAATGAGACAAGCCAAGTTATATAACATGGGGATCAAGCCACTGTTCAATATTAGTAAATGAACAGTATTGAAAATTCAGACATTAGGAAAGTACAGTAAAATAATGATTGTTTTCCTATTAAACAAAACAGCAGATTCATGGTACAAAAACAAAGATATCTGTCTGTTTAAAATTTTTACTTTGAAACAGAATGAAGAAGCCTTGAAAAAATGTGCTCAGGACTACTTAGCCAGAGTAAAACAAGAGGAGCAACGATACCAGGCCCTGAAAATCCATGCAGAAGAAAAACTAGACAAGTAAGTATGTATAAACTTGTGTTTCACTTTTCATAATATTGTGGACAGATTGGTAAAGACAGAAACTTCATTTTTCATCTAAAAATAATAGATACTTGTACATTTTGCTATTTGGATTCCTATTTGTAAAACTAAAATTCAAAACACAAAAAGTGTTTTACAACTTTAGGTTTCTGTTTGTGTGTGTGCAATGTTTCATTTGAACATTACGAAGTATAAAAAGGCATAGGATTCAACTTCTTACTCTAACTGGCATCTGCTAGAGTCCTTCGGGATGGGGAACATCTGGTCAAACGGCTGTCTAGACCTGAAAAATCATTTGATACATAATGGGACAGAGAAGTATTGCATCTACCTGTATTTATAATTTAGTATGGTTTATGAATGATGTTACGAATATCCAAATGGCTCTTGGCAGGAAAGAGGTTCCCTATTTCTGCTGATTGCTGATACCCCTAGGTAATCAGTATTCATTTCTATTTTGCCTTCTGAATACACATTTCTTCTCTCTTCATTTTAAACTGTGTATGTATGTGCATGCATGTGTGTACATATGTGTATGTGTGTGATGGTAAGGATTGAATGCAGGACTTTGTATATACTCTACCACTAAACTATTCTAGCCCTTCCCTTGCTTGTTTGCATAGTAATGTAATTTTAAAAATACTTTAGTGTCAATCTCTGAGGAACTTCCATATGGCATCATATTGTTGAAATGTATCATTTATTTAACAAATCCCTCTTGATGAACATTTAAAATATTTTCCACTACTATGATGCAGGAAAATGTTGTAGATTACTCTTTTGCATGCAAAGTTCCTTATGGATTGATACTGAAATATTTAACATTGTTAACTTGAACCACTCATCCACTTACAAAATGTTATTTTTTAAGGTAGCAAATGCATCAATCTTTTTTCAGTTTCTGAATTCCATGTCTTAGTAACAAAGAGCTTCTCTGTGCTGGGTATACAGTAGTCTATCTGTTTTCTTTAAAGTGCTTTTCTGGCTTAATTTTTTTTTAATGTTCAATCTTCAAATGATTGAGTATTCTGATTGTATTTGTCTCTCATTCCCTTTGCTATTCATCTACTCTCTCTTACCCGCCCCCCCCCCCCCAAGCTTTTAGCTTCCTGATTGACCATAACTTTTTAAAATTTTGTTTTGTGCCAATCCTGGGGCTTGAACTCAGGACCTAGGCACTGTCCCTGAGCTTGTGTGCTCAGCTAGCGCCCTACCACTTGAGCCTCCACTGCATTTCTCATTTTTTGTGTGCTTAATTTTAGATAATGTGTCATAGACTTTCTTGACCTGGCTGGCTTTGGATCTTGATCCTCAGATCTCAGCTTCCTGACTGGCTAGGATCATGGGTGTGAGCCACCAGCACCTCACCTGGCTTAATTTTTTTATTCCTTAAGTTCAATAAAATTTTAAAAATGTATCCCAGGAACTAATGTCTTAACTTCATTTTTTCCCTAAAAAGTAGCACCATATAAACAGTCCTGTTTATAAAAACTTTTTTCTATTTCCATAGGTCCTGAGTGTTCCCTGATCATGCAGTCAGTTCTTTTCAGTATACGTTTTTAGGAAGTCAGTATTTAATATCCTGACTCTACCTGGGCCAGTGGCTAACCATGTGCTTTTTGTCTCTTTTATTCTAAACAACAACAAAACCCATCATAAACAGAGCCAATGAAGAAATTGCTCAGGTTCGCACCAAGGCAAAGGCTGAGAGTGCAGCCCTCCACGCTGGCCTCCGAAAGGAGCAGATGAAGGTGGAGTCCCTGGAGAGGGCTCTTCAGCAGAAGGTATGGCAGAGGCTTGGTGTGGACAATCTCTGAAACACTTGCTTGTCCTCCACAGAGGCGCAGATGGGACCTGGGTGTTTAGCTCACCATGGACGTGGGTGAAAGTGGCTTTGCCTTTCTAACTTAAACTCTCCCACTGATTCAGAGTAGACTCGTGATATTATTAACCTTTCATGCATGTCTTATAGAATTTGTTTGCTGAAGGTACAGAGAGGATGTTGGGTTTTACCTGACATGCAGAGGACCAAACACTTCTTAGTAGGATCACAAGACCTTTCATTTCTGCTTGGTTTTTTATACAGTACATGGAGACATCTTCCCCTTTCATTGCTTTAGTTTATTGGCTCTCAGTTATGGGCAGTTTTCCCTACTAGGGGACATTAAGCAATGTCTGGAGATTAATTGGTTGTCATGACTGGGAGAAGCTTCTGGTGTCTAGCATCTTACAGTGTACAGGATGGCCCCACATCAACTACATATCTAGCTGTAGACAAATTAAAGTCAGTGTCAGTGTTGGAACCCAAATATAACTGTTCACTGCCTGACAGGCCAACTTATTAGGTGTTGAAGCAAGGAAAATGACTTTATTCAAAGGCTGGCAATGAGAAGACCTGTATCCAGGGTCCATTGTTGGTGTTTGGATAGGTGGGTGATGGGTATTTCCCAAATGGTGAGCACATTCTCATAGTGGGTAGGCCAGACTGTGTATCAAATTGTAATTGCTAGTCACAGGATGCATTTCTGTTCTGCACATCTCAAGAACAGTTCCTTAGGCTATTCTTGTCACTGATGAGTTTTTTTCCTGTGTAGTTCCTTGTTACAGTATGCCAGCTGGAGAGGGTGACTGCCCCAAGGGCAAATTTACTGTAATAGAAGAAACCTTTCTTAATGCTGGGTTCTGGTAGCAGTGTCCTATTTCCCACTACTAAGCATTTTTTAGCTCATCATTTTTCTACCATGTTTTTACTGACTCTGTCTTCAAAAAAGCACTTAAGCTGGTGACAGCCCCTGAGCTCAAGCATGGCAGTCAGCAGCCCCTCAGTGTCCTTGAGACATGCAGACTCCAGACTCTAATCCCTGAGCTGCTGACAACTGAGTAAGACCCTGATACTTGTGTTTTTCGCATGTCCTCCGCATATTTCCTGTGATAAGAAGTAGGAATGGAAAGGTTCATGGACAGGCTTTAGGCTCATCCTTGACTCCGTCTAGACTCAACACCATGAGTACCTGCACATTGTCTGGGCTGAAAGTACATGGCCATGGCCTCCCTTTCCTTAGAGATGCAGAAAGTAACATATCACTAAGTTAAGATATCTCCGTAAGTCTGTCTAGCTATGATTGCCTTTTTCAGAACACATGCCTGTGTAATTGTATTATCTATCTTTCAGAACCAAGAAATTGAAGAACTGACAAAAATTTGTGATGAGCTGATTGCAAAACTGGGGAAGACTGACTGAAATTCCTCCCGTTAGCTCAGCAGGTCTGCCATGTTATCTTGCGTTACCCAGGAAGAATTTGTCCCTTTGCAGAGGAAAAAAAAAAAAAAAAGCACATCCCCCTGCTGCCTGTCCTGCTTTGCTGCCAGTGCCTGGAAGACCCCGGAGTCCACCGGTCAGGAAGGAGCAAAGCCTGCGGTGCCCGTCTCCAGGCTCCCAGGGGTGGGGCCAGTCACACAGGCTGCTGAGTCTATGTGTGATTTCTCTATTTTTGGTTCATCTTCACATCATCTTTTCTTTTCTCGTTTAATTTCTAACTTTTTGGCCACTGTTTGGGCTCTTATCTATTCTCCGCTGTTTGATATTTCATGACCAAGTTAATCTTTTGACTTTTAGTATCTGGATTTATTGCAGGAGATAATTTGACCTTTTGTTACTTCTTGTTTATAAACAAAGAGCTCTTTTATGTACATACTCCTATCCATACATACATGTCTATATATGCTGCTGCTTTTTCCCCAAAGCATAATTACTTAAGAACTTTTCTATAGAAGAACATACGTCCATATTTAAAATCCTACTTTAAAACAGAGCCCTGACTCCAAATGCCAACTTAGCAATTTAGGGGCTGAACACAGTGGTATGTGTCTGTAGTCCCAGCAACTCAGGAGGCTGAGGCAGGCAGATGGTTTGAACCCAGGAGAAAAAGGCTAGCCTGGGCAACATAGCAAGATCCTGTCTCAAAAATAAATAAATTAAGTAAATAGATAAATAAATAAGTGGTAAGTTGTGGTAGCACATCCAAGATGTTCCAAGTCAAGAACTATATAAAAAATACAAAAGAGCTAGGAGTGTGGAGTAAGTGTTAGAGCACTTGCCTATGCACAGCCCTGGATTTAGTTCCCAGTACCTCTCTATTCCTCAAATGAGATTGAGTATGTGAAGGCTGAAGATTTGGGTTTCAAGCTTGGAGAAGACTTTTTGCCAAAATAAATCAGTGTGCCAGTCTGAAAATCAGCTTACTGGGAAACATTGCAAAAGATCGTTTGAATACTGAGGAGGGAGTCAGGGAGGATGTACACACAGACAAAAGCAGACTCCTCAGACCCATACCAAGTCCATTCAGTGGTGGAATGTTAACCCAGAATGGAACCTTTTCACATTATGCTAGTGAGTTACTGGACAGGCAATGTGAAATGCATTAAAATGCTAACACACTCTTTTGTCTTAATTGTACACCCCCAAATCCTCATGGTGATATGCACTATATTCAATACATACTTGTTTTCCTACTTCTGTAAAACTGTTGCATGAGCCAACTTCAGCAACGAATTGTGCCTCCCAGAGACTATATCTTGCAAATGAGTATTTCTTTAGCAGTATATTATTCATGTGGGTATAATCTTTAGCCCCAGGGAGGCCAGTAATGTCTTTTCAAGGCAGAATCCATGTTTTACCAATATACATTTATCACAATTGGTGCTTAGGCTGTATTTTAAAGCCTATTGTCTTAACATTCTGTACAAAAAACAACAGCAATTTTTTTGTGGTTGGAGAACTGGCTTGACAATCATTTGGGCTTTGAAAGTAACCACTGTGGCTTAATGTAAATGCTGTGCCAGAGTCCTAGTGCCCAGTGCAAGTGTCTTCTGGTAGTGTAACCAGTTTCTTCTTAATCCTCTGCTACAAGGGAAATGAGCTTTGCATTTTGCAGAAATAGTATGAAATTGTTTGCTGCTGCGTTTTGGTGACTTATCTATGTTTACTTGCTCAAATCTTAACTTACTTTCATACAAAATGTCTATAGTGGTCTCCATTATACATCCATAGTCATCTTTTTTCTCTTGCAGTGCCAGGATTTTGCACATGCTCGGCAAGTGCTATGCCACTGACCTATATTATCAGCCTCATAGTCATCTGTATGAGCTTACTTTGTATTTTGAAAGTACATCCATACCATGTGTGAAAATGGGGGTGACAACACTTCTTCCCTAACACATTGGTAGAAGAGACTTAAGAACTTGACCCCACTGAATAAAGTTGCTGCTCAAGGGAGCTAGCAAGGGCCCTTGGTGAGTAGGATTTGCCGCTGGCCTCTCAGATGTAACTATTATGAGGAAATGTTTACCATTTTGGTTTGACAGATGGCTCCTCTCCAACAAGAATAAAAATGTAGCTTTTACAACTGACAAATCAAAAGATTATACTAAGAATGAAATATATTTGTTTTTCTTTTAAAAATAAATCCCTCCCATTTAAAAAAAAAAAGCTTTTAGCACTCTGGAGAGAGTAAGAACATAGTCAAGTTTACTTCATCATATGTGGGAGCCAAGTTACTTATTTGTTAGGCAATGAACAGAACAAGCTTGGGGTGTGGTGGTCCATGCCTGTGATTCCAGCACTCTAGAGGCACAATGATTGAGAGTTTGAGGTCAGCCTGAGCTGCTTAAAGAGATCCTGTCTCACAAAACCAAGAGGTACGGGCTGGGAATATGGCCTAGTGACAAGAGTGCTTGCCCTGTATATATATGAGGCCCTGGGTTCAATTCTCAAGCATCACATATATAGAAAATGGCCAGAAGTGGCGCTTGGCGCTGTGACTCAAGTGGCAGAGTGTTAGCCTTGAGCAAAAAGAAGCCAGGGACAGTGCTCAGGCCCTGAGTCCAAGGCCCAGGACTGGCCAAAAAAACAAAACAAAACAAAACAAAAAAAACAAGAGGTGCAAGGGCTGGGGAGATAGCTCAGTCGTAGAGCATTTGCGTTGCATGTACAAGGTCTCTGGGTTCCTGAGTTTTACTCAGCACCTGCATGCACGTACACGTGTGCTGTGCGTCCACACACGCGCGCGCACGCATATGCACACACACATCCTCTTACAAAAAAAAGGGAGGTTCAGGAATTTTAGGTGATCTTACCCATCACCTAAATCCACAGCTACTTCTTCAGTGTTTGACCTTGCCAGAGTATCCCTAGCTTTTACCTGCCAGTATTTTGATGCAAGACAGCTTACCATGTGATTGGCAAGGTAGCTGGATGCAGTCAGACTTCTTCACATCTACTTTATTTGGAGAAGATCCTTGGAGCTCATGATTTACCCAACCCTTTTGCTCTACTCATTGGCTCTGGAAATGCTGAGAAGCCCAGAGTTCTCCCATGGTTTCTTGCTTCTTCAAACCCAGGCCCAAGTATGAAGTGCAAAAGCCCATGGTGGTGAAAAGCTCCAAGGCACTGGCTGCTGTCCAAATGGTATGGGATCCACACTCTCCCGTCATTTGGGAGCATAGCTCAAACTGAGACTTCTTCCCAGCCAGTGTTCCTCCATGCCTGTTGCCACATGGCACCGCCGCCACCAGAGTGGCTTAGGTATACACTAGACAGCCCGAGCGAGTTCTGTCTAATAACAGTACAGACTACTCCAAGCCTTCTCGGCTAAGCCGCCAGCTGAAGCCCTCACTTGCAGAGAAGGCAGCAGAGGGCTGGGAGGGTGCAGTCACCCCCGTCCTGAGACCGGCCTGGGAAGTCTCTGTGCCATGCTGGGCATGACCCCGCCCTTTCTCAGTGGAGAAAGCATTCTGAAATCCCTTTCTGTTCCTTTGCTTTTGTTTCCATCATCTGCCATCTCATGGTTCTAGGCCGTTCGGTCTTGTGTGAGTGCCTGTGAATGTGCTCTCGGAGTGGCTCTCACTTCATCTTCTCGGTAGGAGAGACTAGTGGTGAAAAATTAAATGATTCAGGCAAGGGTTTTTAAGTAAAGGCATATAGAGATACATATTTATATATTATAATGAATTTTAAGAAGACAGATTAATATTTGCTTAGTAAGAAACAAATATAGTTTGGGAATCCCAGAATGCCAAGCCAAAGGTCTAAGAAGTCACCTCTTGTCAACGATTCTACTAAGTTATTTTAAGGAGACTTCTGCTCAGAATGCTTTGCCTTGATTCCAGTTATTTTTCAAAAGCTGTTTATTGGGGCTGAGGATATAGCTCACTCAGTAGTACACTTTCCCAGCATGCACCAGCCTCTGTTTGATTCCCAGAACTGTAAAAAGAAAACAAAGCAGCAGCAATTTACTACTTAGTCCTTGAGTCTCTCGTACAGTAAAGGTGAAGGAAGTAAGAGAGCCCATTCTTCTGTCTGGGTCTCCTCTGGAGAAGTCGAGGCCCTCCCTAGTGCCCGAGCTTATGTTCTAGAAACTAAAGATTGCACTTTTCATAGTTGTTGTTTTTTTTTTTTGTCCAAATGCAATCCCATCCCTGTGCCTCTTAGCATGCAGTTAGATTTGGACAAACAGGATTCCTAAGGAATGACTTTATTAACTGTAATATGGTTACAGCTGTTACACAATGATATAGACACTGGTTCTAGTTCTAATTTGGAGATGTCGCGTGCAATGCTGGCCTGTGACAGTCTGTATGATGCTTTCACTGTTCAGAGGAGCCCAGCCCGGGAGCTGGGGCGGCCTAGACCTTCTCTGTGTGGACTTTTCACTTGCGGTCAGGATGCCACTCTCTCCCTTCTGCCTTTAGCGGCATCTGGAATATACACCACCAACACCATTAACTGGTATGCTGTATTTATGAATCATTTTCAAATGGACATGATAAAAATCCAAACTCTGAAACCACATCCAGTCCAGACACAGGGCAGCATGTAGGTCGCACCACCGCCTTGGGCTCCTTCTCAGCCTCGGGCCTTCCCGGCCTCGGGACAGTTCTTTAACTCTCAGAGATAGCAGTAAACTTTTCAGTGTTGCTGTTAGCAAGTGTGTGTTTGCCAATAGATCCCCATTGTACGCCGTGCCAACAAGTAAATGCCTATTGCACACCGGCTCCCACCCCGTCCCCACCCGCGGGGAGGGCGGAAGCTTCCGGACTCCTCATCTACATAGATTTTATATTCATAGTAACTCCCTTTTTATATGTCAAGTAAATATTTGTAAAAGTTATACTCACACAAATGAAATTATAATGATTAATATATTTTTTCCATGTTTCATTGCCTGAATAAAAACTGTTTACCACTGTAAGGTCTGGGTGTGTGTGGTGGTGTTTCTCCTGGTTGGAAATCATTTTCCTCTCTGAAAATTTATGGCAACCTCACTTTTATGAGTTCCATATTTCAATGTAAAAATAGAAAAGATGACATTTTCTCCACATTCATTTTGTGGTTTTATGCGTTTGGTTGGTTGTGTAATTAAAAACAAAACAAACTTGAGAACTCAGACCTTGCCTTATAAACGACCATTACTTTGCATCTGTGAAAACAGTCTAGCTGAGTGCTTGGTGTTGCCTGGAGGCTGGTGGTTCACCCGGCAGTTTTCCAGTGCTCGGAAGCCAAGTTCCCCCTGCTTTCTGACGTGGTAAAGGACACAGGGTAAGCTCAGGCTGCGTAAACAGTGATGGGTAAACATGGAGGGTTTCAGAAAATAGTTGACATTCTATATTTCTTCTAGGTTGCTATCGTGAAAAAACTTCTAATACTGGCCAGGGCAAATTTCCACTGAAAGGGGCAGCCAGGGAATTTTGTGAGTTATGTTAAGGTAAGCAAGGAGATTCCAAGGTTCCATTTTTCAGCTTAGGTGGGGGTCCCCTGGCACTGTCCCCTCTGCACCATTTGCCTGCATGAACATGCTGCAGCCTATAAAGTTCCTAATAGGAAAATGCCTCACCCCAGGGCTCTTGAACAGCAAAGAATCCAGAAAACTCCATGTAGGAGGGGACATGAGAAAGCTGCTGTTTGCTTCTTAGAGTTCTAAAAATAGGAGCTCATGGCCAATCACCCAGGACTCATGCCTGTAGTCCTAGCTGCCCAGAAGGCTAATACTGGAGAATCTCAGTTCAAAGCCAACCAAGGCAAGAAATGTCTGAAGAATCCCCATCTCCAGTTAACCAGCAAAAAGGCAAGCTGGAAGCCTGACCCAAGGCTGGAGCACCAACTTTGAGCAAGCAAGTTGAGTGAATGCAAGGCACCATGAAATCTGTGAGAGTCAATGTTTAAAACAGATGTAGTCTATGCTTAAATGGATTACTAAATTGAAACTCCATTGTGCAACTACTTGAAGATAATAATAGTAAAAAAAAAGGTAAAGGAAAAAAGTTTTACTGCAGAGGATCTAATCCCTAGCTTTATTAACACTAATGATCAGTGTTCTCCCACTGAGCCCCACGCCACTTCCTGGGAACAATAAGTATTTTAAGGAGAGAAAGGAATTATGATACGTGCCAGAAGCTGTTGCAATAGTTATAGGTAAGTACTGGTTCGTAAAATTTGCTTCAGATACAAATTCATGTGCATGAGATCATGACAAAAAGGTTTTTGTCATAGCTAGAAGAAAATGTGAAAAAACTAGATAGACAACTTAAATCTTACCACTGGAATGAAGAGGAAGGTTGTCCGTTAGAAGACAGTGTTAATCAAATGGGTAACATTTAATAGCCACTTAATTTATAAGCCAATTACTAAATGTAACTCTTAGAATCTGAGTCCTCCCCGGTTTAGTTATTATTTGTAGCACTTCCTAAGTAGGCATTTAAGAGTGGTCAGTACCAAAATTCTTTTACTATATTGATTCATTTAATCAAGATGGGCACATTCCCAGTTTAAAGTAAAACATGAAAAATTTGGAGAGGTGAGTTGATCAGAAAAATTTACGCTTTTCTTGGGAAGTGGGGTAGTATTAATGCTTGAACTTGAGACCACCATAAATTTGCTAACTGTGCTCAACCACTTGAGCCACACTGCTAGTCTGGCCTTTTTTTTAAATTAAATTTTATTGACAAGGTGATCTACAGAGGGGGTACAGTTACATAATAAGGCAGTGAGTACATTTCTTGTCTTATTTACATCCTCTCTCATTTTTCTTTCCCTTCCCTAGTTCAGATAAGCATACATATAATATCCAGGGTACCAAAATCATATACAGTAACAACGTGAGGTATGCCAAAGGAAACTCACCTAGTACATTAAACATAATGACAACAATAAAAACAGGAGGATTTTTTCCATCTCTTGGAGTTCATTTTGCTTAGCCTCATCTTATAATCATATGTACATAGCTGTTGAGCTATTGTGATCCTCTGATAGGTTTATCCTAGACCTTTTTATGTTTATTTAGTAATTGTTTGGTTTTAGAGACATACTGTAAAGTCACTGACCAAAACATGGAATTACCATTTGAAAAGAAGTTTGTCATTTTAGAGACATGATCTCTCCTGTCCTTCCCCCCGCCCCCACCCAACAACCACATATCAGGGTGACCATGCGCCTTTGTTCTCTGTGTTCTTGACTTGTCTCACTCAACATTATGTGTTCAAGATCTGACCATTTCCCTGCGAATGCCATTATTTTATCATTTCTAATCGCTATGTAATATTCCATTGTGTACAGGTGCCACATTTTTTTTGAACCATTCATCTGTAGTGGGGCATCTGGGTTGTTTCCATATTTTGGCTGTTGTGAATTGTACAGTGATAAACATGGATGTACAGGTGTTGTCGTGATATCCTGGATCCTATTGTTCAGAATAGATGCCTAGGAGTGGTATGGCTGGGTCATAGGGTATGTCTATGCTGAGTTTTTTGAGGAACCTCCAGATTGCTTTCCAGAGTGGTGTACTAATTTACATTCCCACCAGCAGTGCAGCAGGGTTCCTTTTTCTCTGCATCCCCTCCAGTATTTGTTGTTGCCTGAGTTCAGAGTATAGGCCATTCTGACTGGGGTAAGGTGGTATCTTAGGGTTGTTTTTATTTGCATTGCCTTTACTACCAGAGATGTTGAACATTTTCTCATATGTTTCTTTGCCATTTTTATCTCTTCTCCTGTGAAGTCTCTCTTTAGCTCCTTTGCCTATTTAATAATTGGTTTACTGGGTTTGGAGGGGGTTAGTTTCTTGAGTTCTCTGTAGATGATGGGTATTAGGCCTTTGTCTGTTGCTGTGCTGGTGAAGATCCTTTCCCATATGGTTGGCTGTCTTTCTAGTTTAGTGTCTATGTCTTTAGTTGTGCAGAAACTTTTTATTTTGTAGTAGTCCCATTTGTCCAGTCTCTCCCTTATCTGTTGTGCCCCTGGGACTCTGTTCAGGAAGTTCCTGCCTATGCTTATAAGTTCTAGTATCTCTCCTACCCTGTCCTTTAGTAGTTTCAGGGTTTCAGGTCTGATGTTGAGGTCTTTAATTCATTTTGAGTTGATCTGGGTGCATGATGATAGGCTAGGGTCTACTTTGAGTTTTCTACATGTGGCTGCCCAGTTTTCCCAGCACCAGTAGTTGAAGAGGCTATGTTTATTCCATTGTATGTCTTTAACTCCTTTGTCAAATATCAGCTGACTGTAAGTATGCAGATTTATTTCCAGGTATTCTATTCCATTGGTCTTCAGGTCTGTTTTCATGCCAGTACAAGGCTGTTTTTGTTATGATGGCCCTATAGTAGAGCTTGAAGTCTGGTATTGTATCTGGTATTCCTCCTGCGCTGCTTCTTTTGCCTACAATTGCTTTGGCTATTCTAGGTCTTTTGTTGTTCCATATGAATTTATGGGTTGTTTTCTCTATTTCAGTGAAGAATGTAGCTGGGATCTTGATTGGGATTGCACTGAATTTGTATAACATTTTAGGCAATATGTCCATTTTCACTATATTGATTCTGCCTACCGATGAGCATGGGAGGTCTTTCCATCTCTTGGTGTCCTCTTTGATTTCTCCTTTTAGATTTTATAGTTCTTATTAAATAGGTCATTCACATCTTTGGTTAGGTTAATTCCAAGGTAATTTATTCTTTTTTTTAGCTATTGCAAATGGTATTGTTTCCATAATTTCCTTTTCTGCTTGTACATTGCTGGTGTACAGAAAAGCTGCTGATTTTTGTGGGTTGACTTTGTAACCTGCTATTTTGCAAAAATGGTTGATCAGTTGTAGGAGTTTGGGGGATGAGTTTTTTGGGTCTTTCAGGTATAAGATTATGTCATCTGCGAATAGGGATAGTTTGATTTCTTCTTTTCCAATGTGGATCCCTTTAATGCCCTCTTCTTGCCTTATTGCTATGGCTAGGGATTCCAGAACATTAGAAGCAGGGAGAGTGAGCATCCTTGTCTTGTTCTTGACTTTAGGGGAAATGCTTTTAGTTTTCCCCATTTAATATGATATCAGCATTTGGTCTGTTGTATATAGCTTTTATTGTTTTAAAGAATGTTCTCTCTATTCCTGTTATCTCCAGGGCTTTTAACATGTATGGGTATTGTATTTTGTTGAAGGCTTTTTGGGCATCGACTGAGATGACAATGTGATTCTTGGTCTTAGCTCTGTTAATGTGGTGAATTACATTTATTGACTTGCAAATGTCAAATCAGCCTTGTGTCTGTGGGATGAAGCCTACTTGATTGTGATGTATAATTTTTCGATCAGTTTCTGGATTCTGTTAGCTAATATTTTGTTGAGGAGCTTTGCATCTGTGTTCATTAGTGATATTGGTCTGTAATTCTCTTTTTTTTTTTTTTTTGGTTGGGTCTTTGCCTGGTTTGGGGATGAGTTTGATATTAGCTTCATAGAATGAATTTGGGATTTCTCCCTCTGTTGCTATTTTGCAGAAAAGTTTGAGGAGTATTGGTGTTAGCTCCTCCCTGAAGGTTTTATAGAATTCATCAGTGAATCCATCCGGGCCTGGGATTTTCTTTGTTGGAAGGCTCTTGATTACTTCCTGTATCTCATTGTAGGTTATTGGTTTATTTAATTGGTTTATTTCTTCTTGAATCAGTTTGGGTAGTTTATACTTCCCTAGGAATTGATCCATCTCTAAAATTTTCATTCTTTAGTGAGTAAAGGTTCTGGAAATAGTTCCTTATAGTTGATTGAATACCCTGTCTATTTGTTGTAATTTTTCCAGTGGAATCCCTGATCTTACAGATATGATTCTCTTCCTTTTTTTGTAAGTCTTGCAAGGGGTCTGTCAGTTTTATTTATTTTCTCAAAGAACCAACTTTTCATTTTATTTTTTGTTGGATGATCTTTCTATTCTCAATTTCATTTATCTCTTCTTTGATCTTTGCAATGTCTCTCCTCCTAATCATTTTAGATTCAATTTTTTCCAGTCATTTTAACTTCATGATGAGGTTATTCACCTGATCTGATTCCATTCTTTTAATGTGTGCACTGAGGGCAATGATCTTGCCCCTCAGCACTGCCTTTGCTGTATCCCATAGGTTTCTTTGTGATGTATTTTCATTGTCATTGTGGTTTATGAACTCATTAATTTCATCCTTAATTTGCTCTGTGACCCAAATGTTAGATAGTAGTGAGGAGTTTAGCCTCCAAGTGTTTGTATAATTTCTGCAGTATCCCTTATTATTAAGGGCTAGCTTGATTCCATTGTGATCAGATAGAATACATGGGGTAATGTCAATACTCTTGTATTTGCTGAGGCTCTTTGTATGGACTATGATATGATCTATTTTGGAGTATGTTCTATGGGCTGCTGAGAAGAATGTGTATTGGTTCTCTGTAGGGTGAAATACTCTGTACAGATCTGTCAGATCCATGTGGGATATGGTGTTACTTAGGTCTTAGGCTCCCTTGCTAATCCTCTGTGTGTTGGTTCTGTCTCTTGGAGAGAGTGAAGTATTAAAGTCTTCCACTATTACTGTATTTGGGTCTGTCTTGTTCTGTACTTCCAAATTTGTTTGACATATTTAGGACTTCTTTTGTTTGGTGAGTACATGTTTATCATCGTGATATCTTCTCCCTGGATTTCCCCCTCTATTAATATGTAGTGACCATCTTTGTGTTTTTGAACTGATTTTAATGAGAGGTTTAGGTTGTCTGAAATTAGGATGGCTACCTCTGCTGTTTTGGTAGGTGTGTTTGCTTGGAAGATCTTACTCCACCCTTTCTCTCAGAGCCTGTTTTTGTCCTTTGCTGTGAGATGGGTCTCTTGAAGACAACAGATGGATGGGTCTTGTTTTTGGATCCACTCTGCCGTTCTTTTTCTTTTGATCAGAGACTTGAATCCATTGATGTTTATAGTTACTATGGGTAGGTATGGTTTTTTCCTTTCCATTTCCTATTAACCTGTGTTTTGATTCTTTCTTTTTTGTGTTTATTAAGATGCTTTCTTATTGGCTTCTGACTATTGGGGTTCCTTGATCTTGGCTGTTTTTTGTTGGATGACGTTCTCCTATTAGAATTCTCTGTAGGGATGGCTTTTTGCTCATATATTCCTTTAAGTTTTCTTTGTTGTGGAAGGTAAGTAAACTCATTGAAAGTAAACTCTAATTTTGCTGGCTATCTAAGCCTGGGTTGGCAGTTATTGGCCTTCAGGACTTGAATGGTGTTCTACCAGGTTCTTTGTGCATTGAAAGTTTGTGTGGAGAGATCTTCTGTGATTCTGATCTTTTTTCCATTGTAGTATAGTTCTTCCTTTGTTTTGACTGCATTCAGGATATGTTCCTTGTTAAGATCTGAAGCTTTGACTGTGATGTGTCTGGCGGTGTTTCTTCTAGGTTCTGGTCTGCTAGGTGTTCTATATGCTTCTGTTATTTGAGTAAGGTTTTCCCTTTTGAGATTGGGGAAATTCTCTGTAATAATTCGATTGAATGTTTGTTGCATACCTCTGCTCTGATACTCCTCTCCTATTCCGATTATACACAAATTATATCTCTTTGCCTTGTCTTCTATCTCCTGGATTAGTCTTTCATAAAGATTAACAGTTTCTTGGAGTGTGATAATCTTCTGATCCTTATCAGCTGAGTTGTCTTCCAAAAATGAGATTCTAGATTCCATATGATCAGTCCTTTGAGAAGTAGCTTCCGTAGTTTGCATTGTGGAAAGTGAGCTGTTTATAGTTGCTAGATTAGCTCTCAATGTGGTAATTTCTTCTTTTAATGAGTTGAATTTTGATTCTATTTTTTCATGCATTTCAGTTCTCAGGATGTTAAGATCTTCTTTAAATGAGGAGTGGACTGTATCTATTTTTACTTCCTTTCTTTCCATTTCTTTCTTTACTTCCTGAAGTTCCCTCGAGAATTTCTTTCTGTTTTCCTGAAATTGATTTTGGTATTAAATCATTTCTGCTACCATAGCCTGAAGTTCTTTTTTATTCTCCATCTCCCCTTCAGTCGTGTTGGTTTTTGGAGCTGGCAAGTTGGCTTGACCATTCATGAAATTTGTAATATTTCTCTGTGATTTATGCATTGGTCCTGGAGTCTGCAGGTGTCCCGCAGTGCTGTGGGATCGCTCCAGGAAAGGGTGTGACGGCATCTGGCCTCTGCTATCCGAGTCCATGGTGCCCAGCTCCCTTGCTGTTGTATGGTCCTGACACTTTTAGTCCATTCTGGATTGTGCGCTGCAGTCTGGCTTGGCCCGGTTTGTGCGCCGTCTGGGTCCCATAGAGCTCTCGCTGTCTGGTCGCCGCACTTACGTGGGACTTTGCTGCTGTAGCGTCTACACTCGCTCTCCCGTCTGCTGTGTGACTGCTGCTTTTTTTTTTAAATTTATTAATTGAACACAATTTTTTTTGACAAGGTGTTGTGCAAAAAGGGTACAGTTACATAGTAGGGCAGTGTGTACATTTCTTGTGATAGCTTTCGCCCTGTTTTTCTTTCCCTTCTCTAGGTCAGGTAGACATATATACAATATACAATGTATCGAGAACATATACAGTAGCCATGTGGCCAAGCCCAAGAAAATTCACCTAGGGCTTTAAATGTAATGTCAATATTCGACAATATGTCAACAGTAGTCTTATATGAACGTACATACATAGCTTTTGAGCTATTGTATTCCACTGAGAGGTCAATTTTTTACCTTTATACGTTGAGTAGTTGTTTGGTTTTAGTTACATACTGTTGGGTCGCTGCCCCAATCCTGTGGGAAATACCATTTGACAAGCAGTTTTTGATTTCACAGACCTGGTCTCTACTGTCTCTCTGTCTCCCTTTCTTAACAGTCATATATCAGGGAGATCATGCCCCTTTGTTTTCTGTACTCTAGGCTTGTCTCGCTCAACATTATTTGTTCAAGTTCTGACCATTTCCCTGCGAATAACAATATTTCACCATTCCTAATCGCTATGTAGTATTCCATTGTGTATAGGTACCATATTTTTTGGATCCATTCATCTGTAGAGGGGCATCTGGGTTGTTTCCATATTTTGGCTATTGTGAATTGTGCCGCGATAAACATGGAAGTACAAATGTCTTTTTGATATCTTGGGACTTGCTGTTTAGGATAGATGCCTAGGAGTGGTATGGCTGGGTCATAGGGTAGGTCTATATTGAGCTTTTTGAGAAACCTCCATACTGTTCTCCAAAGAGCATGTACTAATTTGCACTCCCACCAACAATGGAGAAGGGTTCCTCTTTCCCCGCACCCCGCAAGCATTTGTTGTTGCCTGAGTTCAGAGTATAGGCCATTCTAACTGGGGTGAGGTGGTATCTCAGGGTTGTTTTTATTTGCATTTCCTTTACTACCAGGGATGTTGAACATTTCCTCATGTTTCTTTGCCATTTTTATTTCTTCTCTTGTGAAGTCTCTCTTTAGCTCCTTTGCCCATTTCCTAATTGGTTTATTGGGCTTGGAGGGGCTTAGTTTTTTGAGTTCTCTGTAGATGACAGATATTAGGCCTTTGTCTGTTGCTGTGCTGGTAAAGATCCTTTCCCATATGGTTGGCTGTTTTTCTAGTTTAGTGTCTATGTCCTTAGCTGTGCAGAAATTTTTTAATTTGTAGCAGTCCCATTTGTCGAGTCTTTCCCCTATTTGTTGTGCCCCTGGGACTCTATTCAGGAAGTTCCTTCCTGTGCCTATAAGTTCTAGCGTCTTTCCTACTCTGTCCTTCAGTAGTTTCAAGGATTCAGGTCTGATATTGAGGTCCTTGATCCATTTTGAGTTGATCATGGTGCATGGTGATAGGCTTGGGTCTACTTTGAGTTTTCTGCATATGGCTGCCCAGTTCTCCCAGCCCCAGTAGTTGAAGCGGCTATGTTTATTCCATTGTATGTCTTTAGCTCCTTTGTCGAATATCGGCTGACTGTAAGAGTGCGGTTTTATTTCTGGATCTTCAATTCTAATCCATTGGTCTTCCAATCTGTTTTTATACCAATACCAGGCTGTTTTTGTTATGATGGCCCTGTAGTAGAGCTTGAAGTCTGGTATTGTGATACTTCCTGCACTGCTTTTTTTTTTTGCCTAGAATTGCTTTGGCTATTCTAGGTCTTTTGCTGTTCCATATGAATGTATGGATTGCTTTCTCTATATCAGTGAAGAATGTGAATGAGATTTTGATAGGGATTGCATTGAATTTGTATAACAATTTGGGCAATATGTCCATTTTCACTATATTGATTCTTCCTACCCATGAGCATGGGAGGTCTTTCCATCTCTTTGTGTCCTCTTGGATTTCCCTTATTAGATTTTTGTAGTTTTCATTGAATAGGTCCGTCACGTCCTTGGTTAAGTTGATCCCTAGGTACTTTATTCTTTTTTTGGCTACTGTAAATGGAATTGTTTCCATAATTTCCTTTTCTGTTTGTATATTGCTGGTGTACAGAAAAGCTGCTGACTTGCTACTTTGCCAAAATGGTTTATTAGGTGTAGGAGTTTGGGGACTGAGTTTTTTGGGTCCTTCAGATATAAGATCTTGTCATCTGCGAATAGGGATAACTTGATTTTTTCCTTGCCGATGTGGATCCCTTTGATGTCCTCCTCTTGCCTTATTGCTATGGCCAGGGATTCCAGCACTATGTTGAAAATAAGTGTGGAGAGTGGGCATCCTTGTCTTTTTCCTGAGTTTAGGGAGAATGATTTAAGTTTCTCTCCATTTAATATGATGTTAGCAGTTGGTCTGTTGTATATGGCTTTTATTGTTTTGAGGAATGTTCCATTTATTCCTGTTCTCTCCAAAGCTTTTAATAAGTATGGATGTTGTATTTTGTCAAAGGCTTTTTGGGCATCGACTGAGATCACAATGTGATTCTTGATTTTAGTTCTGCTTATGTGGTGAATTACGTTGATTGTTGGGGAAGGGGGCAGGGCCGGTTCGGCCAGGTCCGGCTCCTGGGTGGCCTTGGGGCTGTTCTGCCCATCCCCTGCTAAACTCCTGTGACTTCCCAGTGCCTGATGGGAGCTTCCCGCCTGATTTGGGGGTTCTTTGTTCCCTTGGGTTGGGGAGGGGGAGGGAGGGAGATCTAGCTTCTTTGTAGGGTTTGGGTCTCTGATAGCTGGTCTCCTGTTGGGGGAGGGGGTAATGGGGGACTCACTGGTCCTGGATCGTGTGTGTGTCCCGCACCGCCGTTGGTCCTTTGGGTGTGGCGAAAGGTCATGGTGGCGTCCCTGGCTCTCCCCTTCTGCACCGCTGGCTTCCCCAGCTGCTTACGACCGTTCCCAGTGTGGACCCAAACTTCCCGTCACCGCGTCGCCGTGTGTCTTGGTCCGCGCTCTCCCTGGTGTCCGTGGAGTCCCGCTGTCTGGACTCTGCGCTCCCGGTGTGAGTTTTCGGCAGTTGGTCTGCCAATCGCCGGGTTCCCCTTTCCCAGCCTGGCCCTGTTTGGGCCAGGGTCGGCTGGTGGGGGGGGGGTGCCCTGGAGATTCTCCGGCTCCGTGTAGGTTTTTGGCTCTTCTTTTTTGCTCCTTTTTGTTTTCCTGCATTTCTCCACTGCTTCTGGCTGCTGGTTTTGCTGGGTTCTTGATGGGGTGTTGGGTGCTGGAGTTCCCAGCTCGCTATTCAGTTGGAGCGAGTCGGGGTGCCTCCCTACTGTGGCGGCATCATCTTCCCTTACCTGTGACTGCTGCTTTTAACGCCTGCCTGTGGTATCCGGCAGTGTCAGCAGGACGGGCACCTCCTGCTGGGTGGCTGGGCTTTGTTTATCTGGCTTAAAGCCTCTCGCCCCAGGGAAGTGCCTCCCACCTGGGTGGGGAGACCTCCTGGGCAGAGCTGGCTGTGTGGTTCACCTCGGTTTGCTGGTTGGAGTTGGGCGCCCTCTGTAATGGTGGTGTTGATCAGTCCCGGGAACCGTTGCCTCCCCCGCTATTTGTTCCGAGCCACCAGTAGCTGCTGGCCACTGCTTCCTGTTTGATTTTGGAAATTCCTTTGCCAGCAGGGTGGGGCAGGGCGGGGCACCTCTGGCTGAGTTTACCTGAGTCTGTGAGCCGATGCCCCGGCTCCCCACCTGGGTGGGGAGACCTTCTCCTAGGCAGAGCTGGCTCTCACTGTTCAGTCACTCTTGCCCTTTTCAAAGATGGCCTCTTTGTCCTCACTTTTCCCCTGGCCTGCTTTATTTCCAGTCTTCTCTGGCTCAGTCTATGCCAGAGTCAAAGATGGCGCTTCACTCTGGTTGTGGAGAATGGCTACCTTCCAGAAGCTGCTCTGTGGGCGCGAGTGAGAATGTCTCTCGTGGAGTACTTATGCGTTTGCTGCAGTTTCGGCCCATCTGTGCTCAGCCTGCGATCTGCGTCTGTCTGCCGCCATCTGGAGGGTTTCTTCCTGGTCGCTGCTGTGTGCTGTAGTTGTGTGGAGTGCTAGGGGTTTTGGCAGCGCCGGCGTGGAGGTGGAAGCTGCCCAGAGCTCAGAGCTGAGTTCTCAACCCAGCTGCCTCGGATTTTCCTTTCTGGCCAGAATCTCTATGCGCTTATAACTTACTTGGGCTGTCTTTTTAGGCATAAACGTTTCTCTGGAGTGATAAAACTGGGTTCTCGGAGGGAGCTTAGATGGGGTTCTGCTCCTCCGTCTTCCCAGAACTCCAGCCTGTTTTTTTATTTGTTTGTTTGTTTGTTTGTTTGTTTTGCTGATTAAATTGAGGCATATTCTCCAGGTCTCAGAATCCTAACCAGGTTACCCACCCTTGAGCCACCAGTCTCTGGGCTGGTTTCTGTGTTTGAGCTTTGTTTCAATGTAAGTGATATGCTGGCTAAAACTTCTTGCTGAGCACTGGTGGCTGAGGCCTGTAATCCTAGCTGCTACTCTGGAGGCTGAGATCTAAGGATTGAGGTTTCAGCCCCGGCACCAAAGTCCTGGAGATTTTATCTTTAGCTAGCTGCCAAAAAGCCAGAAGTGGAATTATGGTTCAAATGATAGTGCGCTAGCCATAAGTGAGAAGAAAGTTTAATGATAGCACCCAGGCCGTCAGTTCAAGCCTGGGGATCAGCATAATATAACAAACAACTACAAAAACCTGTATTCTTTCCCAGAAGAAAGCCATTATTTGTCTACATTTCTAAGCTTTGTGGTGAAATGCAGGTTATTTTATGTAAGTAAGGTTTATTTCCTTAGATAATGGGGGTAGAGATAAGTTGCATAACATAAGTCTTAAGTCCTAAGGCAGGACATGATGGCTTAATTAGGGTGTGTGTTCATATGGATGAACAATCCAGGAGAAAGGAAAACTTAACAGAAAGTTCCCACAGGGGAAGCATTACAACAGAGAGGTGTTGAGTAAGTTTCCCATTAGCTTCTCAGTCATTCCACCTTCCTGGCCGCCATTGAGTTTTCAGAAATTCTGGACTGTAATGTTCCTAGGAAAGAAAGTGATGGGGAGGCCTGCTGCAATGTTTCCAGAGTAAATGTGCCCTTAAGACTTGGTTATCATTACCTAAAACCGAAGGTTAAGAACATTTCTAGGCTGGATGTGGTGGGGCATACCTGGAAAAATTCCAGCTAGTCATCAGGCAGAGGTAGGAGAATCAAGCCGGAAGCTGGCCCCGGCCAATCACGAGACTCTATAATAACTAAGCAGGGCTTAGTTGTTTTTCTCACAGATTTTCCTGCCCCAGCTGGCTTGAAACCATGATCATCAGATCTACGCACTCCAGCCTATAGTCCCAGCTACTTAGGAGGTTGCGGCATGGGGGAATTGAGGTGTGAACACATTCTAGGGAGAAAAGCACAAAGAGACTCCATTGCCAATTAACCAGCAAAAATGCTGGGCTGCAGTGGAGCTCAAGTGACGGAGCACCGGCCGTGAGCAGAAAACGCTGAGCCAGAGCGGGGCCCTGGATGTACTGGGTGAGGGGAGGTGGAAGGCTCTGGTGGGGCTCAAGTGACCGAGCACCTACCCTGACCCCCAACACATACAAATGGGGACTCCTCTTTAGAGCCAAATTAATGACTTCATTAGAAAGCTTTGGAAACTTAGAATCACCTAACTTTGTTCTTTTGAGATTGGTAGAAAGTGAAGGAATAGAGAATTAGCTGAAGATAACAGATTCCAAACTTAGGGTGAGTGAGGTATAAAATGAATAGGAACCTCTTTGTGAATAACTGACCAGCCAAGATTGCTGAGGCCTACGCCAGCTATAAAATAGGAAGTTTCTAGAGTGTATGTATTTATGTATGTATGTATGTATGTATATGTATATACATATGTACTCAAAAACATTGAAGATATGTAACTCAGTTAACAAATACTATTTTAGCCAATTTAAATAAAAGTAACATTTGAGTGTCTCGTGCCACTCTTCTTTTACAATATTATGTATAGAACCTTCCTTGTAAGTGTATAATTCAGGAAAATAAGGCAAAAAATACACGTAAAAACAATGATCAGGGAAGCTGAGCTGGTGTTTGATCTCAGATTCTATTCTGGTTAGGACTACCGCTTTGGGGTGTAGTTCGAGCAGCATTGTCCATCAGTATACAGGAAATCGTTATTTTCCGTGTGAACTCGCTCTCCTCATTCCACGTGGGACCATTTCAGTGAGGTGCACAGGGGCAAAAACCTTTGCACAATCCTGTCACCACATTCTGCCGTGTGGGTTCCCAAGGCCTGGTCAGTGATGACCAGTTTTCACATCACAGAGTCACCGTTCTGGAAAAACTCCAACCCCTCTGCAGAGGAGCCCTTGCTGTGTGGACAGCTGGGACGTGGCTCTGGTCAGCTCCAGCGGGCAGGTCCTTAATGCCTTCATCTGGACTACAGAGGCTCCAGGAACTCTTCTGGTGTAACTTTACAAGTTCCACTACAATACTAACTATGAATGAGACAAAAGAGCCCTGGATTTCCCTTTTAAAGTTGCTAAAATACTTGCTTGAAATATATTGACAGTAGTGGACATGCCATAGGCTGATGTTTCCAGAACTTTGTTCATGTTTGCCTTAGCTACAAAACTCTGGAATTTTTTACACATTACACAATAAGGGGAAGGGCCTGGCCTCAAGTCCCCAACCCACACCCAGGACCAGGATTTCAATTGTTGTCTCTAGAGCTCAGCTTTGACCCCCCCTCCCCCCGGAATGAAGATGGCTTCTCCTGAGAGTCATTGCGGCCATCACACCCAACATTGCTATGGCGCAAGCAACACTTCAACCTCTCCCTGCGATGCCCACAGTGCCAGGAGAGCCAACTGGGATGTTCTGCATCACTGAGAATCGGGACAAAATTCCTGTGTGTGTGTGTGTGTGTGTGTGTGTGTGTACTCACACATGCACATGTGCACACCAGTCCTGGGGCTCAAACTCAGGGCCTGGGCACTGTCCCTTAACTTTTTCACTCAAGGCTAGTGGCTGGCACTCAGCCATGATAGCCACAGCTCCACTTTCAGCTTTTTGTTGGTTAATTGGAAATAACAGTTTCAGACTTTCCTGCCCTGGCTGGCTTTGAACCAGAACTTTCAGGTCTCAGCCACCTGAGTAGCTTGAACTACAGATACGAGTCACTGACGCCTGGCTAGACATGTAAACTCATTATGAATATCCCACTATCAAACTTGGGCATTTTGCTCTGGACAAAAATGACATGAGTAATTTTGTGCTTTTAGGCATAGTCAGCTAATTTGGTATATTCCGGTGAAATCACAATATTTTGCTAAAATTAAAGTCCTCTTGTGTTTATGTACAACAATAAATGGGCTTTCCCGTTCATGGAAAGGCTGGCCTTCACAATGATTTGTCTCTTGAGAAGCCTTAGATTTTCCAGGCACTTGTTTTCCTTCCTTCAGTTGATTTCTCCATCACCAATTTTCAACCCCCAAAAGATGTGTAAAATTGTGACTTCCAGCAACAGTTGCCGTGCAAATATGTGAAATGGCCACTAGGAGGCGCCATTCCCAAAGGCTTTAGAGCCCTGTTTTTCAAACCTTGGGTCAAAACCCATTTTGGAGGCTACAATGAGAAGAGAACAGAACAGAAAGGAAAAGTGAATGCTTATTGTCTAAAATAATAAGGTAAGCACTGTTTCGTGGAACTTTGATTACACTTTCGTGTGTGTGGTGTATGTGGTCATTGCAATTTTTTTAAATGTAGGGGCTTGGAAAGTTTAAAAACATTTTTAAAAATTAAAAATCCAGCCAGGTGCTGGTGGCTACTTCTGTAATCCTAGCTACTCAGGAGGAGGCTGAGATCTGGGGATTGCAGTCCAAAGCCAGCCCGGGCAGAAGAGATCCCGTGAGACTTATCTCCAATTAACCACCCCCAAACTAGAAATGGAGTTGTGGCTCAAAGTGGTAGAGTGCTAGCCTTGAGCAAGAGAGCTTTGTGCTGGCACCCAAGCCCAGAATTGAAGTCCAATGACGGACCAAAAATAAAAGTAGTAATATATATTGTTGTTTTAAATGCAGTACTAGGGATTGAACCCAGACCTTCACACATGTTAATCATACACTTTACAACTGAGCTGGTAGTGCCTCCATGTCTACTTTTTTAAAGTGCATTAGAGCACTCTAGAACAGTTGTGATAATGAGGAAACCAAAATTTCAGGGAGTTGAAGCCACATTCAAAAAATGACCTGAAAATTCCTTTCAGTCCTCAAAATGGGAAGAAGAAAAGAGGACGTCAGGAGGGCATATAAAGAATAAAAGCAGGGGCTGGGGATATGGCCTAGTGGCAAGAGAGCTTGCCTGGTATACATGAGGCACTGGGTTCGATTCCCCAGCACCACATATACAGAAAATGGACAGAAGTGGCGCTGTGGCTCTAGTGGCAGAGTGCTAGCCTTGAGCAAAAGGAAGCCAGGGACAGTGCTCAGGCCCTGAGTTCAAGGCCCAGGACTGGCCAAAAAAAAAAAAAAAAGAAAAAAGAATAAAAGCGCCAGGCACCAGTGGTTCATGCCTGTAATCCTAGGTACTCAGGAGGCTGAGATCTGAGGATCGTGGTTCAAAGCCAGCCCAGGCAGAGAAGTCTGTGAGACTTTTTATCTCCAGTTAATCACCAGAGAACTGTAAGTGGCACTGGGACTCAAGTGTTAGACTTAAGTGTTAGACTCAAGTGTTAGGCTCAAGTATTAGACTCAAGTGTGAGGCTCAAGTGTTAGACTCAAGTGTGAGGCTCAAGTGTTAGACTCAAGTGTGAGGCTCAAGTGTTAGACTCAAGTGTGAGGCTCAAGGCACTCATCTGTGCCTTTGAACACTCATCTGCACCTTTGGACATTCCTCTGCTTTTTGTTCCCCCAATTTTGGTAAATTCCTAGTTCTGGTCTATAAAACTGACCAATGCTAGTAATCTAATATGTAGTTTATCTAAAATGCTAGTAATCTATATATCCTAGCTTCCTTGTGTATTCAGTCTGGCCCCATTTTATTATTTATAACTCTGTTTTGTCCTAAAAAAGATTTATGGCAGGTATAAAATCTTCAGCTTCAGGGGCTGGGAATATGGCCTAGTGGTAAAGTGCTTGTCTTGTATACATGAAGCCCTGGGTTCGATTCCTCAGCACCACATATATAGAAAAGGCCAGAAGTGACGCTGTGGCTCAAGTGGCAGAGTGCTAGCCTTGAGCAAAAAAGAAGCCAGGGACAGTGCTCAGGCCCTGAGTTTAAGCCCCAGGACTGGCAAACAAAGCAAAACCAAACAAAATCTTCAGCTTCACTTATGATTTCAGATAGCGACGTGACACAGTGCTCGTATGCGGCCGGGACCAGACATGGCCGCTTCACCACACAGCAGACCCCGTCCAGCCTGTGTGCTCCGTGAACAGAGCTTAGCAAGCCCCTCCCCTGAAATCGCTCCCACCGGCCTTCAGGCATGTGTAGCTTCATTTGAAGGCGTATTATTATCTGAGAAAGTTCCAAGAATGCAGGGTCACATTTGCCCTTGACACGCCTGTTACCTAACTCAAAGACCAGCAAATGTTGGCTCAGGGCCACAGTCCTGTGTCTGTTTTCATTGGCCCTCAAGCAAAGAAGAATTTTTATACTTTTAAATGCTCTCCCTTAATCACAAGTAGATGATTTTATGTCGTGTAAATGTTATGTTAAATTCACATTTAGTGGCCTTGACCAGCTCATTTGTGTGGTAATGTCTGTGTTTGCTTCTTTCATACTGCAGAGCTAGGTTGAGAGTTTAGACCGCATAGCCCACTTTGCCTATGGTATTGTTATTATTTTGCTGGTACTAGAGCTTGAACTCAGAGCCTGGGCACTGTCCCTTAGCTTTTTCTCTCCAGGTTAGTATTCTGCCACTTGCTCCACAATCAGCTTTTTGGTGTTTAATTGGAAGTAAGAGCCTCATGCACTTTCCTGCCCAGGCTGGCTTTGAACCATGATCCTCCGATCTCAGCTTCCTGAGTAACTAGGATTTATAGGCATCAGCCACCAGTACCAGAAGTGTATCCATTTCCAAGATAACCAACAAAAAACTGGGCTGTAGGCATGGCTCAAGTGGTAGAGCTCCAGCAAGCTCAAGGCTCTCTGTTCAAACCCCAGTACTAGGGGGAAAAGAGGAAGGAGGGGATTTCAGAAAGTGGGGTAAATCTCCTAACACAGCTGGAGGACGTGAGGGCTGGGTCAGTGGGAGCTTGCCTAGCATGTCCAAGGCCGTGGGTTCCATCCCAGCATCAGAAAAATTAAACAAAGAAGAAAGGAGGGAGGGAAGAGGAAGGAATGAAAGGGATTAACAAAGACGAAAGTCAGCCTGGATTTGAGATTCTGAGAAAGGGGGAGTTGGGGAGGGAGACTGGGCCAACTTGGGAGTTTGGGTGAAGGAACACGGGAATCAGCTTGACTAGACTTTTAAAAGAAGTCTCTTTAAAATGTGAAAATAATTTTGCTGCGGAATGTTTACACAAAAACTAATCTAAAGAAAAAACAGCTTACACCCAGGAATGGAAATGTCACTTGTTCCCAGAGGGAATGAGCTCACCAGCAAGGCCAGGGATGCTGTCCAGCCAGCGACTGCAGGTCACAGTTCCCGGGGGTGACATTGTTCCAGGAAGCAGGCAGGCCCTACCCTAGGGGAGACCGCCCCCTAAGAGCTCTGTTTAGAATGGGGTACACAGGGAGGAGAGGCCCACAGAATGATTTGAAATACATCTAGCGGTGAGTTCAGCAGGAAATCCAGTCAGATTTTGAGGTCAAACACCAGGGGCTTGGGAAACCCTCCTGAGGGGGCCTTTGTTTTTAAGCTGCCTTCCCACCATGGTCATGGCAGGTTCCCGCCAAGTGACTAAAAGGAATCAGAAAGCAGCTTCCAGCTTCCTAATGTGCTTCAGAAGAAGAAGCAGTGGGGTGGGTGGGGCGTGGTCACGGCACTGGTGGGGGGAGGGGGGAGATCTCAGGTTACAGGAGAAGAACCAGCCGTGCACTTTCAGTGTGAACTTGAGATATAAATTCCATCTAACAAATATAAAAATTGCTTCAGAAATGATGTTAAGCCAGGTTTGGTAGTATATGCCTGGCATCACCAGCGCTGGGATGGCTGAAATTGGAGGATTCAAAACCAGCCAGAGCCAAGTCTGCTAGACTTAGCTCCAGTTGGCCACCCAAAAGCTGGAAGTGGAGCTGTGGCTCAAGTGGTAAAGTGCCAGTCTTGAGTAGGAAAGCTAATGAACAGCACCCGGGACCTGAGTTCAAGCCCTAGGACCAGCAAAACAACAAAAAGTTGAGAGGATTGGGTGTAGCTCAGTAGCAAGTGGGAGGCCTGGAGGTCATGAGATTAGGAGCTGCCAGGTAGCCATGAATTTAAGAATACTACAGCTGAACCAGGTGCCAGTGACTCACTCACACCCGTATCCGAGCTACTCAGGAGGCTAAGATCCGAGGATCACAGTTGGAAGCCAGCCTTGCCAGGGAAAGTCCCTTGAAACTCTTATCTCCAATGAATTGCTCAGAAAAAGTTGGAAGTTGTGCTATGGCTCAAGTGGTAGAGCACTAGCCTTGAGCAAAAGAAGCTCGGGAACAGCAACCAGGCCCAGAGTTTAGGCCCCAGGACCTGCAAAGGAGAGAGATGAGAGAGAGAGACAGAGAGACAGAGAGACAGAGAGACACAGCTGAGGGGACTCTCTCTTATTTCCCTTTCTATCAAAGCACAGGCTGCACAGCCAGCGCTGAGAGCTTCGTTTGTCGGCTACGGGCACACTGTGTTTTAGGAACAGCAGTTGCAGGACAAAGGAGGTAATTTGCTTTCTGGGACTTAAAGGGTACACTGGCCATTCTGCTCACCTCTCCATCCCCTTCCCTGGGCTTTACCTACAACCCCACCCATCCCTCCCTGTTTCCCCCTATCATGATTTTTAAGCAAAAGTCTCCAGGGGCTCAGTGCTTAGCTTGCATGAGGCCATAGATTTAACTCCAAGCTTCCAAATTAAAAAGAAAATCTCTGAGACATTTGCTGACTAAGTGAAGGGTCGGCTAGTGGTTGAACCTTCAGTAGTTTCCACTCCACTAGTCTTCAAGCTCCTTCTGTCTCACTGGGGGCAGGGGGGGGGCAAGCCCGGGACCCCACTGGGGAGTCAGAAGTGTAGGCTCAGCACAGTGTAACTCTGATACTCAATTGAGGCTTCATAGAGGTTCAGAGGCCCAGGATGCCTAGAGTGGGGAGCAGAGATGTACTTTCTGTGGAGATTTGGTGAGGAGGTGCCCCGCGAGGGGACGCGGGTGAGAGGAAATGGAAGATGGCTTTAAAGCCCAGAGAAACACCGGTGCTGGGGAGCGGGGTGAGCAGGTCCTCCCTGGGGGGACGGGAGGGGCCCAGGCCAAGCTGAACAGATGCTTGGCAGCAAGAGTGAGCCACGGAAGGCCCGGCACCAGAAATCCAAGCTGTTTGTTCAGGAGGCTGAGATCTGAGCATACAGTATGGTTCAAAGCCAGCCCAGGCAGGAAAGTCTGTGAATCACGTATCTCCAATGAACTACCAAAAAGCTGGAGGTGGTGCAGTGGCTCAAGTGGTAGAGAGCTAGCCTTGAGCAAAAAGAAGCTCAGGGACAGCGCCCAGGCCTTGATTTCAAGCCCCAGGACCAGCGCAAAACAACAGGGAGCCACGGAGGGGAGGCAGGCTGCAAGTGGATGAGAGGCGGTGGGATTTCTGAGCCTGTGATCTGGAGAGCCTGGAGATCATCTGAATCGGGAAACACAGGTAATGTCTCAGCACGCTCGCGTCCCCATCACAGTCTTTCCCTTCAGCAGCAAGGAGGCCCTGCCCAGCTGAGGACCCACTTCCCAGCACAGGGCCCCATGGGATTCCAGGTCGAGGGATCGGCACCATTTTTCCCCCCTCACCTTCCTTCCTTGGCTCTTTGTTGTTGTTTGGTTCCATTTCCTGGAGTTTATCATTTCACATGGTCAGAGGCACCTAGGCCTTGCTCCTTCCTGTTTCTCTCCTAAGACTGACCTCCCCTGGTCTTCCTGTGTTTTTTAAAAAATTATATTTTCAACAAGTTGGATAAGAAATGTACGTACTGCCTCACGTATGAAACTGTAACCCCTCTGTACACCCCTTTGATAATAAATTAATGAAGCAATTATATTTTCTTTTAAGTAGTTGTACCAAGAGGTTGCAGTTCAACATGTCAGTTTATTAACACAGTTCGTTTTCAGTATTTGCCAAAGTTTTAAATATAATCACATAAAATCAAACATTAGCTGGACAGCAGTGGCTCACGACTGTAATTCTAGTTGCTCAGGAAACTGAGATGGGTGGATCACAGTGGGAAGCCATTCTGGGCAGGAAAGGTCCAGGAGATTCATATCTCCAGATTAATCACCACAAAGTCAAAGTGGAGCTGTGGCTCAAGTGATGAAACACCAGCCTCAAGGGAAAAAAGGGACAGTGACCAGGCCCTGATTTCAAGCCCTAGAAGGGGCACAAAAAATTAAAAGAGCAAAATATTAGAAGCTAATAATTAGTGCTATCAGCTTGGCACTGGTGGCTCATGCCTGTAATCTATCTACTCAGGAGGCTGAGATCTGAGGATAGCAGTTCAAAGCCAATCCCAGGCAGGAAAATCCATGATATTCTTATCTCCAATTAACTACCAGAAAACCAGAAGTGGTGCTGTGGCTCAAAGTGGTAGAGCGCTAGTCTTGAGCAGAAAAGCTCAGGGACAGCACCTGGGACCTGAGTTCAAGCCCCATGACTGACATTAATTTTACCATTAATTTTACATTGATTTTACCATCAACATCATCTTTAAAAAGCATTCTTAAATATTTCTATTGTTATTAATAAGGTGTTGTGAAGAAAGATTACCATTTCAAAAAGCATTTTTCATACTAATGATAATCATGGTATATAATTGTGATAATAAAAATGTCTGACCTCTTGGGCACTAGTGGCTCACACCCAAAATCATGGCTACTGGTCAGAGATCTGAGGAGTGCTGTTTAACTACAAAAAAAAAAAAGCTGCAAGTGGAGTTGTGGCTCAAGTGATGGGGTACCAGCCTCGAACAAAAAAGCTTAGGGATGGGCTGGGGATATAGCCTAGTGGCAAGAGTGCCTGCCTCGGATACACGAGGCCATAGGTTCGATTCCCCAGCACCACATATACAGAAAACGGCCAGAAGCGGCGCTGTGGCTCAAGTGGCGGAGTGCTAGCCTTGAGCGGGAAGAAGCCAGGGACAGTGCTCAGGCCCTGAGTCCAAGGCCCAGGACTGGCCAAAAAAAAAAAGCTTAGGGATAATGCCCAGGCCCTGAGTTCAAGCCCCAGGACCGACACACACATACACACACACACACACACACACACACGGATAAATCCATGTCCCGATATGGTTGATGTAGTGTATCAGTGTGTATGAAAATGCAACAATGAAACCTGTTGAAATTGTTTCAAAAAAGGAGAGCGATAGATGAAGTGGTTTGGCCAAAGTTCATTGCACACATGTATAGAAGTGTCACAATGAAAACTCTCTTTACAAAACTAATGTATGCTAATAAAAAATCCACACTGCATACCTATTTCCAAGTACTATATGTTCATTTAAAAAAAAAGCCAATGACTTACACCAGTAATCCTAACTACTTAGGAGGTTGAGATAGGAAGATGTAAGGCCAGAAAAGTTCACAAGACTCCTTCTCAACCCATGGCTGGGCACAGTGGTTGAGTCCTGGCCTGGGAGGCTAGGATCCTAGTTCTGGGCCAGCTGGAGCAGAAAATTCTATACGATTTTATTTCAGTAGAAGAAGGTAGAAGTGGTGGCCCCTGCCTGTCACCCTGAGTTTGAATGGACACCAAACATGGGCAGATCATGGTCCAAGAAGTGAAATCTTGCCAGCATGGAAAAGGGGCAGGAGCAGGCTCAGGGCTGGAACATCTGTCTAGCTAGTGTGAGGTCCTGCGTTCAAATCCTCACACCACTGAAAAAGAGTGGGCCACAGTCCTAACCATTGGGAACAGAAGTAGGAGAACCACAAATTCCAGCCTAGGCCGCATAACAAGATCTTTTTTCAAATATAAAGCAAAAGAAAAGGAAACATGTACAAAGCCAGAAAGGGTCACCGAGGACTAACTCTGTGCTCTGTGGTTCCTGATGGCAAGTGACTCTCAGAGTCAAAACTTGAACACAAGAAGAATCACTCAAGGCTGCGTAGAATTACAGGATACATCTTGACGGGCATAGGCCAAGTCAGCCTTAGGGTCAAGAATTCCCCTCCGAGGGTCTAGGGGTGGGATTCAGTGGGTGAGTGGAGGTCTCCCAAGCAAGAAGCCTAGGGTTCAGTCTACTGCACCAAATAAATAAATTATCCTTCTCCAGCTTAATCAGAGAGCTTTTGCTTGTTTTTCACTCCTAATCAAAGCCCTGGCTGTTTCACTTCGTTGTTGTTTATTTCTTAATCTAGAAAGTAATGACAACAGAGTGTAAGATATGCAGGGCCAAGCTCTGTTTCATCTCTCTTCCCTCTCTACCTAATAGCAATTGCCCAGCTTGGCTTTTCAGAGACCCCCAAAGGGGTCATCAGGCCTACCAGGCCCCAAATACTACCAAGGGAAGCCCCAGTTTCCCAGGAATGGATTCAAACGCTCCCTATTTTGTTAATAAGTCACATGGCCTCAGGAAGGATTACCTGCTTGGCCCTCTGGGAAAACTGAGACTATCCCAAGATCCTGTGGCCAAGCACTCCTCGGAATTGGAGCCTTGTGGGTTTCTCGCATGCAGGTAGGCAGAGGGGAGCTTTGGTGCCCCATCTCCAGAACTCTGACCTTTAATTCTGGAACCCTGAGTCCTTGTCATATGTCCCAAAAGGCAATGTGACCGTGGCACCTGCCGCATGAACAGATGACTCTGGGAAGGACAGACAACGGCCAGCGCTATAAATAAGCACAGCGAGCCTCCTCCCACCCCAGCCCCCCTGGGACTGTCCCCCAGGCAGTGGAGCCAAGGGATTAGCACAATCATAAGGCTGACAACAGATACTCTCCTGTCCATAAATACTCCTGGAGCCTCTGAGTCACAGGCTCTGCCCCAGGAGGGGGAGAAAGGAGAAGGAGGGGGAGAGAGCGAGCGTCAAACATCTACTGCGGGGCTGTTTTCATTTTATTTTTAAAGCCTGACTCTCCTCCAGAATGGAAAAAAAAAATCTAGGAAGGGAATTAAGAAGGGAGAAAAAAAGGACCATTTCTATTCCCACAGAAATCCCTTTCTTGTTAGAGTGCTCGCCTCCATCCTCAGAACACAGCTCTGGCTTCCAGTTTTTTGTTCAAAGAAACTGAAGAACTGGTACCAAGTGCAATTTCCGAATCTGTCGTCATCCTCAGACTCCTACCTCCCTGCCCCGATCTCAGGTAGCCAGGAGGAGAGCGGGATTAGGGAAGCGTTACTTTCTGATCTGGGATCTGCAGTTTGTCACAGGGCCGTTCAGGAGGTCTCTGAGGCGCCGCTTGGTGAACATGAGCGCGCTGGGTGTTGCAATCAGACCTGCGCACTGCGCCGGTGCTGTGATCCAGACGCGAAGAGCCCCGCGTGGGAGCAAGTTGCCTAACAGCACTGTACCTAAATAAAGAAGGCCACAATGTGCCGGTTAGGGTGCCACACACGGACATTCTGCACTTCTGCCAGGCAAAGGCGAGGACGGGGTGGGTGGGCTTACTGTCACCAGCAGAGCAGCTTGGATGAGTCATCCTGCGCATGTGCACATGCAAACATTTTCAACAGGGATGACGAGGCGGACAGACACTACTGACAAAAGCTGAATGTCAGGTGTGTGTGTTAGACCTGGTATATTATTGATTCTTTTGGCTCCATTAAGGGACGTGCATAAGGAGCAACAACTACAAAACACATTGTAGAAGAAGGCAAAAACTGAAGTTATTTCAGGTGATGTGGCCAATGTCAACAGTGAATCAAAACACAAATGACCTAAGCCAAGTGCTTGTAATCCTAGCTACTTAGGAGGCTGTGATCTGAGGGTTTCAGTTCAAAGCTGGCCAGAGCAGACGAATCTGAGAGAATCTCGCCTCCAATTAAGCAGCCAAAATGCCCGAAGTGCAGGCGGAACTCAAGTTCCAGTGTGCCAGTGTTGACACAAAAGCTAAGCAAGAGCAGAAAGCCCTGAGTTCAAGCCCCAGAACACACACACACACACACACACACACACACACACACACACACACAAAATGTAACCACTTGGACAAGGTCATAATATATATGGTTAGGATAGAGTGTCCTCCATGCTGGCAGAGGGTGGAAACATCAGGAGATAGGACTTGGTAAGTTAGCTCGAGGGCATGCTCTTGAGATATTAAGACCTTGCTGCCTTCCTGCCTCTTGCTTTGTTTCGTAGCGTCCATTAGGTGAACAGATTTCCTCATATGTGGCTCCACCATGATGTCCTACCCTGCCTTAGGCCCAAAACAACAAGCCAGGCAGCCTGGACTGCAGCTCCTGAAACAGTGAGGTATTTTGTCAAAATAGCAGAAAATTTTGCTTTGTATCTTTGTTTTATTTTTTAATTCCTAAATTTAAATTCTTAGTTTGGGGCTGGATTTTTACTTCCTGTTGATGTTTTTTAGCAAAGATTTAGAATCCTGCTTGTTCTTCCCAATTTCACACTCCTCATTTGATACCATTGGGTGAGCAATAGAGTTGCCAAAAAGTGTGCCAATTCTTATGCACAGAAAAACAGCTGAGGGTGACAAGTACATGCTTAGTATGCATGGAGCTGTGGTCAGTCTCCATCAGAGAAAGAGGGAGATGGAGAGTGAAAGAGGAGGAGGAGGAACAAGAGAAGGAGGAAGAAAGGGAAGAAAGAAGAGAGGAAGAAAAGAAAAGAGGGAGGGAGGGAGGGAGGGAAGAAGGAAGGGAGGGAGGGAGGAAGGGAGGAAAAATGATGACCAAACAAAAGGTTCTCCACAGAAAAAAATGCTCATAGAATTCCCAGTTGCCTTTGAAGACACAAGTTTCACTTTTGCAGAAAAGGTGAAAGGTTATGATCAAGCAAATGGGAATGCAAGAAAATCTGTTGTCTTATTCAGAAGTCTCCAGCTCTCTAAGCATAACTGTTAAGAGTTTTCTAGGCAGCCATTGGGCTGTGTGTGGACTCTGTACGTGGGAATATTTAAGCCATATTAAACATCTTGCTACCACTCCATAGTTGGTCCAGATTTTGAGTGATTTTGTTTTATTTTGTTACCAGTCCTGGGGCTTGAACTCAGGGGCCTGAGCACTGTCCCTGGCTTCTTTTTGCTCAAGGCTAGCACTCTGCCACTTGAGCCACAGCACCACTTCTGACCTTTTCTATATATGTGGTGCTGAGGAATCGAACCCAGGCTTCATGTATACGAGGCAAGCACTCTACCACTAGGCAATATTCCCAGCCCTGATCCAGATTTCACACAAGCTTTTTATGTACAATGATCTACACAGACCCCTACTTGCTTTGAAAATGCCATGTCTTTTGTACAAAATTGGACTGGCAAGCCAAGAAACAAATATATGGAAAACTTAAAAAATAAAGCCAACTGAACTTTCTTTTTTCTTTCTTTTTTTTTTTTTTTGGGCCAGTCCTGTGGCTTGGACTCAGGGCCTGAGCACTGACCCTGGCTTCTTTTTGCTCAAGGCTAGCACTCTGCCACTTGAGCCACAGCGCCACTTCTGGCCATTTTCTGTATATGTGGTGCTGGGGAATCGAACTCAGGGCCTCATGTATATGAGGCAGGCACTCTTGCCACTAGGCCATATCCCCAGCCCCCAACTGAACTTTTTGTACCACTAAGTGAAGAGAGTTATGGACTTAAACCACCAAGAAGCCGCTTAAGATCAAGTGCAATCACTGCGGTTAGGATTTATAGAAGAGCTGGCTCCCATCATCTGTAGTTGGCTTCGAACTTTCAAATATTCTTCACAAGCTGGCTCTGATGACGTCTCCCTGAGCTCCAGCCAGCTGCCCTTGGCTACCGATGCCTATTGGCAATGGGACTCTGCCATGATGTCTGGTTGGCAGAGCCCCTGAATAGCTTTTGCAGTGTAGCTCTTTGGAGGGGAAGAGAATGTGATCCACTGGCCACCATTGTAGGGAGCACACTTGCCTCTGATGTCTGCAGGAGTTGGATCCAGAATGTTCCCTGAAGTCCCCTGTGTGAGGAGCTTAACCCTCAATCTGTAGTGCTACTGGGAGGGGTGGAACCTGGAGAAAGTAAGGAAAGAGAGAGAGAGAGAAAGAGAGAGAGAGAGAGAGAGAGAGAGAGTCCCGTTGTCACTTGCTTTTAGTGAAGAGTCATTGGTGATGACAACTCCAGGTCCTTCTCAGCAGAACCCACAAGCCTCTCTGCTCTCGGGTACACGTCCCCTGGCTAGCAGGCTTGCCAGTTTTAAAAACTGTTTTTTGTTCTTCTTTTGGCACTGGGTACTGGGGATCAAACCAGGGCGCTGCTCTTGCTGGGCCCCTTTTGTTGCGATGGTTTCTGAGCTGCTGCAGGGGAGGCGGCAGGTGAGGAAATGTTCTGTGGCACTTTGGGAGCAGGACAGAGATGGCCATGAGCACCAACAGTCACTTTCTAAGTTCACCCTCGTTTCTGGCCTGGCCAACGATGAGCAGCCACGCCCCCAAGATCAAGAGACATTGGAAAGCTTCGGCAGCCTTGGGAGAGTGCAAGGGGAGGGGGACGCTGTCCGGAAAGCAATGTACTTAATACCTGACGTATGTAACTGTGAGCCCTCTGTGCGTCAACTTTATAATAAAAATAACAAATTTAAAAACAAGCTTCTGCAGCCTGTGATGCCTATAACGTGTAAGGTAGTCCTTGGTTACATAGTCCTAGGTGATTTCTAATTTTGAGTTGCATATTAATGAACCTATTGATAACCCTACTACTACACTACATCCCACCATACACACTTCTGAGTCTACTTTGTGCCTTTCTCTAGTTTGTAAAAGCTCTAGCACACACTGGATTTTCGAAGCAATTCCTCAGCAATCCTTAGCACGCTTTGCTTTGTGAAAGTTGCTGCAGTGCTTCTAGCCCCTCATACTTACCTGGTCCTCCGGGAGGCCCCTCCCCTCCCCCTGCGGCCCGTCCCTCCTACACAATCTCTCACAGGCCTTTCACTCATTCTCACCTGAAGGCAAACTTTTTTGTTTGAAAATTATAATCGCAAGTAGGTTTTGAACTATTTGTATTAATATATTTTAAAAACAGCATCCACAAAGCATTTAAGTTTAGACTAAGAATTAGATTGGAATTCACTTTTGCCTGAAGTAATTTTATATGTATGTAAGTAACGATTACTTTTTAAAACTTTGCATGGTTAACAATTTCTCAGAAACATAGCAAGATAGTAGCATACTAAAAATATTAATACTGCCAGGTTGCCAGTGGCTCATGCCTGTAATCTGAGGGTCATGGTTCAAAGCCTTCTGGGGCAGGAAAGTCCATGAGACTCTTACCTCCAATAAACTACTCAGAAAAAGCTGGAAGTGGCACTATGGCTCAAGTGCTAACCTTGAGTGAAAAAAGCTCAGAGACAACACCTAGACCTTGAGTTCAAGCCCCAGGACCAGCAACAACAAAAAGAAAGTCAATGTTGCATTAAAAAAGGTTAATATGTCACCCTCTTTTACATGCATTCATTATACATGAAAAATAACAGCTACTTCTGCAAGTTGTTTGTAAAGGTTTTTTTCTATTTCTTATAGTTTCTTCAAAACATAAAAGTAGGGCTGGGAATACGGCCTTGTGGTAGAGTGCTCTCCTCACATACATGAAGCCCTGGGTTCGATTCCTCAGCACCACATATATAGAAAAGGCAAGAAGTGGTGCTGTGGCTCAAGTGGTAGAGTGCTAGCCTTGAGCAAAAAGAAGTCAGGGACAGTGCTCAGGCCCGAGTTCAAGCCCCAGGACTGGCAAAACAAACAAACAAACAAAAGTATTTTACAAAAAGTTAAATTGCAACTCTGAAGATATATCTCAGCAGCATTTTACTTTCAATGTTATTTTAGATTCTTTTCATACAAATGTATTTAAGATTCAGAAATTTTCCACCGTGTTCTTCTTGAAAAATATAAAAAAATGCATGTTTTATCAAAATGTAAAGCTATAGTCACAGTGAAGTATTCATTTTAGGATAATTTTAAATAAATTCTTAGATAAGTGAAAGGGAAAATTTTGGAAACTCATATTTTAAATTTTCTATGACCTTCAATTCACAAAGTTGATCATCCCTTCCCATCCGGAGCTTGTTCAAACACTGAAACTGACACCCAGAAGAGGCTCCGAGTCATGAATCCAAAACCATTTTTACATTCAGGACAGAGGAATGTGTAGATCCAATGAACCACGATCAAACTTCCTCATATACTTAAAAATATTATTTATTTTATTGTAAAGGTGAAGTACAGAGGGATTATAGTTACATAAGTCAGATAATGAATACATTTTCTTTTGATCAGTGTCACCTTCTCCTTCATTCTTTCCCAGAATTTCCACTTTCAACCCCAACATACTGTCTAGTGAGTATCACAGCTGAATTGGTTTACCCCTTCTCCCACTGTTTCTGTGCTTCCCCTTCTCTCCCCAAATCAGATAAAAGATATAGAAATTTTAAAAAAATAGTGGCAAAAGGGAATAAACAGAAGAAAAACAAACTGCAAACAGTACAATAAAAAAAAATCCTCGTTTCCACTTCTTGGAGTTCATTCTCAGCATCATTTCATATCATCATATGCACATAGCTACTGAGCCCTTGTGATCTTCTCCTAAGAACAGCTTCTTGTTCTCACTGTGTGCATGGTTAGAGCACTGTTTAGTCAATCACGTCCACGTGTAATATTTTGTCTTATAATATCCATTGTATTGTAGATTTATAGGGCCATTCTAATTATTACCAATGCAGCCTGTGTTTCTTTGGATCTGGATTACTTACCTTAATCTATTTTTTCCAAGTCTCTCTGTAGGGAACTCTGAAGCTGAGCTGTGAAACCTGGAAAAGGTTTGAGAGGTTGGAACATTGCCACAACAGCATGCAGAGCTGGACATGGAAGGGTTAAAACAGATAGCTCTGGAGAGGGTTAAGAGACTGGACTGTAACCAACTCACCCCCCGCCCCCCCCCCCCCATAGGCTGACAGCTGGGCTGGAGACCTTGTAGTCTGGATGAAAGACCTTCACAGCATAACCTTGGGCTAGATAAGTGGACATCATGTCTGGACTTTCCCTGGGCAGCAGTCTCCTGTCTCAAAAGAAAAAGGGAACCAGTGTCTCTCCTGAACTGTTTTAGCTCTGATTGTAATATTAATATAGATGCTTTATTTTTTGCATGTATACATGGAAACCTTCTATGTATGAACTCAAATAAATATGCTTGCTATGGGAACTTAGGGCCCAAGTGCCAGCGAGCCTTGGGACCCCTGGTCCCTGCTGATTTTCACCCATTATCTCTCCATATCGTCTCTGCATTTTCTGATTTCCTTGAGCCCTGTATCATCATGCCACTTCAGGTTGCAGTTATAGTCTTTCCATTTCCTTATGAATGGTACCATGTTAGTCTTTCTGATAGATGAGTAGAATTTCATTGTGTAGATAGATGATGTTTTCTTGATCCACTTATCTACGGAGTGGCTTCTGGGCTGATTCCATTTCTTAGCTATGGTAAACAATGCTACAATGAACATGATTGTGCTGGTGGCTTTAGTATGGTCATTTGGGTAAATGCCCAGGAGTGGGATTTGGTAGGTCAAAAGGAAGCTCTACATTTAGGCTTTTGACTAAACCATACTGCTTTCCAGAGTGGTTGAATAAGTTTACATTTCCACCAACAATGTAGTAGCCTTCCTTTTTGGCCACATCCCTACTAGCAACTATTGTTATTAATTTTCTTGATAATGGCCACTCTAGATAGGGTGAGGTGGAATCTCCAAGTTGTTTTGATTTGCATTTCTTTTCTGGCCATAGATGTTGAACATCTCTTCATGTGTCTATTAGCTATTTTTATTTCTTCTTTGGAGAAGTCTCTAAATCATTATCACCCTTATTAATGGGAATGTTGTTTCTTTGGGGATTTGTTTTTGGGAGGTTTAATTTTTTGAGCTGCAAGTATATTGTAGATATGAAGCCCTTGTCTGATGTATAGCTTGTAAAAATCTTCTCCCAATCTGTGAGTTTTCAACTTATCTTGCTAGCTATGTCCTTTGGCATGCAGAAACTCTTCAGTTTGATGCAATTCCATTGATCCAGTCTTTCTTTGATTTGCCATGATTCTGGATCTTAGGAAGTTTCCCCCATGCCAAAGAGCATTGTTGTTTCCCCTATCCCTTCCTTTAATATTTTCAGAGTATCTGGTCTTACACTGAGGTCTTTAATACATTTGGAATTGATTGTAGTGCAGGGTGATACAGAAGGAACTACAGTCTTTTGCACACTTGTTGTCAATTTTGCCAGCACCATTCGTTGAAGAGTCTGTTTTTCGTCCATCCTGTGTTTTTGGAACCCTTATCAAATATTAGGTAACTATAGGTCTGTGGGTCCATTTCTAGGTCTTCGATTAGATTCCATTGTTCCTCAGGCCTATTCTTGTGCCAGTACCAAGCTGTTTTTATTACTACAGCTTTGAAATAAACTTTGAAGTTTGGTATTGATGTTGTTCCAGCACTGTTCTTCCTGCTAAGGATTGTTTTTTGCTATTCAGGGTCATCTATTATTCCATATAAATTTTTGGATTGCTTCCTCTATATCATTGGAGTATGTTGTTGGGATTTTGATGGGTATTGCATTGAATTTGTAAATAGCTTTGGGCAGTATTGCTATTTTCACAATGTTAACCCTTCCAATCCAGGAACATGGGAGTTTTTTTTTTCTGCTTCCTTAATTTTGCTTTAATTTCATTTTTAAGGTTTTTACATTTTTCATCATAGAGCTCCTTCACATATTTGGTCAATTCCTATGTATTTTTTGAGGCTATTATTTTAGTTTTTCACTTGTTTTCCTAATTTCAGCCTTACTCTTCTCATTGTGAAAAGATATTAATTTTTTATGGGTTAATTTTATACTCTTCTACTTTTTTTAAAATATCAGCTCAAGTAATTTGGAAAAGGAATCAATGGGATTCTTTAAAAACGGAATTATGTCATCTGCCAAGAGGGAGAATTTTACTTTTTCTTTCCCAATTTGGATCTCCTTTATATTTAAATCTTGCCTTGTTGCTCTTGCTTGGAATTCCAATATTATATTGAAGAGGAGCAGAGAGAGCAAACATGCAGGTCTTATTAATGATCTTAGAGGAAGCTTTTAATTTTTCACCATTAAGTGTAATGCTGGCTGTAGGTTTGTCATATACAGCCTTTATTATGCTGAGAAATGTTCCATAGATTTCTACTTTCTCCAGAGCTCTCATCATAAAGTGTTGGATCTAGTCAAATGCTTTTTCTGCATCTATTGAGATAATCATGTGATTCTTGTCCTTGCTTCTGTTGAGAAGTTGAATTACATTAAGTGACTTGTATATATTGAACCAACTTTGCATCCTTAGAATGAATCCCGTTTAATCATAGTGTCTGATTTTTTTGGTTAGATGTTGAATTCAGTTGGTCAGAATTTTGTTAAGAAGTTTTGCGTCGATGTTCATCAGAGATGGGTCTAGAGTTCTCTTTCTTTGATGAGTCCCTATGTGGTTTTGGAATGAGGGTAATGCTGGCTTCATAGAATGAGTTCGATAGTGATTTTTCCCTTTCCGTTTTAGTATTGGAGTTCTCCTTTGAAGGTCTTATAGAATTTGGTTGTGAAATCATCTGGTCCTGGGCTGTTCTTGGATGGGAAGTCTTTTATTTCCATTTCTATTTCATTAATTTTTATGGGTTTATTTAGTTGGTTTAAATCTTCTTGGTTTAGTTTGGTTATATCCATATTTGATAGGAATCTTCTGTTTCTTCCAGATTGTCCACTTAGTTAGCATAAAGCTTTGCAAAGCATTCCCTTATAATGTTCTGGATCTTGCTTGTTTCTGTCATAATATTCCTATTTTTTATCTCTAATCTTATTTATTTGGGTATGTTCTCCTCTTTTTTTGGTCAGAGTTGCTAAGGATCTCTCAATTTTCTTATTTTTTTTTTTTTAAAGAACCATTTATTTTGATTCCATGGTTTTTTTTTTTGTCTCTAATTCATGTTTTTCTGATTTAATTTTTTTTCCCCCAGCACCTCTACTTTATTAGGGTTGACCAACATGGTCTAAACATTTAAAGTTTTCAGTGATGTTTAGATTATGAATTATTTTCTATAATTAATATAGGCACATTGGTTTGTATTTTAAAGAAAATAATTATCTTTAGGACACAGATAGGAACAAGTATACAATTTGCAAATGTTATAAAGATGGTTCCAAATCTCAGCTACCTCTTTTTCTAATTTAAACACTATTTGTTTCCATCTACTGGTTTGGGATTAGGCTTGTTCTTCTTTTTCAAGGAGATTAAGGTTGAACACTGAATTATTGATTTGAGATTTCTCTAATTTGCTGATGTAGGCACTCAGATATAAATTTTCCTCTGAATGCTGCCCTGCTGTGTCCCAGAGGAGCTGGAACTTTCTGTGTTCATTTTTGTTAAATTCCATAAATGTTTGAAATCCATTTGGATTTCTTTAATGAACCACTGGTCATTCAACAATGTGTTGTTCAGTCTCCATGAGTTAGAGAATTTTCAGTGATGGGTTTTGTTGCTGAGCTCTCATTTTATTTCATTGTGGTCTGACAATATAGGGAATAATTTCAATATTTCTGAATTTTCACACAATTACTTTGTGGTTTTGGAGAATGTTCCATATGCTCCTGAGAAGAATGTATATTCCAGTGCTGCTAGATGAAATATTCTGTAGGTGTCTGCTAATTCTAGTTGGTCAACGCAATTATTTAGTTCTCTGTTGAGTTTTTGCTGGGTTGATCTATCCAGAGGTGATAGTGCCATGTTAAAGTCACCAACAATGAATGTGTTTGGATCGATGTATGTTTTTAGGGTGAGTAGTGTTTGGTTGATGAAGTTGGGTGTGCCCGTATTTGGTGTGTAGACATTTAGAACTGTTATATCCTCTTGTAGAAGAGATACCTTTATTAGTATGTAATAACCGTCATTGTCTCTTCTCACTGATTTTAATTTGAAGTGTATTTTATCTGGTATTAGCATTGTATTCTGGCCTGTTGGAGGGGTGTATTTGTTTGATAGATTTTATTCCAGCCTTTCACTTTCACAATATGTTTGGTTTTTTGTGGGCAAGATGTGTGATGTGTCTCTTGAAGCCAGGAGATAGATGGATCTTTTTTTTTTTTGCCAGTCCTGGGGCTTTGGACTCAGGGCCTGAGCACTGTCCCTGGCTTCTTTTTGATCAAGGCTAGCACTCTGCCACTTGAGCCACAGCACCACTTCTGGCCATTTTCTGTATATGTTGTGCTGGGGAATTGAACCCAGGGCTTCATGTATAGGAGGCAAGCACTCTTGCCACTAGGCCATATTCCCAACCCATGGATCTTGCTTTTTGATCTAACTAGTCAGTAGGCCATTAATTGGAAAGTTAAGTTCATTGAGAGTTATAGGAATGAGAAGTATTTGTTAGTTCCTGCCATGTAATACACTTTCTTAAGGGCTGGGCCTCATCATTTTTACTGTATTTATCTGGTTCTCTGGTACAGGTTCGTGTTCTTGTTGGTTTTCTATATATAGTATCTGTAAGTATCTTCTGTGATACTGTTTTTTTTTTTTTTTTTTTGGCCAGTCCTGGGCCTTGGACTCAGGGCCTGAGCACTGTCCCTGGCTTCTTCCCGCTCAAGGCTAGCACTCTGCCTCTTGAGCCACAGCGCCGCTTCTGGCCGTTTTTTTCTGTATATGTGGTGCTGGGGAATCGAACCTAGGGCCTCGTGTATCCGAAGCAGGCACTCTTGCCACTAGGCTACATCCCCAGCCCTGTGATACTGGTTTAGTGGAAATAAATTGCTGCAAATTTTCCTTGCTGTGAAAGTTATTTGTCCCTCGGTTATGAAGGAGAGCTTTGCTGTGTACACTATTCTTGGTTGATAGTTGTTTGCCTTAAAAGCATGGCATAACTTATTCCAGGCTCTCCTTGCTTTTATGGTCTTTGCTGAGAAATCTGTAGTTTGTCTGATTGGTTTTCCTTTACAACTAATTAATCTTTTCTCCCTGACAGCTTTAAGGATCATTTCCTTGTTCTCTATTGATCCTGTGCTGATTATATGTGGCAGCAGATGTCCTGTTCTGTTCTGTTTGGGGTTCTAAAGGCTTCTTGTATCTAAATGTGCCTATGGTTTTGCATGTTCAGGAAGCCAGAATTCTGTTAAGTATATTTCCTATCTTTTTAAATTCCTTCTCTTAGTCTTCCTAAATACCCATTCATCTAAAATTAGTTCTTTTGATTGAGTTCTGAAGCTCCTGCAAGTACTTTTCTTGTTTCTAGAGTTTGTTCTGAATAATTGTCTGTTCTTTATAATACTCTGTCTTCAATTCCAGAGACTGACTTCTACATCAGCTAATCTGCTATCAAGAGTTTTTTTTATTGCCCTGAGTTCTAATTGATCATTTGTGTGTGTGTGTGTGTGGCCAGTCCTGGGCCTTGAACTAAGGGCCTGAGCACTGTCCCTGGCTTCTTTTTGCTCAAGGCTAGCACTCTGCCTCTTGAGCCACAGCGTCACTTCTGGCCGTTTTCTATATATGTGGTGCTGAGGAATCGAATCCAGGGCTTCATGTATACGAGGCAAGCGCTCTTGCCACTAGGCCATGTTCCCAGCCCCCTAATTGATCATTTTTGATGGTTTCAATCTCTTTACTAAAGCTTCATTTTGGGTCTTGTGTGGACTTCTTCTATTTGATTTTCTGTCTTCTTTCATATCTTTTAACCAAGTGATTTTTTTTCATTGGGTTCCATTTGTGTGTTGGAATTCATTTAGCATTCTCTTAGTTGATTCCACAAATTCCTTTAATAATCTTTCTCTTGTTTCATCATGCTCACACGTGGCCTTGTAGAGGCTTTCAATCTTTTCGTTAAACATATTCATCAGCAGTGTTTTTAAAGCATTTTGAGGATGACCTTCTAGATCCTTCATTGATATTTTTTATAGGGATTGATATTTTTGATAGCCTGATATTTTTGTAGGGAGTCGAGGTTCCACGGCCTTCCATTTTTCTTGTGTTTCTATGGGTTGTTCTGCTCATTAGGGACTAAAAGCAAATCCAAAATTGCAAAAAAAAACCCAACAACAAACAAACAAAAAACAATTTAAGGGCTGGGAATGTGGCTTAGTGGTAGAGTGCTTGCCTACCATGCATGAAGCCCTGGGTTCGATTCCTCAGTACCACATACACAGAAAAAGCCAGAAGTGGGCGCTGTGGCTCAAGTGGTAGAGTGCTAGCCTTGAGCAAAGCAGCAGCCAGGGACAGTGTTCAGGCCCTGAGCCCAAGCACTAGGACTGGCAAAAACAACAACAACAACAACAACAACAAACAATTTAAGGTCAAGAACCAACCCAGAGCCCTATAATTGCACAGACTTTAAATCAGAGGTTTAAATCATAGATAGGTATTCCCCTATCTTTTGTATGGGGTAGGGGGGTAGGGGAAATATTATGGTACAGGAAAGGAGATTATATATAGTTTTAGCCAGTGAGAAAATTTGTTGTTAGGGGTAAAGCACTCCAAATGGAAAAGATGACAGGATGTGCCAATTAGATTCAAAATGTAAACAAACACAGACTAGCTCACAGACAAATAATTAGGGACCAATGGGATAAGAGAAGGACCAGAGACAAAGGAAAATAAATTAAAGTGAAATTAAAAGACATAGATATAATGAAAAATAAAGGGAGGAGCAAATAACAGTAGGGGAATAAAGGGAACAGAGGAAAGAAAACTAAAACTTAAAACCTAAAAATAGAATTAAAAATGAAAAATAAAATTTAAAATATTTAAATATATAGAAAAATAAAACAGAAAAAAGTAAAGAAAAATAGAGCAACCAAAAATGGGGTCAGAGTTCAGTAATCATACAACTAAGAAAGCGGCCTAGTAAACACCACAGATTGTATATCTAAGACTAATCAGAAGAGCAAAAAGAAAGAAAGAAAGAAAAGATAAAGAAAAAGAAAAAAGAACACCTAAGAAGAACAAAAAGCAATAGATTCTCCGATGTGGTGGACCTTGTGTCTCCCGGCATGTGGTGGGGGTCTCTCAGTGGAGTCTCTGCTTTCCTTGTTACAATCTGCTGTCTGTGTAAGTGGGGATCTGGGCAGCATTGGGCGGTGGAGTGCCTTACTTCACAGGCGGGAGTTGTCTCTGGTGTTTGTAGGTTGGGATCCACGCTGCTTACCTGCATGGGGTTGGGGTGCAGTTGGATTCAGAAGCCGTCTGGATGGGGGAGGCCGGGGAGATGATTCCTCCACTCAGGCCTGACTGACTCTTACAACTCAAATAAATGGATCGATTTTCCCATCAGTTTGTTTGAACAGTCAGAATAAACGTTCTGCCTTCATGATTTGGAATCTTGATGGGCCTCCTCCATGCCTGGCTTGGCGGCAGGGGAAGGGGTGTGGCTTTGTAAGGGAAAGCAGGTAGGTGGCGGCTGCCATTGGCAGACTTTGAGCTTGGGCGGGGCTGTGGCATCTCTGGATTCAGCCTTCCCCTATTTGGGGGCTAGCTCCTGAGATCCTCTTTGCCCCGCCTGAAATCACCCTCAGCTTTCAACACCTGTCCAGTTGCTTCTTTTTTCCCTTTCATTCCAGTGAGATTGTAGAGACTTTCGGTCTCTGCGTTGCGTCAGGAAAGCTGAGCACCAACTTGCTCACTGTTGTAGGGCATCCTCCCCTGGGTGGGGGACTTTCCCTGTGGGTGGGGCTTCTCCCCTGGGAGGGAATGGCCTCCTTGGGCCTGGGGTCCTCTACCTGGGCAGGCTGCCTCCCACGATGCGGGCCTTTTCTTTGTTGCCCGAGGGAGGTGTGCAACAGTATCTGATTCCTTTGCCCTTTTCAGAAATGGTGCAAGTGTTCCTGGCCAGGTGTCCTGCAGTCTCAAAAATGGCCTTCTGCCCAGGGAGGGGCAGGGTTTCCTGGGGGTGGGTGGGTGTCTTTTGTAGAGTACTCACACATTCCCTTGGTGTTTCCAACCTTCCATGATGTGTGAATTGTCTCGGAATCAGTCAGAGGCTCGCTGAGCCGTGGGCTCCCATTCCTGGTCTTTACATTTCTCCTGAAGGTGGTGGAGAACCCAGAGGCTCAGCACCACCGCCCCTGCCTCTCCTCCCCACGCCACTACCGGAGCTGGCTGGGGCTAAACTTGATCTTCTTATGCAGGCAGTTTATACTTTTTTCTTTGGTGTACATCTCTGTAATTGTAGCTCACTTGGTGTGACCTGGACGTGGAAGGCCTGAGGGGACACTGAAACTCTGCTTCTTCTGAGCTTAGTTGTTTCCCTGCTCTCTTTCTGCCATCTTCTCCAGACTGCCCTCCTGGTATATTTTCAAAGTTCTTTCATCTCCTCCAGTTTGTTTAGGAATAACTTTGTGCTTTGGTCTCTGGTTCCGAAGTGTATCATTTTGCTGTCTGTACCCTTGGTCCTGGGCACCTCCTTGTGGATAAACTCAGTTGATTCCACCTGTCTCTAAACACTCTTTTCCTTTGAGGAATTGTCTTCGTGTTATCTCAGAGTTTTCATACTGTTCCATCAGTTTCTCAAGTTCATTCTGTACCTCACCTTCCAGTTTAGACCTCATGCACACTCGAATCGGAGTCTCCGATGCGTGATGCTGTTCCCTCGCTCTCCTACTGTCTGCTTTTACTGGGAGCAGTTTAGTGTCTTTGTTTTCCCAGCAACACCTTTGTCGAATCATTTGGCTGTGTGCCTTGCGCTCAATCCTGATCATGTTTTCCATTGCAGTCTTCAGGCGGGCTCGTGCGGCCCATACTCTCAGGTACAGCCTGTCTTCCCCCAGCTGCCTCGGTGTTTCCTCTCGCTTCACTTGCACCTGGATCTTTCTGGGACCTGGTGTCTGGGGTTGACGGTCCTCCCGTTCTTTGCTGATGGTGGGAGCTGGGCCTTGCGCCTTTGGCTGCCTCCCCCTTTCCTCATCACGATTCTGCTGGTTCTTCTCCTGGGTTGTGTGGTGGATGTATCCCGCAATGGGTTTGCTTGTGCCCTTTACGAACAACATTTCCCGGTCAACGTGGTGCTCCTGGGTTTTCCTCTCCTGCTGGGCTGACTTCCTTAATGCCAGCACAGTCTTTGCCCTGAAACTGGGTTCAGGTTTGGGGGGCGTTGCTGGCTGCACCCGAGGGTGAGATGGTCCTGCACGGCTGCTGGTGGGGGCCCTGGCACACGCGCGTCCATCTGGAAATGGATACAGTTCGCTCAGCGTGAACTCGGCAGAGCGAAGGCCGGGATCGGGGCTGCGCTGGTGAAGGAAGCCGGGCTGCGGAAGGTCGTGCGGCGCCCCTGCTTCTTGCTTGCTGTCCGAGGAATGGAGCCCGGTGACGGTGAGATGGCAGGTGTTCTCCGCCTTGGCCAAGTCCTCCCTGCGTTGTTTTGCCTTCTCTGCTGCCAGCCTGGCCAAGGCAGCGTTTTGTTTAATGCGCCGGCCCTGGACGGTTTGGGCACTCTTGGCGGGTTTCGGGGTGTCGGTGCTGTGCATGGTGGGCTGGTGCAGTTGGGGGTCTGGCCATTTGAAGTTGGCCCCGGAAGTATGGATTGCCGCCCGGGGGCTCCCCACTAGATGGACGATGTAGGAAGGCAGCGGGGTGGGTGTAGGGCTGGGAAGTTGAGCTTCCCAGGTTTGGGGTTTGGTCCGGGAAGCATGACCGCCACCCCGGCCCCCCATCTTCAGGGGGCTGAGTGTGGTGAGCGCACTGCTGGTGACCGTGCGCTCCGCCCTGTCCTGGGGGGCCGGATTGGCCCCGGCAGCCAGGAGCTCAGGGGTGGGGAGATCTCCTCCCGGGTGCGCCTTGAGGAGACGTTGAATGGCGGGGGTCAGCGAGATGGTCCGGTCCTGGCCCCGCTTGACGCCCTCTGCCTTGGGGGTACCCCCAGCAGGAGGTCGGCTGAGGGGCCCTCCCTTTGGGGGGCTCGCACGGACTTGCACAGCTCGGGTGATAACTGGGAAGGCCACGTGCAGGGCTGACCCCTCCTCAGTGGTGGGCCACGGCCCGAAGGAGGGCGGCCTGGCCCCCCGGCCCTGGGCCCTCCGCGGGGGCGCGGCGTGGGCAGGGGCCCTCTCGATGGAGTCGGAGGAGATCCGGCCCGGCTTCCCCTCCTCGCGCGCGGTGGTGGGCGCAGCTCCGCACCGTGGTCTTCGGAGGCCTCCCCACTCCACCACCTCGGAAGAGGAGGGGTGATCCGCACTGCTGGTGGAACTGGAGCCCCGGGGCGGCTTCTCCTCCCCGGCAGTGCAAGGGACCCCGCGAGAGGGAGGCCGGGGGTCCCTGCCCTCCTCACCCCAGGGGCTCTGGGGGTTCACCGAGTTGGGCCTGCGCAGTCGGGGCTCCTGCTGAGTCGTGAAGGGCGCACCAGAAGATGGGGGCCCGGGGGTCCTGCGCTTCCCTTGGGGGCCGCTGGGGAGCTGCTCCGTGCGGGCGGTGCCCGTGGAGGAGGCCGCGCGCAGGGCCCCGTCCTCAGCCCCGGAGGCCGGCCCCGCACCAGGCGGCCTGGCGGCCTGGCCTCCACCCCTGCGGGCACTGGTGGCCCTGGACTGCCGCTCGCCTTGCCCTGTGGGCCCCATGGCCCTGGCTCCCCTCGGGGACCAGGGACCTGCTCTTCCTGAGCCCCGGTGTCCGCGGGGGTGGGCGCTGGCTTTCGGGGTGGAGAAAGGGTCTTTCCCTCCGTACAGTGCTCGCAATCCGCAGCTACGAGATCCTAGGCCGCGAGCGCGGGCTCCGCCTTGGCTCTCGTGCTGGGATCTGGAGCACAGAATTCGGTGAACAATGGGGAGTCTGTGGGGAGGCCCCTCTATCCTCCCAGAGTCTCTATGGCGCGGGGGGCTCGGCGGCAGGAAATGGGGTGGTGGACCTGACTGGGGCCGAGCCCCGTGGCCCTGGCTTGTCTTCCCTTTCCCCGTACTGCGCTGCTGCTCTTGGGAAAGGCCGCAGCTGGGGGATCCCCTGTCCACAGCCCCCTTACCAGGCACAGCGAAGCAGCTTGCGCAGGGGAAGCTGTCTGATGTTGGTAGGATGCCAGAACAACACCCTGTTCCAAAAAAGCCCCCACAAAATTGGAGGGTTGTGTTAGGGGAGTGGTGGGGTGCAGGCTCTTGGCCTCTGGGGGTCTTGTCCTGAGCTCCTGTCCTCTGAAATGCTTATGGTCCGACCTGGGTCAATTGAGGCTCTCCTCTGCATCCTCAATACAGAATGATGCGGATAAAGATGCATTGTACATTTGAAAGGACATGTGAAGTTCAAAGTTCCAGGGACAGGTATTTGGAGATAATAAGTTTTTTACTTAGTTTTGTTTACTTTCAACAATTTTAAGGAGCTCCAGTTGAAACAATAAATTTTGCACAATATGTGTATCATCTGTTGAGTTTGAACCCCTCAGAAATAGCTTGGGATGCTGACAAAACAGGCAGGCTGCTCCCTTTTTACCTGACGCAGCAGGCCCCGCCCCTTTGTCCCCATTGGCTGAGCTCAGGGTCACAATGCACAAAAGTGGTGGCTAAATTACAGGATGTAACTAAAACTCAAGGAGCTTCTAACAGGATGTCTTCATTCAAGTGCAACAGACTGTAAAAAGGATGTAAGTATGTAACTAAATGTAACTAACAAGGGCCCAACTGCCTGGTCAAATCAGGAACTTTTCAGAAAAACAATTCTCACTAGATATAAAGAAAGTCAACAATAACGTTTCCCATCACCATAGTTTGTTCTATTATTATGGAGTAAAAATGCACTTTAAGGTAGTGTTGTAATTTATCTGTTACAATTTGTGATCTTTGGATTATTTCAAGTGAAATTAGAAAAAATGTATACATTTTTTTTTTTTTTTTTTTTTTTTGGCCAGTCCTGGGCCTTGGACTCAGGGCCTGAGCACTGTCCCTGGCTTCTTCCCGCTCAAGGCTAGCACTCTGCCACTTGAGCCACAGCGCCGCTTCTGGCCGTTTTCTGTATATGTGGTGCTGGGGAATCGAACCTAGGGCCTCGAGTATCCGAGGCAGGCACTCTTGCCACTAGGCTATATCCCCAGCCCTGTATACATTTATTGAAGTGTACATATCTTATGTGGAAATATGGTCTTCTTTTCATTTCTACTGATTCTGCCTATTTAAATTCATTATATCACTATCTGAAATGACTGCCGTATCTCTCAAATTGAAAACTATCTTCTTTAGCCAAAATAGAGTGCCTGGTGTCTATAATCCTAGGTACTCAGTTGGCAGAGATCTAGAGGTTGGCAGCTGGAGGCTAATGGGCAGAGTACTGGTTGAATTGAGGGTGAGGACGCTTTTGAAGCCAGATGGCAACTAGGCCATAAGCTTCCAAATCCCATAATACCTTCTTTGAAATTTAATGGAGGGGAGGAGATAAAGTATGTGTTTGTTTTGCCATGTATATTCAATTCTGATTAGGCCTGAACCTAGTTTTCAAAAATTTCCTTAGAAGGTAAAGACTGATATATGGAGTATTTTGAAAAGCTCTTATTTTAATATACATGTGTATATGGTATACTATAATTTGACAAAGGAACAATACCATCAAGACGCATAGCCTAAATTTCCTCTCTATAAACATTTAAAAATTTGATTAGCATGAAAAATATCATATATATGCAAAATTATATATGCCAAGTTTCCATTTCTCCAGAATTACTTTGTGTTTGGAGCCCTGAAGCTCTGGTGTTTCATCAAGCAAATAATAGCCCCCCTACTGCATTGGGTAATACAGTATGCTGAGTTGTTTTGTTGTATTTATTTATGTATTGTCTTTTGGGTTAAACTCGGGCCCTGGGTACTGTCCCTGAGCAATTCTGCTCAAACATATTGCTCTACCACTTTGACCCACAGCACCACTTCCAGTTTTCTGGAATTAGAGATGAGTCCCATGCACTTTCCTGTCCAGGGTTGGCTTTGAACTGCACTCCTCAGATCTCAGCCTCCTGCGTCCTAGTTTCTGGTTTCTGAGTCCTGGTGTCTGGCCAGTATGTTGACTTTTGTGGTTCTTACAGATACACAAAACATCTCTGGAAAGACACAAGAAGCCCAAGGGTAAGCGTGATGACGGGAAACTGGAAGCTAGGGGTTCAAGTAGGGGGTGTCTGGCTCCTACAAAACCCAATTGTACTTTCAAATATGGTGGCCAAAAGATCCAAGAAACCAAAGAACCAAACTCTTAGTTTTGATTCTTCCATGGACCATCCCAACTGTGAACTACTCATTGTTTCAGAGTGAAATATCGCTGAACATAAGTCCTACCATTTCCTCTCATGGTTTCTGGGACTGCCATCTACATTTCCCCAGTGTTCTCTGTTCCAGCTGCAAGGCGCTGTGCCCCTCTTTGACTAGTAGAAGCAGTACTAAAGAGGCCTTGGTCCTGTCCATCTCACTGTGCTCTTCCACTGAGCTCCACCCCAACCCCTTGGGTAGGGTTTTCAGTTTCTCAGATACCAGCTTCAAGAGATTGCAGGAAACCAGCACTTAGAACTCTGGATATTGTTCTCTCCTGCCTGGAGGCTTCCTTAACAAGGAGCAACTTTTCCACCAGCTTCCTCACAATACAAGAGGATGTTGGGCTTTTTTGTCAGTTGGTTTGTGGATGGTGTTGCTTTCATTATCTCTAGCTCTGATTTGAACTATCCCAGGAACATTGATGAGTTAGGGCAGCTTAGGTCACAGATGCCTCCAGTGGCTCAAGAAGCTGAGCGGAGTGGGTGTCTACTCAGCGAACTCAGCCACAATCCACCAGGAGTCACAACTCTGACCTCTACCCTGAGGGAGAAGGAGTTGTGGGGAGGGGAGAGAGGTGTCTGTCAGATAGGCTATGTGCAAAATTATGGGGTAGGCTAAACACTGGAACCAGCTCACTGCAACTGCTGATTGTGTATCTTCTTTCCAGATTTCCTTTCCCCATCTTGTTTCCTTCCAACCACTACACCAAATGCTCATTGCCCCTTCTCCCCATATATACACAGTTACCAGTAATCCTCTTCAAATTAAATGAATCAGATGTGAAAAAAATTTGCAGTACCATTTTCTGGTATTTCTGGACTTCCCACTTGGTGCAAACTCTGAAGGCCCAAGAAGCCTTTTATCAAAGTCACCTGAAGTGTAAATGGGCCACTCCTTTCTTCATGAGTCACGCCACCTGCAGTTTACTTGTACATTACTATTGTTTTTCTCTTCCTTCTCTTTTCACTTTTGGTGCCTGGCTCTGCCTTCTGCTGCCTGCTGCTATTCTTCCTTCTCTAATAATTTACAATGCCACTACAATTCTGCCATTCGGAGTGGCCAGTCCCCTCCTCAGGTAAATAGTCACCACTTTGACTGTACTATTAGCACCAGAAGGGCTTGTACATCAGCTGATCTACAGGTTCAACCCTTTGATTTTTCAGGGGCAATGAGGTAAGACTGAATGATCCTATGACTGGAAAAGTCACCCAACATCTATTGCTAAAGGGTAGAGCATGGATGAAGTCTTGGTGCTTTCTGATTCCTAATTCAGTAACACCCTCAGGACCCAGACAGCATCACCAGTAAGAAATAGAATAAAGTGTGTGCTTAGCAAACTGTAGGCCCTGGGTTCAATCCTCAAATGTAGAGGTGACACAGAAAGCCACAGAAGCAATTCCTCATGTCTTTTTCACCAAAGCCTCCTCCACCCATTTTATTCAGTGTGTGAAATAAACACAGTACTTCCATCCACAGCCCTACAAGCCCTCTTGGTTTCCTCTGCATAGCTACTGAGTCACGTGGAGCTTAGTGGGAAGACAGCAAGCACCTTGGTTATGGTTGTGTCTGGTCCATTTGGGATGCTGCAACAAAGCACCTCAGACCGGATAAGTTTATTGTTCATAGTCTTGGAGGCTGGGAATTCCAAGGTCCCCTGAAGACCTGGTATCTGGTGATGTGTGCTCCTTTTTGCTGCATCAAGTAGACAAAGGGGCAAATATTCTCATCAGTCCTGTGTGTGTGTGTGTGTGTGTGTGTGTGTGTGTGTGTGTGTGTGTGTGTGTGTACCTGGAACTTAGGGCCTGGGGCAGAGATCTGAACTCACCTCATGTTAAGAAAGGAGATGAGATGGCAACTTACACGGGAATTTTGCCAAATTATCAGGACAGCTGACCAGATCTAAATAGGTGCCCACAGGTGCCCGGCCTGCACTCACAGGAAGGCATGGAAAGGACTAGAAAGGTAAATCATTTTTGGTGCCAGGGAGACAGAGAGGAGTGAGGCCACCCTTTGTGGATAGGATCTGAGAAAAACAAGGAAAGCTGATCTAGACCTTTCCTGAGAAACACCTCAGGACAGCACCAAACCCGAGAAGAGATATAGTTGGACTGGAATGATAGTTTTTAAAATTTTTATCTGTGGGCTGGACTGTAAAGATTTACAAACTTTGTATTTAGTCTTTACTCTGAAAGAAACACTTGCTCCCTGCTCTTTTTTTTTTTTTTTTTTGCCATTACTGAGGCTTGAACTCATGGCTGGATGCTACCCTTGAGCTTTCTTACTCAAGAGGGGCCCACAGCTCTAACTAGGCTTTTTTTCTTTTTGGTGATTAGTTTGAGATAAAAATCACAGGACTTTCCTGCCTGCGCTGGCTTCAAATCTTTTTTTTTGGCCAGTCCTGGGCCTTGGACTCAGGGCCTGAGCACTGTCCCTGGCTTCTTTTTGCTCAAGGCTAGCACTCTGCCACTTGAGCCACAGCGCCACTTCTGGCCATTTTCTATATATGTGGTGCTGGGGAATCGAACCCAGGGCCTCATGTATATGAGGCAGGCACTCTTGCCACTAGGCCGTATCCCCAGCCCTGGCTTCAAATCTTGATCACCTGATCGTCAGATCTCAACCTTAGCTAAATAGTTAGGATTACAGGCGTGAGCCACTGGTGCGGGTTTTGGCCAAGTTCTTGATTCTTTTTTTGGTCTCAGTTTTTCTCTTCTTTAAAAAGAATGAGATTGGTGAAATGTTGTTGCCATATAGCTACGGGACACCCAGTTAATTGTAATGCAGACCAGTAGCAAATGAATGCAAACCCAACACTCTAGTTCTATGCATCTGAGGCAGATGGTTTGAGTCAAGGTCTCAATAGGTAAAGAAGGCTGGCTTTGAATTTGAGATTTCCCCTGTCTGGTCCTTTCAAGTGCTGGGATTGCCGGCGTGCACCATTATGCCCTGTGAAACAGTTCTTAAGCCATTTACCACAAACAGTTTCTCAATGGCCATACCCAAAGGACATTCTGACATTCAGGACATTCATGTCTAGATCTGCCTGAGACAGAGTGTTTGTTTCCACTAAGTCTCTACCTTCCCATTTCTCTCTTCTGAAAAAGGAAATACAAGCTTCACTCTGGGTTGTAAAATTTTCAAGGTCAAGGTAATAAAAGCATTTATAACTGCGTGTCATGGTAATAAAAGGACTTATAACTAAGATACAAATCATTTCACTGCCTATTATGTTCCAAAAATCTTGGAGAAAAACTCAATGAAGCTGGGTATTGATGGTTTGGTCTATAAATTTAGCTTATCAGGAGGCTGAGATCTGAGGATTGAACTTCAATACCATCCCAGCCTGGGTAGAAAAATTTATGAGATGCTTATCTCTAGTTAATTTTCAAAAAGCTGGAAGTGGATTTATAGTTCCAGTGGTAGAGCACCCTCCTTGAGCAAATAGGTTAAGAGAAAATATCCAGGCCTGGGCATCTGCCCAGAACCTAACAAGCTACTTGCACATTCGTGTTCATTGCTGCACTCTTCACAATAGCCAAGTTGTGGAAATAGCCAGGGTGCCCTACAATAGATGAATGGATCAAAAAATGTGGTACCTATACACAATGGAATTTTACACAGCTATTAGAAAGAATAACATTGTCATTTGCAGGGAAATGGAGGGACCTAGAACAAATTGTGTTAAGTGAGGTAAGCCAAGCTCAGAGACAAATGGCACATGTTTTCTCTTATATACAGAAGCTAGATCTAAACTACTGGGGCCTAACAAATTATAGAGGACTCTAGGCAACCACACACAGTGAGACCAAAGAAGGACACTGTTAGAGAGGAGCAGAAAGGCACAATGCTTGTGTGTATCTAAACATACAAAATATTTATCAAAATGAACCCCAGGAAATGAAAACAAGAGGTTTTATCTTTCTTTTCTTCTTCTTTTTTTATATGTCTTTGGGAATGTAAGGGGAGGTACTGAAATGGAGGGACAAAGGGTGAACAAATGCAACAATGGTACTCACTGGCCCCTATGTTGAAAATGAACTCTACACCTTGTGGGTGGGGGTGGGAGGGAAAAATTGGGAGAGAGTGAGGGAAGGGGTGACATTGCACAAAAAGACATGTACTCTTAGCCAGGCGCTGGTGACTCATGCCTGTAATCCTAGCTACTCAGGAGTCTGAGATCTGAAGATCATGGTCCAAAGCCAGACTGGGCAGAAAAGTCCATGAGCCTCTCACCTCCAATTAACCACCAGAAAACTGGAAGTGGAGTTGTGGCCCAAAGAGATAGAGCCTTGAGTAAAAGGGCTCAGGGACAGCACCCAGGCACTGAATTCAAGCTCCATGACCTACCAAAAAAAAAAAAAAAAGAAATGTACTCTTTACCTGACTGATGTAACGGTAGCCCCTCTGTACATCATCTTTATAATAATACTAATACTAATACTACTACTAATAATAATAAAAAAATAGCTAAAAGCAAGACGGGGGAAGTACACAGTCTCTAAGTACCAGCACACATACACAAAAGAAAAACTAAATTCAATTGTTTGCTGATCAATCGTAACAATAATTTTTGTTTAAAGCATACTTTAGTTTTTAGAACAGTTTTGGGTTTATAGGACAATTGATTAGGAAGATCTCGTCAATATCCTCCACCCCAATACATATGCACAGCCGCCTTTACCCCGTCGCGCATGCGCAGTGAGTGCGCAATGGAAGGGGATAGTATTATTTACTTTTTCTTTTTTGGTGGGTCCTGGGCCGGAACTCAGGGCCTGGGAGTTTTCCTCGAGCTTTTTTAAAATCCCTCTTTCTCACCATTACTGCTGTACTACTTGAGCCACAGCTATATGTCCAGCTTTTCTGGTGGTTAGTTGGGGATAAGAATCTCATGGACTCACTTACCTGCCTGGGCTGGCTCCAAACATGGCTCAGAGCTCAGCCTCCTCATAGGTGGCTAGGATTACAGGCATGAGCCACATCCGCCCTGGTAAATAGGGATTATTGGGGCCTAATTTTGATTGTTCTTTTTCTTTTAGATAGGTTTTCACTATGGATCCCAGACTGACCTCAAATGAGATTCTCTGCCTCAGCTTCCCTAATGAGGGGATTAGAGATATAAAACACCATACTTGCCTCAACTCTGCTTATTCTTGCAATGAGTAAAACTAATTGATGGATATTTAAACTTATTACATATATGTGCATATACATAAGTATTTAAAATATATTTAATGTGTTTAATTTGGCATATATTATTTAACATGTATCCTTATCCATCTTTTTTGTTTCATTGGTCCTGGGGCTTGAACTCAGGATCTAGATGCTGTCTTTGAGCTTTTTTGCTCAAGATTTGAGCTCTACCCCTTTGAGCCACAGCTCCACTTCCGGGTTTTGGGTGGTTTATTAGAGATGAGAGTCTCACAAAGTTTGCTGCACAGGCTGATTTTGATCCATAGTCCTTAGATCTGTCTCTTATGTGGCTCAATTTGCAGGCATGAGCCATGGGCTCACAGTCTTATCCATCTGTTTAAGAAAACAATTTCTATCTGGGCACCAGTGGCTCACACCTGTCAATCTAGCTACTCAGGAGGCTGAACTCTGAGGATCACACTTCGAAATCAGCCCGTGTGAAGGACTTGCCTCTCCCCCTTGGTCCAATCATTTTATGCATCCAAAGATGGAATATGAAGGCTTCACCCCACCCTGTTTTCCTAGGTGCATTCAGAGGTCAGGCAAACCATCAAAGATATGTGCCGACTGCCTGAAGCAGGCAGGGCAATCTACCTAAGCCTGGCTGTGAACATTCCATCGTGGGTCCAACTGAAAAGCCCCCACATCTCTTGACCTAGAGGCTTTTTCATTAACCTCTGCCTCCTTGCCAGACTCCATAAAACCCAACTCCTGACCTGCCTCTTTGTACAGTCTCCAAGCCTGCAGGCTGTGCCCCTCGCTGCTCTAGCTCAATAAACAGTCCTCGCCTGTGGAAGGTCAAGTCCAGTCTGTTTTCTTCCTTTCTCCTCCATTTTCCTAACACTGTGAGCAGCTTACCACCAATTATTTATCCAAAGGGCTGGAAATGAGGAGGGCTATGGCGGCTCAGGCCTGCAATCCTAGCTACTCAGGAGGCTGAGATCTGAAGATCATTTTTCAAAGCCAGCGCAGGCAGGAAACCCTGAGTTCAAGCCCACAACTAACAAAAGAAAAGTTGGAAGTGGAGGTGTGGTTCAAGTGGTAGAACAACTAACCTTGAGCAAGAAAGCTCAGGGACAGCACCCAGGACCTTAGTTCAAGCCCCAGGACAAAAGAAAGGAAGGGAGGAAGGAAGAAAGGAACGAATTTTCAGGACATTTTTTAAAAATTACTGTTGCAGGTTTAATGATCAAATAAACCATATATTAGATTGGGGGTGTAGTTTAGTGGAAGAGTTTAACTAGTGTGTGTGAAGCTCTAGGTTTTATCCCTTACACTGTGATAAATAAATAAGTAGTGAGAGAGACATAGACAAATTCATCCTGTTATTCATAATTGCAATGCGTGCTTAGTTTAAAAAATGTTTTAATAGCCTGTGGACCAAAGATATTTCCTTAGATTGTAAAATCAATTTACATAGGCATTTTTGTTTTAGAAAATATGATTGGACAATCAATAAAAGATGTTGAAGCATAAAAATAGCTGACATTTGGATCCTGGTCTTAGTAGATGTGGAATAAAGTGAGTTCAAGGAGAAAAGGGAAAGGTTTAACATTTCACTCTATCAAAGGGTTGCTTGATCATTTGAAAAATGAATGATGATGTCAGGTTACTCTAGTACTTAGATTCTAATGGATACATTTAACAGTGAGGTATCAGTTTTATTTTTAAACTAACCCATGCAAACAATCTGTAGAGTGCACTTAAACCTACCATCAAAAATACAGATTTTGGCTGAGAATGTGGCTTAGCTGTAGAGTGCTTGCCTAGCATGCATGAAGCCCTGGGTTCGATTCCTCAGCACCACATAAACAGAAAAAGTTGGAAGTGGTGCTGTGGCTCAAGAGGTAGAGTGCTAGCCTTGGGCAAAAGGAAGCCAGGGACAGTGCTCCGGCCCTGAGTTCAAGCCCTAGGACTGGCAAAAAAAAAATTCCAATTTCAACTTAAAATTATGTGAGGAGACTGTTGTCAGCATTTTTTTGTGTGCCAGTGGGAATTGAACTGAGTCCCTTAGCTTTTTTGCTCATGGCTGACATTCTATTACTTGAGCCACAGCTCCAGTTCTGATTTTTTGATGATTAATTGGAGATAAGAGTTTCGTGGACTTACTTGCCCCAGATGGCTTTGAACTGTGATCCTCAGATCTCAGTCTCCCAAGTAGCTAGAATTAAAGGAGTGAGCCACTAGCACCTAGCTTAGTTTTCAGCATTTTAAAGGGAATGTCAGAAAAGAAAAGTTTGAATTCAGTGCTCTCAGTTAATCTCTTACTGACATCATCCTGCCGTGACACCGCCTTCTTACATTTTGTTTTCAGTATCCTGAACACCAGCCATGATGGGGTGCTATGTCTGCAGTTCGGGGTGGGGGGCCTAACCTGAGATTTTTGGGACCTCACCATGCCACACATCTACTTTAGCTGGGGAGGGAGGAGTAGTTACAGGGTCATAGTACCAGGGCTTAAATTGGAGGAACCAAAAATAAAGCAGCCCTGAGACATCACGGCTCAACTATTTCAAGAATACGCAGCTCCCTTTTGGTGGGTATGACTTGACTCATAGCCCGTACAGGGTAGCACGTAATTACCAGCTTCATTCCACCAGACTCCTACCAAGTGTGTGCCACTGGCGTTCTGAACATGCGGGAGCAGCAGCGAGTTTCCTGGCAACTAACTGAAATGATGGAACCCCCCTTGCACATTTTGTATTGGAGCGGGTTTCTAGAACACCAAAGTTCAGCTATATCCTCTCCAAAGACTAAAGCTTTCTTTACAGAGAAGGTGGGAAATGGCCAGAAGCAGCCATTTCCCCGAATGGTTGTGGAAACACTTGTGGGGGCAGCTTTGTGGTGAGTGTAGCAGTTGGCTTGGGACGAGGAACGAGGATCCACTCTCCATGTCAACACTAAGGAAAACCTGAGGCCACTCTGATTAGTAGAGTTGCTTCTTAGTGTCATGGGGGACTGGCTCAGGGCCCTTGAGGACCCAAATCTATGCATGCTCAGTCCCTTATTACATAGCAGGTGGTTCACACCTGTAATCCTAGCTACTCAGGAGGCTGACTGAGATCTGAGGATTGTAGTTTGAAGCCAGTCCAGGTAGAAAAGTCCATGAGACTCTTCTCTCCAATTCACCAGTAAAAGCCAGAAGTGGAGGTGTGGCTCAAGTGGTAGAGAGCTAGCCTTGAGCGGAAAAAGGCAAGTGAGAACATGAAGCCCTAAGTTCAAGCCCCAGGACAGGCATGCTCTTGTTCTGTCTCTCTGCTTCTCTCTCACACACACAGATAATTATGTAGCACTTGTACCTAACGTATGTACATCTTCGGGTACACTGTGAATCACTTCTGTATTACTGAGAGTACTTAATATGATGTAAACATTGTGGAAATATTCCGTATTACTTAAGGAACAATTATAAGAAAAAGTATATACACGTTTAATACAGACAAGTCATTTTAGACAATATTTTCAGAGGACTTTGAGCATGATTCTTAACATCTGCCTATCCAGCATGAGGTCCTGAGTTCAACCCCAACATCCATTAAAAAAAAAAGAGAGTATTTCATATGTAGTTGGTTGAACTTACAGATGTCGAAGCCGTGGATACGGAGGGCTGAGTGTACTGCTAGCCACACTGTGTGAAACTGTGCTTAGTCTGCAAAGTTTACAAGCAACAGTGCTTGAGTTGGCTTGGACAAGAGTGACCTCAGTGTAAGGGATTTTTTAAAATAGGTAACACCCATCTGCACACAGAACTCTCATAGTATTTCTTTTGGCTTGAAATTTCTTTAATTACATTTTCTATTTGGACACAATTGTAGTGTTGCATGCAGTTGTAAAAACAATTCATGGCTAGGTAGGTAGAGGGCTTGCTTAGCATACACATACACGGGCCTTGGGTTCAATCCCAGCACTATACAACACACAGACACGAGAAAAAGAAAGAAAGGAAGGAAGAGAGCAAAGAAGTAAGGCAGAGGAAAGAAAGAAGGAATTAAGAAAGAAAGCAGACAGAGAAGAAGGGAGGAAATGAGGGAAGAAGGAAGGAAGGGAAGAAGGAAGGAGGGAGGGAAGGAAAGAGAAGAAAGAAAAGGTAGAGAGATGTTGTTCACCCATTATCCTCTATCCAGTTTCCCCTCCGGATCAGCTGCTGCTCATTACAGCCAGACATCAAACCCAGTGAAGCCCTGGAATGTTCACCGCAGCACAAAGCTCTCCTATGCTTTCATAACCACACCTACTTCCTCCATCGCGCAACTCCCGAGCCTTGGGAACCGCTGTCTGTTCTAGTTCTCCATTTCTATAGTTTATCAGTTCAAATGTTACATAAGTGAAACGCTTCAGTATGTGAACTTGGGCTCTTTCAGCCCTTTGCGCAATTCTCTGAAGATTCATTCTGTCCTTGTGCATATCAACAGTTGTCCCTTGCCAGATGCTGGTGGCTCATGCTTGTAATCCACTCTGGAGGTTGAGATCCAGGACCATGGTTCAAAGCCAAGCTTAGTGGAAAAATCCACGAGACTTATCTCCCATTAGCCAGTAAGAAGTGGAAGTGGAACTACGGCTTAAGTGATAGAATGCCAGCTTTGAGTAAAAGGCTAAGAGACAGTGCCTGGGCCCTGAGTTCAAGCCCCAGTACCAGCATTAAAAAAAAAAAAAGTTTGTTCTTCATATTGCAGAGTGCTAGTGGAAGTACCTCCGAAGTGTTCTGAGTTCGAGGTTACTAGGAATAAAGCTACTGTATAGATTTCTGTGTGGCCACAGCTTTCATTTCTCTGGGGTAATGCCTAGGACTATAATTGTTGGGTCATATGATAGTTGCAGGTCTGTTTTTTTTTTTTTTAAACAAAATCTCATATAGTCCAGGCTGGCCCTGAACTTGAGATCCTCTCGCCTCAGCCTCCTGAGTGCTGGGATTGTAGGCATGCACGGCCACACTCAGCGTGCCTCCTTAAGTTTTAAAGAAAGGGCTGGACTGTGCGCTAGAGGGCTGGGCCATTTCATATTAATTACCATCACCCACGACCCCGCGTCTGCACCCTTGTCAGTCTTCTGTTGTCACTGTTATTCTAGCCATGTGATAAATGAGATATCTCATTGTAACAATATTTTAAATTTATATAATTTTCCTTTCATAGACTTTTACTCATTATGTCTTTTCTGTGGATATTAGTGAAATGATTTTATTAAGCCAAAAGCATGTAACATTAAAACAACAAACAGAAGAGACTCTGAGTGAATCTTTACAAAGTCTGCTTTTGTCACTGAATGGGTGACCTCCCCTCCCCAGAGACTGCCATTCTCACCCCCAAAAGTGCGGTTCAATCCCTTGCTCCTATTTCAAGGGCGTTTGTGGGGGGGGGGGGTGTGAGGAAGGTCATTCTGAGCACGTGGATGCTCTGGGCTTGCCAGTTCATCTTTCTTCCTCCTGCTTTGCTGGGTCAGCCTTTCCATTTACGGATGTAGGATTGAACTGCATACAGGCCCTTTCCACGTGCTTTCCATCTCCAATGGCTCTCCATCCACCTGCCATTTCTAATTTGCTGAAGGCTGGGAAACTATATAACTGGCCTTTTGAAACTATATATTCAATCAGAACCAAGAAGCACTTTGGCTAGCTACTCAGAGGCCCTGCTCATCTTCTGGGCTCAGACTTGTAGAGACTGAAGTTGACAGGTAGTTTTTCTCAAATTCAGGTATGTGACAACTTCAGAGGGTGAAAGTGCACGTGGAAATCTATGGCCATTTATCTAATTAGAGCCCTCATGGCATCATTAAAGACTGATTAGGTGTCAGAACCAGGTGGTAGTGTGCTAGCCTTGAGCAAAAGAAGCTCAGTGCCAGCACCTAGGCCTGAGTTCAAGCTCCAAGACACACAAAAGAATTGGGTATAAGGACAGATTTAGTTTACTATTGCTTATTTGCTAAATGAAGGAAGTAAGCTAGATGAATCTTAACTCTCCTGCCTAATGATAATATATAATTTTGTGTGCAAGTGCTGGTACTGTGGCTTGAACTCAGGGCCTCATGTTCTTCCTTGGCTTTTTCCTCTCAAGACTGGCTCTCTACCACCTGAGCTACAACTCTACTTCAGGCTTTTTGGTGGTTAAATGAAGATGAGAGTCTCAAGGACTTTTTCTGCCTGAGTTGACTTTGAACTGTGATCCTCATTACTCAGCCTTCTGAATAGCTAGGATTACAGATGTGAACCACTGATGTTCAGTTTCCATTTATCTTTTTTTTTTTTTTATACCTGTCCTGGGGTTTGAACTCAGGGCCTGAGATTAGAGACTAGGCTGAAATGGAACAGAAACTCTGTAGTATGGTGGTCTGTCCCAGTGGGTAGAAAGACACCAAGGTCTGTGTTTATCGCTTGCTAGGAAAAGTAGACTCTAATTTTGTGTGTGTGTGCCAATCCTGGGGCATGAACTCAGAGTCTGGGCGCTGTCCCTGAGCTTTTGTGTTCAAGGCTAGTGTTCTATCACTTGAGCCACAGCTCCACTTCCAGATATTTGGTAGTTAATGGGAGATGAGAGTCTTGAGGACTTTCTTGCCCTGGACTGGGTTTGAACTGTGATCCTCAGTTTGCCTCCTAAGCAGCTAGAATTATAGGTATGAGGCACTTGTGCCCAGTGGCCTTCCACTTACTTTTTTTTTTAAGTTTATCAATCTCTTAGCTGTTTAATCTGATGATTTTTTTACATGTAGTTAGAGCACCATATTATTGAATAATTAGGATTTCAATCTAAATTATTTGAATTATATATGTTCTATTTTATTACTTGCTTTATTTTTTAATCCTCAAGGAATTATGTGAAGTATTTTTTTCTCTTATTTATTGTCAAAGTGATGTACAGAGAGGTTACAATTTCATATGTTAGGTCTTGGGTACATTTCCACTTACTTTTTAATATAATTTGATAGGCATATGTAGCTAACAAACAAAGGATGGTGACATATGAGAGAAGATTCCTGAGCACTTTTTTTTTGAGTTTGGAGAGTTTTCCCAGGACTCAGTGTTCCGGCTGTGAATGAGGTCTCTCCCAGGAGCGATTCCTTCTCACTGAGAACCTGAGGCAACAGAGGCCTCGTTCCTCCCGCAGTCAGCAGGATTCTGGTTGTGAGTGGTGCATCACTGCACTTATCTAACCCGACAGAGAGACAATGCCATCAGCACAGGTCAATAGGAGCCATGCATTTGGCCAACACACTGTTATTTCTGGGGACAGGATGTGCACTCGACTTGGTGGTTTATGTTAATGTCAGATTTGGCAGTATAGCAATGTTTCCCAAGCTTTGTTATTAGGAAGTAATTTTGACATTATGTACATACTCATTGTACATGTATGTATACATATCTCCTGTTTATATTTTGCATCTGATTTTATATACAAACTTCCAGGTGTTTACTAAATCTTATCTATCTTGATCATACTTTATTTCTGTCTCCTACTGGTGTTTCCTTATTCTATAAACAGAAATTTCTGAAGTTTCTTCCACTTCCCATTTTTCCTTAATTCTGAGAAGTTGAGCTAAGAGACAGCCCCTGAGCCTAGTTCACTGAACTGTAACTCAGAGCTCATGGATTCAGATTATGACTAGATATGTGATTCTGAGATTTTTTTCTCTCTCTCTGAAACCTAAAATCTTCCATCTATAAAGTATGATTAATACTCTATTGTTATATTACTAATCTGTGTAAGGGTATGATGAGAAAAGTTAGCTCTTTGTAATAAAAGTTTCAGAGCAAAATACAAAGACATTAATTAAAGGTATGATAGTGATTTGGTAGAGGGGGTCCATTTCAATCAATCACTGGGGGTATGGTAAGGAACACCTGTCATGCCCAGAGATAGGGGAAGCACAAATAGAAAGATCATGATGGGGGCATAAAGTGAGATCCTACCTTAAAGCTAACCAATGCAGGGCCAGGAGTTTGGCCTAGTGGTAGAGTGCTTGCCTAGCATGTATGACGCTCTAGGTTCGATTCCTCGGTACCAGAAGTGGTGTTGTAGTTCAAGTGGTAGAATGCTAAACTGGAGCAAAAAGAAGCTAGGTACAGTGTTCAAGCCCTGAGTCCAAGCCCCCAAAACTGGCAAACAAACAAACAAAATGAAACTAACCAATGCAAACAGGCCCAAAGGCCTAGCTCAGTGGTACAGTGTCTGCCTTGCAAGGGCAGGCTCCGAGTTCAGTCCAGCATCATGGGAGGCGGTGGTGGGATGCACTCTTGGGAAGCACTGTGAAATCCAGGATATAGAAACTGTCACCCAGTTGGGTCCAGGTCCTGACCAGGGACAAATGTGGCCATTAACAGGAGCTCTCAATGAAATATGGGCACCAAAATACACCGAAAGTCTCAGCTTATGACGCTCTACAGGAGTCCAACTGTGTCCCCCAACTGAACGTGTTCAAAGCCAGCTCATTCTTGAGAAGCTAGCTCCTTCATAGAGGCACATTGTGTTCAACCTCCTCATCTTTCTCCTCCTCCTCCTCTTCTCCTTCTTGTCCCAGTACTGGGGCTTGAACTCAAGACCTCGCCACTCTTGCTTGGCTTTTTCACTCAAAACTGGAGCTCTACCATGTGAGCCATCTTTCTACTTCTGATGTTTTGCTGGTTGGCTGGAGAGAAGGGTGCCATGGACTTTTCTGCCCAGGCTGATTTTGGGCAGTGATCCTCAGATCTCAGCCTCCTGAATGTCAAGGATTACAGATGCGAGCTGCTGGTGCCCAGCCTGACCCAGAGCCTCGGGCTCCTCTGCTTCCCAGGCATCAGAAAGTATTTGTGGCTCAGTGACTGGTGACCCTGGCAGCCCCCTGGGAGGAGTAAGGGTTTTAATAGGAACCATACCGCAAAATCTCAGGCTTTCACCTCCTTGCTCAGACGGGACCATCAGTTCCAGGGGGATGTTCTGGGATTGCTCATGCAGCAAATCCCACCGGAACTGGTTTCCAGCATGGACTCCCAAAGGAATTGTGTTCCATTAAGTTTAATTTTGAAATTAAAACTGTTTATAGCAGCTTTATGAGGGAAGATAAGGTTCCCCAGTATTGACTGAGCTTTTGAGCGAAGTGGATGTAGAAAACTGAGGCCCGGATTGTCTAGCTGAGAGCTGGGTAACCCCAAGGCTACCATTCAAAGTCAGGATATTTGGCTCTAGTGAAGATACTCACTCAAACCCTAGTGAATCCCACGCACGCACACGCACACACACTGATGTGGGCATTTCAAAGGGGCTCTCTTTTCTTTCTCTCCTGTGTCTTTTCCCTCCTGATCCAGAGCAAAGTGTTCTGAAGCAAACAGTCATTTTCACACCTGAGCGAGTGGTGTGGCTCATTTGTGCTTCGGGAGTGAGTCGAAAGGAAAGAGGAAACCCGCGGCGTCCCCACCTCTGCGTTCAGGGCGGACGCCTTCCTGCGCCCGGCCGGCTCTGCCGCCTCGCTCCCCGGCCGCGGGCTCACGAGAGCCCAGGAGCCGCCTGCCGCTCGGGCCAGCTCCCAGGCGAAGCCACTATATTTAGGTTTCGGATGTTGTTAGCCCGGCTTGATTGCATTTAAATTGCATCCATCTCCCCGCGTGGGAGGACGCCGTCGCAACCGGATGGACCTGCCCTGTACGCACTGGGGACCCAGGGCAGAGCACCCCACGCGGGGAGTCTCGGTTTCCTCATCGGGAGCGGGATGGATACTCACAGGATGGATCCAGGGCGACAATCCAGGGCCACCCCCGAACACAGGGGTCCTCTTACGTCCCCCAGACCCCACCCCCACCCCTGCTCGGGATGCGCTTGGCTGCTTCCCAGTTTGCGTCCCATCTGAAAAAGACCCTGCGGCCCCCGGCTAGCGCAGCGCGGCCCCGGGGCTCCCTGGACCCGGCCCAGGCGATCCGGGCGACGGCGCTGGGTTCTGAGTCCCAATCCGAACCCGAAGCCCCGGGCCCGAGGGAGAAGAGCGGGCCCGGCCCGCCGCCCTCCCGCTGCGCTGTCCCCAGCGCGGACACCTGCTGCGGGCGCTCGGGGCGGAGGGGGCGGGGAGCCGGGAGGGCGGGCGGGCGGGCGGGGAGGGGCGGCGGCCCGGCCCTCCGCGCGGCCCGCGGCGCCCCGGCACCCCTCTCCTCCCCCGGCGGGCTCCGCCGAGCATTGTACTCACATCCGGGGCTGGGTTTTGCTTTAATGCGAAACGTAATTAACCCGGAAAAAAGAACCGAGAGTCGGGAGAGCCGGGGTGGGGAAGGGGAGACGAACGCGCGGAGCGCGGGGCACCCGGAGCCGGGCAGCGCCCTCGAGAACGCCCCGCGGCCCGGAGACGCGCCCCCGCCCCGCTGTGACCCGGCCCCGGCCCTGCACGGCGGGGTGAGTCGGGCGCGCGCGAGGCCGCCCGGGCGGAGGGTGGGACGCCCCCGCCCCGCCGCGGCACCCGCGACCCCCTCCCGGCCCGGGGCGCGGCTCCTCCTCCGATCCCCGACCCCCGATCCCCGGAGCGCCCCGGTGGCCGAGGTCGCCGCCGCCGGGCGTCGGGCTGCGGGGGCCGGGCCGGCCGGCCGGGGCGGGGGCTCGGCCGAGCCTCATTTTCTCACGTTTGCAGCGGGGAGAAGTTGGCTGCGGGTCCTGGCGCCGGGGCCGCCGCCCCGCAACGACCGCCCGGGCTGCGGGTAGGGGAGGAGAGCCGAGCGCGTCCCAGGCAAGTCCTCGCGCGCGGAGTGGGCCTGGGGGCCCCGCTCCCCCACCCCACCACCTCGTCACTCGGCGGGTCTAGATTTTGCCCCAGGGGAGCGGGGGCACCCCTCCTTCTCTTCTGGGTCCAGCCTGCAGTTTCTAGAATTCTTGGCAATGGGGATGGCCGGGTCGGGAAAGCGCCCTAAAGTGCAGGCGGGGTGCCAGGTTAGGTAATTCCCTCGCGGGGAGCAATCTCTCTCTCTCTCTCTCTTTTTCCCATCAACTTCTTCACCTTACACGCTTCCTTTTTGGGCTTCAGCTCGAGATTATTTCGTCAAAATTAGAAGAGAGGGGAGGAGAGAGATGGAGAGAGAAAAGGAGAGGCGGAGAGGCCCGGGGTAGGTCAAGCTGAGGAAGGAGGAGAGCTCTGCAGGGCGGGCTGCTGCGCCCCCTCCAGACCTCCTGCTCCTGGGGCCCGCACCCCCCTCCCCAGACCTCCTGCTCCCGGGGCCCCACACCACCTTCCCCAGATCTCCTGCTCCTGGGGCCCCCCCATTTCTCCAGCCTTTTGTCCGAAAGGCTTTCTTCCTTTACATTAGTAGTTCAAGATTAATCTAACACATCTAGCTTTAATTTGCACTCTTTCTTTAGGACTAAGGGGGAATGGAAATTCGGGGTGGGGGGCTCAATCAATCAGACTAAATTTCCCCTTTCCTATTTTTTTAAATTTGGTGAGAAAGCTTTCGGCCACTGCAAGGCTCTAGTAAACAATATGTGTGTGTGTGTATATATATATATATATATATATATATATATAATATATATACTATAACTAAGGTATATATATATTCATATATATAATACCTTAATTGCATGATTTGACAGGGCTGGGATTATAAAGATGTGCCAGACAGGCATGAAGGGCTCTGCACAGCCCTGTCTATAGGGAGCTCTCTGTCTGGTGGAGGATGCCCTTGTACAGTAGTACCAGGACCACCACTGGGGAGAGGAGGCTTTTTTAGGTAGAGCATCATCACCGTGGCACACGTTAGCCTTCTTCCTTGTGTGCCACTCGAAGGCAGATATTAGTGTCATAAATATCTAGCTTGTAGTCCAGACTCTGGGGCCAAGTCAGTGTAGGCTATGTAGGTGCCAAGCAAATGTTTGCTGAATGAATGAATGAATGGTTTGCATCTGTTGAAATGGAGAGAAAACAACAGTGTGGCAGTAGGTCAAGCTGTAGAAATTTAGTCCATTAAGCTGGTTCACGGACTTCTTGCTCTGGTGGTGGCTTTTAGATATAAGCATTCCTCGGCTTTGTTTGTAAACTTTTTTTTTCTTTTGGCTGCTAGTACTGGGGCTTCAACTCAGGGCCTGAGTATTGATCCTTAGACTTTTCACTTGAGCCACAGCTCCACTTCTAGCTTTTTTTCTTTTTTGGTGCTTACCAGAAGACTCTCATGGACTTTCCTGCTCATGCTAGGCTTGAAACAAGATTCTCTTCTCAGTTCTCAGCTTCCTGAGTAGCTAGGATTATAGGTTTGAGCTAGCAGTCCCCAGCTTTGTAAACTACTGTTGTTGTTGTTATTTTAGACAAATCATCTGTGACTGTCCTAGCTGGTGATGGGAGCCTTGTTTATGTCATAGATGGCTAATTCCTGGATATGGATTTGGAAACTGCCTGTGCTTTGATGAAGGGCCTTGGAAATGTTCCTCCCCTAGCCATTGCATATGCTTCCTCGCCCCTCCGTGTAAGCACACAAGCCCTGCAGATCCCATCGTGTCACCAGGGCCAGCTGGACTCTTGGGAAGGTGTTCCTTGGTGGCTGCCTATGCAGAGATTCTGCACAAGTGGGCCACGAGCCTCCCAAGGAAGCCCTGGCTTCCCTCTGCAGCAGAGACGGTGCGACACAGGCATCGGCCCTGAGTCCAGCCTCAGAGCAGCACTCGTGCTGGCTTGGCAGATGTTTTCTGAAAGTACTAGAATAAGGAAGAGCCAGGCAATGGTTGCATGGTCTTTGTAGCGAGCATCCAGCGGCTACTTCCTGGGTTTTCTCTTTTTCATAGGGCAGGTACTTGGTGGACGATGCCGTTACGAGGCTTTGTGACTCAGGTTAGATCTTGCTGCAGACCACAGTACAGTGAGTGCCTCTTCTGATTCACTGCTGGACTGTGACTCTCCTGGCTCCGTGTGACACAGACGTGGGGCTGGGGAGGAGGCTCTGGCTGGGATCCTGGGTGGCACTGCGCCTCTCTCCCCACGAGCAGTTACTTTCGGTTTCTCATCTGTCGTAGTGAGCTGGACAAGGACTCCAGCAACTGACTCTCTTAGGCTTTGGGAAAGGAAGGAAACAGAGTAAATATTAAAGCATGGTAGCCTGTGGGAAGAGAAAAACCCTAGCCCTGCCTAGAGAAACTCATGGTTGGGGCTGGGAATGGGATGGGCTGGAGAGATAGGGCCACTGAGTTCCCACGGGGCCCGTGGACCATTGTTTCAAATCTTGGGCTGTTCAGCTCTCCCTCCCTCCTGCTTAGTCCTGAGCCGCCCACACACCTCTTTTTGGAGACAGGGGTCTTCTATAAAACCCATCTGGCCTGGAACTGGCCATCCTTCTACCTCAAGGTCCTGAGTGCTCGATCTTAGTTGTGCACTATGGTTCTGGGCTCCCTTCCAACCTTTTTAAGGCTTTATGCATGATCTGAAAGTCCTTCCTTTATCGGTTGGTTAAGTGACTTGCTTCCCATTAAAGGGTGAATTTGGCTCCCGAATCCTCCCAGGTGGTTTGTAAAAGGCTTTTGCTGTGACACTGTGGTATGCCTTTGTGTTCATAAAGGATGCCCGCTTAGGTGGAAGATGGGAAACAGGGCCTCTTGTCTTAGGCTCTGAAGAAACACTGGAGTTAAGGCAGTGGCAGCCAATGCAGCTGCACACAGCTGCTATCTGCCGCAGAGACCCCCAAGGGTGGGGCCCCGAGAAGCTCCAGGGGCCCTCTCCTGGAATCTGGGGGTCCTGTCTAGGTTCTGCTACTTTTCAAAGTTGTCTGTGCTAGATGGAACCTGGCTCTCATATATATATATATATATATATATATATTCACACACACACACGTTAACCTCTTGGTGAATTTTTAATATAATTTTTTTTGAGTACTGGGGAGATTAGGAGGAGCTGATGCCTTTTCTTATGAGAGGGAACCAAATGGCACAGCCTTCCCATAGATACTAATTGGTGGAGATGGTCTCTGCAGATGTCTGTCCTTGCTGGGTTAAGCAACTTTGTAGTAGTAATGGTGACTGTGTGACATGCCTACTACTTGTTAGGCAAGCCTTATACAAATACTTGCACACACATGTATCCCCCTCCTCCCCCAGGGCTTGAGTCCAGGGCCTGGAGCTTGTCCTGCCACTGAGCACACACATTTTAACAGTATTTACCCAGTGCTGACTTAGTAGTTCTCATGTTAAGTACTTTCCACACATTATTTCGTGTAATCCTCCAAGCCACCTCAGAAATAGGTAAACTGAGGAAACAGGCCCAGTGGTGCTTGAGTAGCTAATGCACAGTCGAGTCTAGCTAGGCTCACCAGCCTGTGAAACTTAGGCTGCCCTTTCCCCTTGAGTCAGCACACCCCACACCCTCTGCAATGGGAAGTTTCTCACCAAACTTCAACGGTCTATCTGCTGATCAGTCACCTGCATGTCCCCTCGCCACGCCCAGCCCTTCTTCCTTCCCTAAACCTAGAGACCAGCCTCAGAGAGACACACCTAGACCACATGCACTTCCCTTCTGCTCCTTGCAGGGGGGGGGCACTAATGCTTCCTTTTTTGTGTGTATGTGCCCGTACTGGGGCTTGAATTCAGGGCATGAGCACTGTCCCTCAGCTTTTGCGCTCAAGGCTAGCACTCCACCACTTGAGCCACAGCTCCGTTTTTGGCTTTTTGGTGGCTAATTGGAGATAAGGGTCTCATGGACTTTTCTGCTCAGGCTGCCTTCAAGCGGAATTCTAACATTTTTTGCCTCCTGAATATGCTGCTGCTTTCTTTTATTTTTCTCCCCCCTGGCTGGCACCACATAGCTCAAGCTTTCTGTGCAGCCTTTTCTGCACCACCCCCCCCCCCCCCACCAGCTCTCCTCTCCCATCCAAGACTGGATCTCACACTAGCACCGAATGCGCTGATGCTCTGAATCAGATGAATGGTGGTCTACCAGCTTCATCTCCAGAGCCATCCCACGTGCCTCTTGCCAGGAGTCCACAGTGAGACTGGACTTCGTGTCCTCTCAGTGGGGCACTGAGGATTCCCAGCAGTCTCTGCTTCTGCAGGCCACGGTGGTCGCCCCTGCTCTGGCCAGCATTCTGGTGCCACAGCTCCACCAACTGCAGGTTCCCTGAACAGAGCTGGTGTGCTGTTAGGAGAGAGAAGCCACAAAGACTTTAAACACTTCATTTCAGTGGTGCCAATTTTCAGCCACTCTCATCTATTTGCCAGTACTTCCCCCTCCCCCCTCCCCTTTAGTTCTTTCTTGTGTGAGCCCTGTCCTCCTCCTCCCAAGCCTGGGGTCCCATGAGGTTTTGGCCATCCCCCCGCCCCCCCATTCCTGAAGATGTTTGCATTCCTCACCCCACACTTCCGCTGGGAACGCGTTCTCAGTACATTCTCTTTTCTCTCACATTACTCTCCCGCCTTAGACTTTTGGAATTTGCTCTTATGACCATCGTTGCAAGTGTGGTGACATGAGAGCAGAAGGAAACGGATGCTTCCAGACTCTGATCGGTGACTAGTTCTCAGGTTTGCATTCAAGTTGCTATAGTTGTGTATGCTGCTTTTCCTGGGCTCTTGGCACTGTTGAGGGTCCATGGCTCCCCAAGTCACCCCTAAGTATCATGCACACTGAACAGTTCCCTGCTGCTGGGTCCCCACCTATCCTAGCAGCTGCTGAGTGATTGCCTGGGTCTGCCTTCCCACCTGGGCTCCTCCCTGCTGTGTCCCATCCTCTCTGAGTCCTGTGATGGCATTTCCAAATGCACTGTCTTCTCTGACTGTTCTTGCGGGAGTCCCTCAGCTTCTGCCCAGAGAAGCAAGCAGGCAGGAGACCCGAGCCCTGGCTGGCCTCATGTGACAAGAGGCAGCCTTCCAGACGTTTGCAGCACAAGACTGCAAGAGTCCCTCTCTTGCCAACACAGACTAATAGGAAAGAAAAAAATCTCTAAATTCAAAAGGGAACCCATTCTCACCACCACCACCACCCCCCCCCCCGCCCCATTTGTGAACTGGGCTTGCACTAGATTATTTGGTAATAGAGACAGTTATGGGAGGCTTTCATTTTTGTCACTTCCTCTCTACTTTATTGACCTCAAACAGATCAGAACAATTCAGCAGGTGAATCTGCTGTACACTTTCCTTTGTCTGCCAACTCTATTAGCTAGCTTAAGAATCAAGAGGGTTGATACAGCAAATCCTGGCTTGCTTTTTGATACTTTTTTGTGGCCTTGAGGATTGAACCTAAGGACATGAATGCTGCTAGCTAAATACTCTAGCACTGAGCTACCCTTTAGTCCTATGCCACAGCTTTATTCATTTCATAGCGCTAGAGCTTTTTGTTTATTTTCTTTCTTCCTTCCTCCATTCTTTCTTTGTTTCTTCTTTCTGTAGTGTTAGTGCTGGGGTTTGAACTCAGGGTCTCCCACTGTGTTTAGATTGTTATTCAAGGCTGGCATTTTACCACTTGAGCCATAGCTCCACTTCTGGCTTTTTGCTAGTTAACTGGAGACAAGACTTACAGACTTTTCTGCCCAGACTGGCTTTGAACTGGGATCTTCAGGTCTCAGCCTCATGCACGAGTTACCAGTGCTTGGCAGTTCTAGCACTTTTGGTTTAAAATTTGAATTATCTGTTTCTTTGTTTATCCACCCAACTATTCACTTTATTTTACTTTAAATTTTATTATGGATGTCTCTAGGCTGGCCCCAAATTCCCGAGTTCAGTCACTTCTCCTGCCTCAGTCTCCCGAGTAGCTGGAACTTGCAGGGGTACTCTACCTTGCCCAGTTAGCCATTATTTTAAAATGTCAACTGCATCTCTCAAGTGTGTGTGTGGTGTGTGTGTGTGTGTGTGTGTGTGTGTGTGTGTGTGTGTACTGCAGCTTGAACTCAGGGCCTAGGCACTGTTTCTTAGCTTTTTCACTTAAGACTGGTGCTCTACCACTTGAACTACTGCTCCATTTCCAGATTTTTGCTGGTTCATTGGAGATAGAGTCTTATGGACTTTCCTGCCTGGGCTGGCTTTGAACTGTCATCCTCGGATCTCAGCTTCCTGAGGAGTTAGGATTACAGGCCTGAGCCTCCAGCAGTGAGCATTCCATCTCTCATGTCTTAAGAAGGAAGCCTTTTGGGGCTTCTTGTCAAAGAGTCCATTTCCTTTTTCAGAGCACTAGTCTTAATATAGATCTGCTTTTGTAGCACAGACTTGTGCTTGAATATCTAGCTGGCTCCAAGGACATTGGCTCTTCTTATGAAGACCTGAGAGTAGAAACCCAGCCATCAGGGGGAAGAAAGGATGAGACTGTAGGCAAGGAGTAAAGAATAGGAAGTAAGAGCCTCAGGTAGGGCGTGAGGCCTTGTGGCAAGTGTTTGACTCGTGTAATTATGAGGGATGAGATAGGAACTTACTAGATTTAGGTCTTTGATACATCAGAGTTACAAGAGAGCTATAATTTAGGCAAGATTTTATTTGTTCATGAACTTGAGATGATTGAGATATTTATGTTCAGCTTCAAAACTTAGGTGCCTACACTGGGAGTGTTTGTGATATTAAGTGGCTTTCTTTTCTGCTAAATACAGATTTCCTGTAGAAAAATTGTAAAATTTGGAAAAATGTAGAAAATTAGATCATGTTCAACTTTAAGTCATAGATAATAACTGTTATTTTTTGTGTAACTATATACCTAATTTTTAAAAATCCACATATAGGAATAAAAATGCTACTTAGATCATTGAGTGTATTTTATGTCATTTTGTATCTTTGAAAATTTTTATGATATGAGTCTGTAAGGTTTATTGGATATTACTTAAAACCAAAGTTTTTAGACAATTGTATGATATTTCCTTATGAGGGTTTCTCAGACTTTAATTATTCTCCAAGCACTGAGACACTCGAGATATTTCCAACTTTGTTGTTATTATCAATTCTATTACAGTTGCCAACTTCTTACTTTAATCTTTATTTGCATCATTGTTTATTTCCTTGGATGAAATCCTAAAAGTGGAATTATTGGGTCAGAGGACACAGACTTTTTTTAGCTCTCTTGTTATAGATTGCTACATTGCTTTCCAGAAAGAGTCATCCTCTTGTCCCTGGTGTATAAGGATTTTTTTTTCTTTTTTCATGTGTACCACATCTGTTTTAAGCCGCAGTCATCTCCTTGTATCTTAGTCCTGACTCTTCTCTGTCTCTTTCTTCCCTGAGTACATTTGATTTTCGTAGAGTCCTTGCTCCAGCTGTTTCTTTGTTCCAGTTCTGAGGGTCTCAATTTCTGGACAGTTTTACTCTTGATTTAAATTTCTGGTGGTGAAACCTAAGGCTTTGAAGTGGGCTGTGGAAGAGAGAGACTTGGGGCAGGGAAACCTCGAAGGCCCCTCATTTCATGCTTCTCATTAATCGTCTACTGCTGCTGCTGGAGGAGTCCATGCACATGCACTTTCTCCAAGTTGCACTTTTGTCTTCTTTTTTTCCTTTATTTTATTACTTTTTTGGTGCCAGTGCTAGAGCTTGAACTTAGGTTTGGACACTGTCCCTGAGCTTTGTTCACTCTACAGCTGGACTTCTGGCTTTCTTGTAGTTAATTGGGACCGACTTCCTGTTCCAGGTGGCATTGAACCTTGATCCTCAGATCTCAACCTCCTGAGGAGCTAGAATTTCAGCCACTCACTGGTGATGACTTTTATTTTAATATAATGTGTAGCTTATTTCTGACTGCAGCACATAGGAATGTATACATTCTGCTGAAGAAATCTGGATCCTATAAACGAAAATCTCCTCTTTTTGTTTACAGTTTTTAAAAAAGTTAATATCTTAAAGTGCCAGCTAGGGCTGGGAATATGGCCTAATGGTAGAGTGCTTGCCTTGTATACGCGGAGCCCTGGGTTTGATTCCTCAGCACCACATAGATAGAAAAGGCCAGAAGTGGGGGCTGGAAATATGGCCTAGTGGCAAGAGTATTTGCCTCTTATACATGAAGCCCTGGGTTCGATTCCTCAGCATCATATATATAGAAAATGGCCAGAAGTGGTGCTGTGGCTCAAGTGGTAGAGTGCTAGCCTTGAGCAAAAAGAAGGCAGGAACAGTGCTCAGGCCCTGAGTTCAAGCCCCAGGACTGGCCAAAAAAAAAGCTTACAGTGCCAGCTAATTTTAATTTACACTTTCAACTTTGACGGTAAAAAAGAAATTTTTTGCAAACCCTTTCTATTCTGTTTATTCTACCTTTTAGTACAGATCCATTCTTTAGTTATTTGAATTTACTTGGAGTCATGTTTTGGTTTAGTCTGATTTTTGTGAGTTTGTATATGCGTGTGTGAGGATATGTCAGAGAGACAGAGACAGACAGTCAGACAGACAAGAGATTATATGCACATCAATTCTTGATTTGCTTTTACCAAAGTCCAGGAAGATAGATGAAGAAAAAAACAAACATGAAGAAAATTTTACCCTCATCAATCATTATGTATTTCAGACTAGCAACAGTTTAAAATGAGAACATTCCATGAATTTAAAAGAGATAGTGATGGTAACAGTATATTATTGGTTACGACATAAATAGATAAAATATTTTTAGAAAATACTTCTGTTATAGGTCTAAAAATTATTAAAGATCATAGTGTATGATCTGGTCTTATTGTTACTTGGAATTTAGGCTCTTTTCATGTCAAAGAAGAGACAAAACATGAAAATATGAAGTCAGCATTATAGTAGTGAAATACTGAATTAACCTAACAACCCAATCCTAGAGAAGCAGGTAGGGAAATTACAGTAAAACCAGTGCATACGTGTTATAGAGTCATTAAAAACTACGATTATAAACACTATTGACTTGGAATATGTCTGTGATATCATTTAAAATCTTTGATAGGTCATTTACATATAAAAGGACCTAGAAGCATGAAAAAAAGAAAGGCAAACCTAGCCTGAATGATGTTTAGGAACATTCCAGGCCCGCATGGAGGAAAATGCCTGTCATCCCAGGAGTCAGGTAGGAGGCAGCCTGAGCTACGTGGTGAGATCCTATCTCAAGATCACCCACACAGAAACACAAACCTCAAGCAAAACATAAATTCCAGGATTGTTATATTACTTTCTGTATAAAAACCAGAAACCACTAGGGATGTTGGTCGTGCTTTGGAGAGGTAGGGTACTTGGTGAGTTGGCAGAACCTCTTAAAAACATTCTGTGTTCTTGGCCTTGTGTAGTAAAGACCAGAGACTGCTTGCTAGATGGTCTCCCTAGGATATTAGATCAAAAGCAAAAGAACTCACTAGAGGGCGGGGCGTCTGGTGTGCAAACCCAGAGAGAAGAGTTCCCTGGTACTGGAGATGGAGTGGGGCGGGTCACTGACCACGAGTGGGGCTCTGAACTTCCTGGGGGGGGGGAACTTCTGGGAGAAACAACCATATGCCACCTGTACTTCAGATTTTATCAGCAGGAAACTTGTTAAAATGCAGTCCCCTTAAGTGCTAAGGGGGCAGAACCCTTGCTCAGCACATGCGAGGCCCTAGGTTCCAGCCCCTGCACCACCAGACAAAGGAAGAAATGAAGGCAAGGAGGAAAGGGAAGGCGAAGCAAAGGGCAGGACAGGGAGGGAAGGGAAAGGGCAGGAGGAATGAGTAAACGAATGAATGAATGGATTGAGATCATTTGATTTTTGAGAGTCAGTGAACTGGTTGAAGCGATGTAACTAGAGGAAGATAGTGGGAGATGGAAGGACATTTGGAAGCTTTGCCTTGGTGATTGGAGGGAACTCCTTCGCATCCACAGGGGACTGGTTCTAGGATGCTCAAAGACACCAGTGTACACAGAGGCTCCAGTTTTACGTATTTGCATAGAACCTATGCACACTCTCCTGTACTTTTTAAACCATCTCTAGATGACTTACAACACCTAACACAATGCAAATGCTGTGTGAATAGTTATTCCATAAATACTGTCATGTTTATGGGATGATGACAAATCTGATATACAAAGATTCAGGGGTTTTTTCGGGGGGGGGGGGGGCGACAGCAGCCTAAGTGTGGTCCCTAAGCTTTTGTGCTCAAGGCTAGCACTCTACCACTTGGAGCCACAGCTTCATTTCCAGTTTCCTGGTGGTTAATTGGAGGTAAGAGTTTCATGAACTTTCCTGCCTAGGATGGCTTTGAACTGGGATCCTCAGATCTCAGCCTCCCAAGTCACTAGGATTACAGGCCTGAGCCAGCAGGACCAGGCAAGACCCATTAGAGTTTAATTTTTTTTTAGTGGTGGTGTTGGAGGTTGAATGCAGAGCCTCATGCATGCTAGGCAAGTCCTCTACTCTTGAGCTATATACCTTCAACCCCAGATAAAATTAATTTTTTAAAATCTGTGCTTGGTTGAATCTACTAATGCTGTAGGCTGATTGTAAATGTGTGAGCATCAGGGCACCGGCCCTTTGTCCCCTGTTGCTAGCACCCCCTTGCTTCTTGGGCTACCCAATTGCTACAGAATTGGCTGCAGATAGGGTTGCCGAGGCAATGTCCAGAGGCCTCTGAACAAGGGGGAAAGCCAGAGACTCCTAGATGATAATAGCGCAAGAGGCTAAGAGAGGGGATCTGGGTTTGCAGACTCTGGACCAAATCTTACTGCTTGCTGTTTGACAAAGGATGTGCAAAGGAGGCAAGAAGGAGCAGACCAGGACTGGGACGTGGGGTCTCCCATGTGTGCCGTGGGCATGGTTGGCTGTTGATCATCGGTCTGCGTGGGGTGGCTAGATGATAAGCACATTTCTGTGCGATGCTGGCTCCCCATCAGCCACAGTCTGACAAGCTCGGTGACTCAGATGCTTCCCAGGATAACTGAGCTCCTCCCAGCACCAGCTCCACAGTCAAGAGACAGTAGAGACAGAGCTTTCCTCCTGGTCTTTCCATTTGGTCCATGAGGGTCTTCCTTCATGTGCACATCCATCAAGATTACAGGGTGAAGCCTCTGGAGAGAAATAGAAAGCGCCTCTACACCAGCCTCTGTCTGGAGGGAAGAGCAGGCACTGGTTACTCCTGCAGGCTGAAAGGGGGCTGTTCGTGTTCAGTTGGACACTGCTTTCTGGCTGGCAGAGGTGCTCTGCTTTGTTCTCCCCTTGCAGTTACACATGTTCTCTTAGAGATTTTGCCAAGTGCCAAGGGCCTTTTGGACCCTAGAAATTCTTCAGTCTGGGCCTGGGTTGGCATCAGGGGTTCCCCATTTGCTCCTGCTTCTTTCTGTCTGTCTCTCTCTCTGTGTGTGCACATATGTGGTGCTTGTTTTTCCCCTGAGGCAGCCTCTCAGTGTTGCAGGGCCCCTTGCAGAGGTAGGACGATCAGACTGGGACTTAGGACTTGCCCTGGGCCTGAAAGACTACGGCTGCCGTTTTCCTGTGCCTTGTTGACCCCGTGTCCTATGGAATGGCCTTAGGTTGCTACTGACAACTTTGGCTTGGCCTTGGGCCTCAGCAGACTTGGACTGTTAAGAATCCGGCTCGTGGGAGTCAGTTGGGGTACATGGGTGATCCTCTGCTCCTGGTTTGTGTCCCATTACCAGAGATCCTGTTCTGGAGTATGGGTACCGAGGGCTGGGGACTTCCTCCTGCAACTTTGTACTCTAGCCATGCTAAGGAGTGTCTGGGCAGGGGAATGCATCTTCTCGGGCTAGGTAACAAAGCACACATCCTGAGAGACTACAAGAAGAGAAATTATTTTTCCCCTAGTTCCGAAGACTGCTAGTCTAAGGTCAGGGGCCAGGGGTTGTTCTTGCCTGAGTGTGATGAAGAGGCCTGTAAGCCCCAGGCTGCTCTCTTTGGCTGGGAGGTGGCCACCTTCTCCACGTGTCCGTGTGGTCTTGGCTCTTGCAGGCGTGGGGAACCTTTCTTCTGCCAGGAACCATTTGGTTTTTTATGACATCACTCTTGAGCCCCACAGAATGATCAGTACAGACAGACAGGAGCTGTAGGCAGCTGGTGAGAAACATATGTGTCTCTTCTGTCATGGACCAGATGATATTGAGGGCTGTATACAGCCCACGGGTCAGATTTTCCCTTCCCTTGTTAGCCTTCTGGATGCAGATTTCTTCTTAAAGTGGGCTAGGGCCCACCCTAATTAACTTACCTCTTTAAAGGCCCTCTCTTCAAATACAGGCACAGTCTGAGGTCAGTGCTGCCAGTCCAGGTCTATAAAATGAATTATGCAAGCCCTAGACACTTAACTAGCTCTGGGGTCTTGGACAAGCTGGTACAAATCCTGCCTGGGCTTTTGTCCCTTGAGCTGTAAAATAGAACTAAATATTAGCAAGCATCCCAGCTATTCCAGGAGGCAGAGGTTGGAGGCTAGCCAGGCAAAAGTGAGATACTTTGTCCATAACAAACTAAAAGCAAAAAGGGTTAGAGGCCTAACTCAAGTGGCATAGCACCTACCTGAAAGCACAAGGACCTGAGTTCAATTCTGAGTACTGGGAGAAAAAAGTGCTATCTTGGTAATTTGCTGTGCAACTTCAAGCAAAGACTATGTCTGTAAGATGAAATCTAGCACACTCTTGTTACATTATATTTTTGAATATAATTAGATCAAAATAAGCTACATCTCACCTCATGGAGAGTAATGATAACTGTTACTACTGTTCCTCACAGACAGCAATGATAATTGTTACTGCTGTTTCTCACTTTGCAGAGAGTAATGGTAATTGTTACTACTGTTTCTCACTTCATGGAGAGTAGTGATAATTGTTACTACCGTTCCTCGCTTCACAGAGAGTAATGGTAACTTTCTACTGTTCCTCGCTTCACAGAAAGTAATGGTAATTGTTACTACTTCTCCTCACTTCACAGAGAGTAATGATAATTGTTACTACTGTTTCTCAGGTGCACAAGGTTCACAGGCAAAGCTTAGGAAGAGTTGTTCCAAAAGTCATTGCACTTTACAGTGATTATCAGTAGTAGAGGTGCAGAAAGATGAGATAATTTGTGATTCACAGTGCATAAGTATCCAGACCCATAATTGAAGCCGTTCCTAAGCTGGCTGGATGCAGTTCTGTTCCATGGTGGAACACTTGCCTCGTAATGCTTGAAGACCTGGGCTCCATCTTCAGCCTTGCTAAAAACAATAAAATAAAATAAAGAAGAAGAAGGGCCTGACCCTCCACAGTGGCATCACAGAAGAGCTAGCTGAGCTTTGAGGACTGCTCACAGAGTTTGGGAAGAGGCTTCTAGAGTCTGGTGGGATGGGCACTTGGTGCTGTGGGAGTAGAAGCTGGTGGGAGGGAGTCAGCCAGGGGCAGGTGAGGTCCCTCCAGGTCTGAGACAGAGTCTGCTCCTCCTCCTCCTCACCCGAGCCTCCTTCCGCCCTGCAGGTGATGTGAGCAGAGCCCAGGAATGCCTTATGTTGACCGGCAGAACCGTATCTGTGGGTTTCTGGACATCGAGGAGAATGAGAACAGTGGCAAGTTCCTGCGGAGGTACTTTATTCTGGACACCCAGGCCAATTGCCTTCTCTGGTACATGGACAACCCCCAGGTGAGAGGCTGGGAGGGAAGGGCGGGGCTGCCTCCCGTCCTGAGGAAGGATGCCTGGGGCCTGCATCCGTCATGAGGACCCCTGGAACTTGCTGGTCATTACGAAAAAACACTTTGGTATCACACACACACACACACACACACTTTTTAAGGGCTAGGGAATTCTTAGCAGATGGGACACCCTGGTTTAATCTCCAAAAAAAGAAAAAAAAGAAAACAAAGAAAAGAAGGAAGGAGGAAAAGAACAAGAAAAGTGCTGGGTGGCCCTAAGTCTGGGTCCTTTCTCACGAGGACAGGAATTCAACACTTGCAAAAGCCAGGCCGAGGCCGTCCAGGCTGTCCGGACTGCCAGGCCTGGCCTGTTCCCTCCCGCCTCTGGCTCACTGGCTCTGTCGTTAGGGCTGTGGCCTAACTGGGCTGCTCCTGCTCCGCCAGTCTGGGGCCCCTCCCTGGCAGAGAATGTGGCCTGGTTCCTGAGCTGGACAAATGTGAGACATCCTTGGTCTCTTGAACCAGGAAGTCCTGGAGTCCTGGGTTTGCAGGTGTCCTTGGAGGTCACCTCTACTCTTGTCCTTGAGCTGCAGATGAGAAAACTGAACCTCAGACATTGCAGTTGACCTTGGCAAGGACATGGCCAGTGAGCTGCATAGTATTTGGCGGGGTCCAAGCACAAGGTTAGGGGCTGCCTAAGTGTCATTGCTGTGTCTGGGCTGGGGTCATCACTGAACCGGAAACAAAATGCTCCTTGGGAACTCAGGACTTTTGTTTTTCTTTTCTGCACTGAGTGTTGCTAGCTCATTCCTTTGAGCTACCTCAGAGCAGGTTGGTGGATGGAGGCTATGAGGCCCAGCGTGGCTGTGAGTAGCAAGACTCTAGGGCACAGTCGGGCAGCGGTGGAAGCAGGCACAGGTCTGGAAGGTTCAGGATGAGGAAGGTCTCAGTGTTGAGGGATGGCTTGGGCTCTAAGAGGTGAGGTAGGGAAGAGAGTCGTGTGGAGTTCTTGGCTGTGATCCAGGGTCCAGTCCTCTCGAAGCCTTTGCCATTTGTCTTGTGGCTATAATGACTGAGGGAACACTTACTTGATACAGAAAACGTATGCTGTAAATTGCTTTCTCCAGGAAGGACCTGTCCCTCAGCACGACTGTCCCCACGTGCACTCCACGTCTCTGATGAGCCTCTGGAGGGCCAGGCATTGTCTTGATCCTGCATGTCCACTCTGGCATGCAGTTTACACCTCCCTCAGGACACCTGCTTTCACACCTGCTCTACCCACCTGCCCTGTCTCAGCTCCACACAGCACCTACATAGAGCTCTGCAGATCCACTGTGAAAGGAAGTAGCACTCAGAGTTCTTCGTCTGGCTAGGTGCCAGCGTCTCATGCCTTTAATCCTAGTTACTCAGGAGGCAGAGATTTGAGGACCGCACTTAGAAGCCAGCCTAGGCAGACAAATCCAAGAGACTCATCTCCAGCAAAAAACTGGAAGTGGGGGTGTGGTTCAATTGGTAGAGCACCAGACACACACACACACACACACACACACACACACACACACACACACGCACACACACACTATTTCTCTCCCCTACTGGGCAAAGGGCTAAGAGTTAAGTCTTTGTTGCAAGGAGCCTTGGCTTCTGGCCCTCCCAGAGGGACTCTAGGCTTCTGGGGTGCACTTCCTTTTCTTTCCCTCACCCTTGATGAGCCTTCACTCACTCGTCTGTCTGGTTAGCACAAGTGGTTCAAATGGATTTTTGTCCTGATTTTCCTGCTTTGTGCAGTGCTGCCTTTTTGAGCTCTTCGACGTTCAGATTCTCTAGCTCGGGAAGTCCTGTCCCCTGCTGACCACTGCTTGTCCTGCCAGCTGGACCTTTCTTCATCCTCTAGGCCACAGAGTCTGGCTGTCAGTGATAGGCCACCCAGCACTGTGGTGTCACCATTTTGGATCATTTTTTTTTTAGGTATTAGGATTTGAACTCAAGGCCTTACAGTAGGTAGATAGGAGCTCTTCTGCTTGAGCCACCGTGGCAGCCTTTTCTTTTTACTTTTTTTCAATTATATTACATTCTTACAAACCTCTTGCTGGGCTAGCCTCAAACAGATCCTCGCCAGCTCTGCCTCCAGAGCCGACCTCCTTGATTTCGAATGTTATGGTTAGAACTTCCCTTCAACTGACTAAGCACTCAGATTGAAAGTTGTTTGGGCCCAGAATCGTGCCAGCCTTGGGTTCTGTGCGTGGCTGCCTTGCTGGCTCTCTGGGGTCAGCCTCTGTGCCCGCATCTGCTATGCCTGGGCGGCCTCCTCCCCTTCCCTCAGCAGCAGCTGAGCTTTCGGATGCTCTTTGTGGGACAACCTCTGTGGGTCTGAATTTCCAAGGTGAGCTTGTGGCTCATTGCTAGAGAATCTTTTCATTTTCCCAGGAAGCTGTATTCTAGCTGGATTGGCCATATATACCTAAACCAAGAAAGCCTTACTGCATGTAAGCTGGTGATAGTTCAGAGCATTCGGTTTCTTCATTTGTTAGGTTTGTTCTTCATTGTATTCATGGCCAAGCAGCCTCTCTAGATTTGAGGAGTGCTTTGACAGATGTACGATGGTATTCATGAGCATTTGTCACTAAGCTAAGCTGAGCACCGGCATTTTCTTCCTTTTTTCTTCTAATACCGGGGCTTGAACTCAGTGCTGCAGACTCTCACTTGGCTTTTTACTTAAAGCTAGTGTTCTACTTGAGGCACACCTCACTTCTGGTATTTTGGTGGTTAATTGGAGACAAGAATCTCACAAACTTTTCTGCCTGGGCTAGTTTTAACTGTGATCTTCAGATCTCGGCCTCCTGAGTAGCTAGGATTATGGGTGAGAGACACCAGCACCCCATTCCGTGGGGTTTTCCTTTCACTCTGGCAGCAAGTATAATTGGTGGGTGTCACTGTCTTCACTGTCAAAGGTGAGGGAGGCGAGGCAGGGGAAGGCATCTGCCCATGGTTACATAAGAAGAAAGAGGCAGAGCCAGGACTCTGAGCCTGGCAATCTGGCCCGGTACCCTTGTCCTCATTGCTGCTAATGAGCCAGTCATGTTAGGGTGGCTGACTTGGGAAGATGGAAAGTCTGCGAAGGTAGTCTCTGGTTAAGAAAGAGAAGCCCGCAGACTCTCAGGACTGGAAGGGTCTAGAGGGCAGTACACTGGACAAGTTTTTGATTCAGAATGTCCAGTCATGTTCAACATTTGATAAATGGCTGCTGAACCCAGGAAGGGCTGATTAAACTAGAGAGATGGAAGAATTGATGGTCAGAAGGCAGATTGGTCCTTAGGAACTGTAGAATGTTTAATATTAGATTCCTCTACTGAAATGGAACACAAACTATAGTATGATGGTCTTCCCTAGTAAAGAGAAAGACATCAAGGACTGCTAGGAAAAGAAGACTCTAATTTTTGTGTGTGTGCTAGTCCTGAGGCTTGAACTCAGAGCCTGGGCATTGTCCCTGAGCTTTTGTCCTCAAGGCTACTGCTCTACCACTTGAGCCACAGCTCCTTTTCTGGCTTTCTTGGAATTTAACTGGAGATAAGAGTCTCACAGACTTTCCTGCCTGGGCTAGCTTAGAATGGAGATCCTTAGATGTCATCCTTCTGAGTAGTTAGGCTTACAGGCATGAACCACCATCACACAACTAGGAAAAAGACTCTTGATATGATATCATAGTTATTTAACTGGCATTGATGAATGGGATTTTCTGAACCTATTTCTCTGATCTTTGATCATTTAAGCCTTCTTGGTAGTTGGCATTCCCTAAGCCTGTCTCTGTGGCCATGTCTTTTGCTGTTGTTTCAACTAATTGTAGCATGTACTTGCTGCACACTTCCCATCTACAAGCTATTATGTGAGGCATTTTGCATAGACTGGGCTGGGGGCTGCTATCCTCTTTGTTTCTCTTCTCACAGGTGGTGCAGTGCTGGGGTTGGGACTGGTCTGCCAGTCTCTCCCCACCTCTGTGGCTTCTTCCTCTTTCTGCTATTTTCCTTCAGCTCCAATGAGGTGGAATGAGAATTCAATGAGATCTTTGCTACCAGGGAGCTTCAGGACTAATCATCTCAGTCTGTTCTTATAATAAGCTAGCCTATCATTCGTTGTCAATGCCAGTGTGTAGATGCCAATGATTTGGTCGTAGGAGAAGGGTTGTAGTTTTCCTTTGTTGGGGCCCATGAGAGGAAGATGGAGGACTGGATTGGACTCTCCCATGAAAAGTTCTCAGGCTTGGGTGACAAGAGATCAAGGTTACAATCTAGACTCTTCCATTCCATTGATTTGTGTCTTAGGCAAGTGGTTTTTGGAGCTGAGTGGCGTTACCTCACATGATTTGCTAATCTCATCCAATATGTCACAATGGAGCCTAGCTGCTAAGTCACCACAGGGAGCAAGACAGAAGCTTCCTGGAGTCTCTGCTGCAGGTTGGGAGCTAGATGATTAAGTACAAACTGGGGAGAATGAGTTATGAGGTTCCCCTTCATGGACAGGTGGCCTCAGAGACCAGTGAAGGAGATTACAGTGATTAAAATTTTTTTTATTGATAGTAAAAAGGTGATGTACAAAGGGGTTACAGTTCTGTAAGTCAGGTAAAGATCACATTTCTTTTTGTACTATGTCTCCCCTTCCCTCTCTCCCCCCATCTTCCCCTTCCATCCCCACCCACAAGTTGTATGGCTTATTTTCAACATAGTGCCATGGGTCCCACTGCTGCATTGATTAGAGGTGTGTGTGTGTGTGTGTGTGTGTGTGTGTGTGTGTGTGTGTGTGTGTGTGTGTGTGTGTGTGTGTGTGTCAGTTGTAGGGCTTGAACTCTGGGCCTGGGCGTTGTCCCTGAGCCTTTTTGTGCTCAAGGCTAGTGTTCTACCACTTGAGCCATAGCACCACTTTGGGTTTTTGCATGATTAACTGGAGATAAGAGTCTCATGGAGACTTTTCTGCCCAGGCTGGCTTTGAACTGTTATCCTTAGATCTCACCCTCCTGAATAGCTAGAATTACAGGTGTGAGCCACCAGCACCTGGCTCGTGTGATTATTATCACCTATTGTAGATCATTGTGCAGAGTTTTGAAATGTTTCCACGTATATATAAGCTTTCATGTGATGGTTGTACCTACTCTGTCCTGAGCAGAGTTGATGAGGAAGGCGGGGGGCCTTGTGCCTGGGGTCCCAAAAGACCCTGTGGTAAAGAGTTAAGCAGGCACTGAGACAAGGATTTGTGGGCAAGGTTTTCATGGAGGAAGTGCTAAGGAAGGCCTGGGAGGCGAGTTGGGGAGGTGACAGGGGAAGGGAGAAAGCCAGCCAAGGGCGTGAACATCAGCGGAAGTGGCAAGGGTAGGTTTCGGCCTTAGCTTGTGGGAGCTCTGGGGTGAGTCAGACCTAAGAGTTGTCCTGAGAGAGAGAGCTGGACTTTCATGTGCCTCTGCTGGATGGTCACGGACTGGGGCTCTGCTAAGGTGGAAAAGATGGCTTTCAGAAGCCAGCAGGCAGTGCCCTGGAGCCCAGTGTGGGAGGCAGCCCAGCCGTATCTGCCAGCCGTATCTGCCAGCTGGGCATGGCGGGTGGGGGGGGAGGGGAATAAGCAGGGAGCAGAACTCAGCATAGGCTATAATTAACCTTGAATCATTGTGGTATACTAAGGATCCAGGGTTTTCCATTCCAGGCATTAGTGACACAAATCTAAGGACAAAATCCATTAGCTAAAAATGACCCCTCTAAATGGTAGGCTTCGATAATATTGATGATGCCAGTGATTTGGCTGACATGTTTAAAAGTTGCAATGCTGACAACATCAGGAAAACTATTATTATTGCAGTAAGAATATTCACCAGGAGCCGGGCACCGGTGACTCATGCCTATATCCCAGCTACTGAGGAGGCTGAGATGTGGGGGGTCATGGTTCGAAGGCAGCTCAGGCAGGAAAGTCTGTGGGAGGCTTATTTTCAGTTAATTACAAAAAAATCCAGAAGTGGAGGTGTACGTTAACCTTGAACAAAAAGCTCAGGGACAGCACCCACGCCCCTGAATTCAAGCCCCAGGACCAGTACCAAAAAATAAATAAATTATTCAGGTGCATTTATTTTGCATTATGATACATCACATTGGAGCATCATAATATCCGAAGGAAGACTGCGGCTCTCCTGCTGAATCTGGGGCCCCAATCAAAACCTGTTTGCTCTTAAAAAAAAGAAAAGCTGGAAACAGGTTTTTCCATCAACAGGGACAAAGAGCTTTAGCAGTGCTCACTATGAGATGGCTGTTTGTCTGCATTTTTGTGGAAAGAAAGAGTGTGGGGGAAGATTCTATTAATATGTAATTTATCATGGACAATGATGTTGTCTTCAAGGCTAGCTGGAAATGGATGTTTTGAACATAATTATGCTTCTTTGTATGAGAAGTCTTCTTAAAGTGTAGCTGAAATCCACCAATATTTAAAAGGTTTTTGCATTATCCACTCCAATCTGTCTAAATGCCAAGAGCCAGGAAATTGCTGGCTTTTTAAAAATGAGCAGTGCAAGATTCCGTGTAGTAAAGTAGAGACAATGACAGGCTCTTTCCTTCTCCCTTCCGCATGTCCCGCCACATCAGCCCCTGGGCAGGGCAGCCAGCAAAGGAGGTTTTTTGGTTTTGTTTTGCTTTGTTTTTTGCTTATGTGAATATCATCACAACACTCAGTTCAGCTATGGTTTGAGCTGAGTATGTTGAGTTTTCTGTTTAGTTTGCTTGTTGTGTTTTTTCTTGAGCAATTTTCGTTTTGTGACTTATTCATTACCTTCAGGGTTTTTGAACTTGTGAGCTCCATGTAACTGGTGCATTAGCCAGCCTTGCTGGTGTGGTATGCTGAGGCTAAGGAGGAATGGCTGGCGTGCTGTTGTCTGTGTTTCACTGAACTCTGCATACAACATCCTACGAGGAACAAAATGGCTCCAAATAACAAAGCACAAATTCTGCTAATGGCAATGTTATTACTAAGCTGAAGATCTGGGAATTTAAACTGGACAGGCTTTTTGAAAGTTAGCATAAAGCATTGCAAATTGAATTTTATTTATTTTATATGCTAATACTGTTTTTTTTAAAAAACAACAACAACAACAACAATTCTTATTTCTAGAACAATGGCTTGTCTCAATGTTAGACGTGAAGGGCTAGGGAGGCAGCTCGGTGCTAGAGCATGTACTCCATGTGTTTGAGGTCCCCTCAAAAACAAAGCAAAACAAAATGGAAAAACCAAAAGCTTGCTTTGCTTGTTTTTTTTTTAAAAACTGTATTTTTTTGTTTTGTACTGGGGATCGAACCCAGGACATTGCACTTGCTAGGCAAGCGCTTTGCCACTGAGCTACATCCCAGCCCCCAAAGCTTGCTTTGGGGCAATCCTGTTGCTAGCCCTAGTTGGTACTGAAACCCACGGGACTAAGTCAGGCCACTGGTGACTCACACCCAGAATTCTAACCACTCAGAAGGCTAAGATCGGAGGATAAAGGTTTGAATCCAGCTTGGGCAGGAAAGTCCATGAGGTAAGCTTTGGCTTACATGGTGGAACACCAGCCCTGCGTGAAAAAGCTAAGGGACATTAGGGTCCTGAGTGCAAGTCCTAGTACCAGCACACACCAACAAACAAAATGCAAGCAACTAAGGAGATAGAAACTGGAGTTTAGCAGAAATATTACTATTGTACTACTGTGAGACCATGGTTAATTGTTTTAAGTTTTCTTAGAATTTGGCTTTGATTGCACTGTTATATTTTTTATACACCTTACTCTTCAAATTTAGTTTAACATATATATGCTATACATCCCTATGCATCATACATCTTTTTTTTAATGTTTATCAGTCATGGGACTTCAACTCAGGGCCTGGGTGCTATCCCAGAGCTTTTTCACTCAAGACTAGCACTCTAGCACTTTGAGGCACTGTGCCACTGCTGGTTTTGTCATAGTTATTGGAGACTAGAGTCTCATGGACTCTCCTTCCTGGACTTGCTTCAAACTGCAGTCCTCAGATCTCAGCCTCCAGAGTAGCTAAGATTATAGGTGTGAGCCACAGGCTTGGCTCATATATCTACTTATACACAGAAACCATCATTTGCCCTCATTTAATGAAACTTGCCTTTGCTTAGCATTAGTGGCTCACACCTATAATCCTAGCCTCAGGAGGCTGAGATCTGAGGATTGCAGTTTGAAGCCGGTCCAGGAAGGAAAGTCCACAGTGTGTGTGTGTGTGTGTGTGTGTGTGTGTGTGTGTGTGTAATTGTACAAAGGAGTTGCCATTTAACAAAGCAGTTTATGAATACAATAGATCTTGACCAGTGTCTCCCTGGTGAGACTCTCATCTCCAACAAACTACTAAAGAAAGACAGAAGTGGAGCTGTAGTCTAAGTGGTAGAGCATGAACCTTGAGCAACAAAGCTCCCAGGCCTTGAGTTCAAGCCCTAGGACTGGCACACATATAGAGAATTGTGCCATTAAGGTAAAGCAGGCTATTGGGTTTTTGAGGAAGGGGCTGCCAGTGAGATTTTGCTTTGGAGCCCATTTTTATTGGCTAGTAATTAATTAAGAAAACATTTTTTTCCCCCAGGGAGGTGGTTTGAATCAAGGGCCCATGCTTGTGGAGTAGGCTTTGTACTGCTTGAACCACGTCCCCAGCCTTGGGAGCCTCCTATCTGCACTTCCTGGCTATAATAGAAGCAGCAGTGGTGTTCATGGTTTCTGTGTGCCTCAGGGCTGGGGATTTGCACTGGGGCATATGAATGCACTTTGATTAGCACTCAGGTGTGGTGGAGGTGGGGATCATGAAGGAAGTGTGTTCTGGCAGGGACATCAGGGGGTCCAGAGAGCAGGTAGTGACAGCGAGAATGTTGTCCAGAGCTCCCTGCTGTGTCTGGCTTGGTGAGGTACCTACAATGAGAGGAGGGACAGGGTTACACACCTGTGAAGGAGAAATGGAGTAGGTGTGGGAACAGACTGAAGGGGCCTAGTGAGATCTCTCTGTTTCACAACTGCTTCCTGTAGAGCTGGCCAGCATCAGACAGTAACAAGTGGTGGTGTCTAGTGTCCTGTATTTTATTAAGTTATTTAATAACCCAATGTTGTAATGGGATGCATTTTTTTTCTCAAATTTTTATTATCAAACTGACGTACAGAGAGGTTACAGTATCATACGTTGGGCATTGGATACATTTCTTGTACTGTTGTAATGGGATGCATTTTAAATGTACACATTACATACCATAAGCTTGTATCTGTTTCTTGGTAGACATGGAATTTTTTTGTAATTTATTTATTAATTGAACACAAATTTTTTGACAAGGTGTTGTGCAAAAAGGGTACAGTTACATAGCAGGGCAGTGTGTACATTTCTTGTGATATCTTATACCCTGTTTTTCTTTCCCTTCCCTAGGTCAGGTAGACATATATACAATACACAATGTACCAAGAACATATACAGTAGCCACGTGGCCTATACCCAAGAAAATTCGCCTAGGGCTTTAAATGTAATGTCGATATTAGACAGTATGTCGACAATAGTCTTATATGAACGTACATACATAGCTTTTGAGCTATTGTATTCCACTGAGAGGTCAATTTTTGACCTTTATATGTTGAGTAGTTGTTTGGTTTTAGTTACATACTGTTGGGTCGCTGCCCCAATCCTGTGGGAAATACTATTTGACAAGCAGTTTTTGGTTTCACAGACCTGGTCTCTACTGTCTCTCCGTCACCCCTTCTTAACAGTCATATATCAGGGAGATCATGCCCCTTTGTTTTCTGTGTTCTAGGCTTGTCTCGCTCAACATTATTTGTTCAAGTTCTGACCATTTCCCTGCGAATAACAATATTTCACCATTCCTAATTGCTATGTAGTATTCCATTGTGTATAGGTACCATATTTTTTGGATCCATTCATCTGTGGAGGGGTATCTGGGTTGTTTCCATATTTTGGCTCTTGTGAATTGTGCAGCGATAAACATGGAAGTATAAATGTCTTTTTGATATCTTGGTACCTGCTGTTCAGGATAGATGCCTAGGAGTGGTATGGCTGGGTCATAGGGTAGGTCTATATTGAGCTTTTTGAGAAACCTCCATACTGTTCTCCAAAGTGGTTGTACTAATTTGCACTCCCACCAACAATGGAGAAGGGTTCCTCTTTCCCTGCACCCCCTCCAGCATTTGTTGTTGTCTGAGTTCAGAGTATAGGCCATTCTAACTGGAGTGAGGTGGTATCTCAAGGTTGTTTTTATTTGTATTTCCTTTACTACCAGGGATGTTGAACATTTCCTCATATGTTTCTTTGCCATTTTTATTTCTTCTCTTGTGAAGTCTCTCTTTAGCTCCTTTGCCCATTTCCTAATTGGTTTATTAGGCTTGGAGGGGCTTAGTTTTTTGAGTTCTCTGTAGATGACAGATATTAGGCCTTTGTTGCTGTGCTGGTAAAGATCCTTCCCCATATGCTTGGCTGTCTTTCTGTTTTGGTGGCTATGTCCTTAGCTGTGCAGAAACTTTTTAATTTGTAGTAGTCCCATTTGTCGAGTCTCTCCCCTATTTGTTGTGCCCCTGGGACTCTATTCAGGAAGTTCCTTCCTGTGCCTATAAGTTCTAGCGTCTTTCCTACTCTGTCCTTCAGTAGTTTCAAGGATTCAGGTCTGATATTGAGGTCCTTGGTCCATTTTGAGTTGATCTTGATGCATGGTGATAAGCTTGGGTCTACTTTGAGTTTTCTGCATATGACTGCCCAGTTCTCCCAGCACCAGTAGTTGAAGAGGCTGTGTTTATTCCATTGTATGTCTTTGGCTCCTTTGTCAAATATCAGTTGACTGTAAGAGTGTGGTTTTATTTCTGGATCTTCAATTCTAATCCATTGGTCTTCCAATCTGTTTTTATACCAATACCAGGCTGTTTTTGTTATGATGGCCCTATAGTAGAGCTTGAAGGTAGACATGGATTTTAAAATGTGGCTGATGTCATTAATTTCAAAATAATAGATTAATACTTAATATTGCACATTTTGCACTTAGAAACATAACATACAACTACAATTTGTAAGCAAGAAACTATAGATAAATGGTAATGGTGACTGAGGGTGACAGATCATCTTCTTAGGAAGGAGGAAGGATGGAGGTTAAAATGAGTGTTGTTTGTATCTGCATAAATGTAAGACAAGGGAATGTAAAAGCAAAGTCTGTAGGATGGCAACAACACAAATGTAGAAAGCACATGACGTAGCTGAGTACAGCAGTGCACACCTGTAATCCTAGCTACTTAGAAGGCTGAGATCTGAGGATCCCAGTTCTAACTCAGCCTGGGCAAAGACGTCTGTGAGATTCTTATGTACCGTTACCCAGTTAAAGGCTGGAAGTGGAGGTATAGCTCAAGTGGTAGAGTAGAAAGCCAAGGGAGACCATGAAGCCACGAGTGTTTTCGTACCAGTATAAAAATAAAAGTATACGATGTGTTCACTGAGATTGGTGGCCAGTGTCAGTAACCTCTTACAGCCTGCGGTTGGAGCAAGTTTGTCACCTGTTAATTAAATAATACTATTATCTGTCTCACAGGATGGTCTAGAGAATTCTATTTGATAACAAGCTTGGCTTTGGATCTGAACAGCAAATAATACATTGTTTTCTAAGTGTGATGTAATTACTTTGAGCCTTATTTTACTTCAGACTAATCATGCTAATTAGTATGATACAACACAACAGTCTTAGCTACTGTCAAAAGATCTGAGGTGCTTTTATTAGGTGACCATAGGATGGGGGTACTTAAAATGAAATATTCCAGTGTTCTTCAGTTTTGCTAATGTGCCATTTAAAATAAATAATGCAGTTGAAATAGCTTTCCCACAACAAAGTCATAGTGTATTGCTTCAACTCGATTTTTAATTCACAGTGTACATCATAGTTAATTTTTTGCTTATTTAAAATAACAGATTCTTTTGAGAAATAGCTATATTTCTTTAAGTTTAATCAGATGTAAGTATTTAAGATTTTTTTCTTGTTAATAATTATGAACATTTATTAGGCACCAGGAGTATAATGCAATGGTTGCTATATAAAAATATGTAATTATTGATACAGTTCCCTACCATAAGCTTACAATCTAAAATAAAATGCAAGAATGCTGTAAGTCTGTCACAAAAATTTTCTTAACTTAGAAATGGCTATATTGACAAGTGGATGAGGCAAAATAGCCTATTATTTCAGATACAGTGTTAATAATAAGGCTTTGCACATGATTTACTTTTCCTGATTATATTAGGCTTGCTAGGAAGAAAGAGCACTTAGGAATTTGGTAAAAAAGAAGGAATTATTTTAGATGGCCCTGTAGAACTTTAAACAAAATGTTTATTGGGCTTGAGTTTCTCAGTAGCTAGAGAAATCCCATGAAAAATATTCTGAACTAGACTATTTTGTCATTTATTATTTAAACTTGGTTAATTTCTTCCTCCTACCTTACATGAAAGGGCTCCAGTGATACCATATCAAGAAAATAAATACTGCATCTAGATTAACATACTCTAGTATGTTAAAGGCCTAGTGAGCTGACCTTCTAGGAAGTATTATTTTATATTTTAAAAGAAGAATGAGCAAAGATAGCAGTGGGACCTCTGGCTATAGGAGATAATTAGTTAACTATGTATGATACGTAAACAAAGGCAGTCAAATCCAGACCCTGACTCTCTTAAATGATTAGCATTACACAACATGGCTTGCTTTTCTGCTCCCTATTTCTAATATGGGGGTATGTAGAATTTAGCACCAAGACTCTAAACTACAAACACTGTCTTATTTTGACTACATGCATAGTATAAAGTTTAAGTATTTAAGATTGTTAACAAGTTAAATACTACCAGGGGCTAGTGACTAATGCCTGTAATCCTAACCATTCCGGAGGCTGAGGCCCAAAGGCTTGGCTCAAAGCCGGCTCTGGCAGAAAACTCTGTGGGACTGTTTTCTCCAATTAACCAGCAAAAAGCCAGAAGTAGAGGTGTGGTTCAAGTTGCAGAGCCCCAGTCTTGCGCCTGAGACAAGCCAAGCAAGAGTGTGAGGCTGTGAGTTCAAGTCTTAGTACCCGCACAAAAACAAAATTGAGTGCCTGGCATATGTCAATGAAAAGCAGGCCTCCAGGGAACAGAATGGGAGCATTAAACCAACACAACAACTAATGACATAGAATTGGCTTCTCATGAAAGATTAAAATATTCTTATTGAGGAGGAGAATGGAGATAGGTATGGGCATTTCATGTGCCCTCCAGTTCATACCAGGAAGTGGGCCCGCAGATGGCTTTGGCACCACAGCAACAGGTAAAGCCACTGCCCGTGGCACCTGGTGCCAGGAATAACTTGGTTCTCTTCCTTTTGGTTTTTCTCTCAGGTCACAGGGTGGGCTGTGGAACTTCAGGCTGGAGCAGACCCCACCTCCCCTTCTGTCTTGTCCCACATTGCTCCCTGGGCAACATCTCTCTTTTCCATCTGGTGGGTTGAACTGTGCCTTGAGGGCAGTCATTTGCTCATGCCCTAGCTTTGGGATTGCCATTGTGACTGCTCTTATTTCCAGCCAGCAAGCTGCTTTTGTTTGCCTAGTAGTTCCCTTGTAACTAGCCGGTCATCCCAGGGGTACAGAGTAAGGTAAGGGGGCATCAGCCTTTCTCCTTCCTTTCTCCTTCACACTAGTTCCATCCCTGATCTCTGGGAATGTGGCATACAAGAGCCAGTTGGGCTAGTTCCTGTGCTGCCCAGCTTGAGCAACTTTCCAGGGCTTTGTTTGGTGGATCTCTGTTGGTCCTGCTTTTGTATCCACTTTTAATTGGTAATCAACTCTTCGATATTGTCTTGTGGGAGGTGGCATGACATAAAGTGCTACAGAGGATTTGGAAATCCAGAAGGATGTGTCTGAATACTGGCTTGACTGCTTGCCATCGGTGTGGTGCTGGGACACTGGCCTCACCTGCTGGATCCTTAGCTGCTACTTCTAGGAAATGGGATTGCTGGGATCGCACCACCACATGTGGAAGGATCTAGCAGCCTGGGATGTGCCCAGTAGTGTCTAGATACATCTCAGTTTCCTTCTGTCCTTCCCAGGCTGTGCTCTGACCAAGCTAGGCACTCTCAACTTTGCCTTCTCTGGGCTTCTTCTGGGAGTTCCTTCCCTCGGTTGAGCCATGGACTCAGGTGGTAGGTCAAGAAGTGTCCACAGAACCTATTAGGACTTATGTTCTGGGAGCTCATGAATCTGTAGTTGGGATTTCTGCCACTTTGTGTGTGTGTGTGTGTGTGTGTGTGTGTGTGTGTGTGTGTGTGTGCGCGCGCGCGCGTATGTGCCCATCCTGGGGCTTGAACTCAGGGCCTGGGTGCTGTCCCTGAACTTTTTTGCTCAAGACTAGCACTCTACCACTTGAGCCAGAGCTCCCTCCTGGCTTTTGGGGGGTAGTTTTTATTGGAGATTGGAGTCACAGGCCTTCCTGCCTAGGCTGGCTTCTAACCACGTTCCTCAGAGCAGCGAGGATGACAGCCTCTGCTCTTTTTCTTCTTGCTGTCGGGGAGTTCAGGTCACATAAGGAAACTTCTCTATTGGACAGGAAATACTGCTGTTTATAGGAAAGGCTGGCCGTGCAGGGGGCACGGCAGAGTACCCGCATGGACACCCCGGCCCCTTCCTTGGTGATGAAAGAGAATAAACCACATACTTGCCGCTCTTTTGAGGTCCTTAGGCAAAGACCTCAGCTAACAGGAACCTTCCCCGTACCCTACATTGTTCTAGAATGTTTAGAAGTCTGAGAAATGCACAGGCCACATTGGCCTCTGCCAGCTGTGCACACAGCCTGGAGCCCCTGTCCCTTCCCCCATCTTATCTCCACCCCACTCTTCCCTTCTTTCTCTCCGAGTCCTGCTGGCTGCAGTCTGGGCAGGCTTTTTAATCTCACCATCTGCCCTGTCTCCCCAGCCCATGTCAGCGGCCGGGGGCCCCAGCCTGGTGGCATTGTGCGTTCTTGGAAAACTCTTTAAGAGTGCACTGATGACTAATTCCTACTGCAGATCAGTAACAGCTCTGGGGATGAAACCCGGGTATTTGTTGGTTATAAATCTCTCTATGCCGAGTGCTGGTGTCTTATGCCTCCCAGACTTTCCTGCTTAGGCTGGCTTCAAACCATGTTCCTCAGATCTCAGCCTCCTGAGATCTCAGCTGGTGCTGTTTATTCTCACCAGAAGGCAGTCAAGTTCACATGGATGAAATTTTCTACTTGAACAAGAAATACTAGCTAATACTAGCTATTCAGGAGGCCGAGGCCTGGTGGACTGAGGGGCAAAATCAACTCAGGTTGAAATATTCTTGAGTCTCCATCTCCAATTAACTAGCAAAAAGCTGGGCTGGAGATGTGGCCTCAAGTGATAGGGTGCTAGCCGTGTATAAGAATGCTGAGCAAGAGTTTGAGGCCCTGAGTTCAAGGTCCAGTACTAGCAAAAAAAAAAAAAGGCTGGGTTATATTTCAGTGGTCACATACATGGTTAACATTTGTGAGGACCTGGGTTCAATCCTCTGCACCAAAATAAAATAATAAGAATGAATGCAAGAATGAATGACTAGGCTTCCTACCTACCTTTTTCTCTACTCTGTGTATGCTCAAATGGCTTCTTCTTGAGGTCCAGGTTCTGCTTTTAATGCGTTTACAATCCAGTAAGTTCATAGTGCAGGGCTAAATTTTATCCTGTCAATAAGCTGTTCCTATCCTTTGGCCTGTACTGGAGAGAGAATCCGTTCTTATGCTTAGGCTCAAACAGAGATCAGTAAGGAGCTATTTTTCTTTCTTCTTTTCTTTTCTGTTTTTCTTCTGATGATCCCTGGGTTTGAATTCAGGGCCTTGCACATGCTGATCAGGCGCTGGAGTGGTCCAAGCATGTCCTCGGTCCTTTCTGCTTTATTTATTTATTACTTACTTGTTATTATTATTATTGTTATTGGTAGTATTGGGGTTTCAACTCAGAGTCTTGCCACTTACTAGGCTGGCACTCTACACTTGAGCCATGCCACTAGCCCTCTTTTTACTGGTTATTTTGGAAATAGAACATAGTGATATTTCTGCCCAGCCTGGCCCCAAACTGATCATTCTGATCTCAGCCTCAGGTAGGAGCTACTGGCATCCAGATACTTTAGTTGTTGTGAGTATGGTCTGGACCACAGTCCTCCTATTTAAGCTTGTAGGATGACAAGCACACACCACTGTGCCCAGCTTTTTGCTGATTGAGATGGGGATGTTGTGAACTTTGTGCCATGCTGGTCTCAAACCAAGATCCTCTCAGTCTCTGTTTCTCAAGTAGCTATGATTACAGGCATGAACCACTACGCCAGGCACTAGGGAGTATGTGAAAAACATACTGTAGTTCTTCTGATCATATTCCACTTGATTCTAGTGGAGCATTTGGTGGGAGGACCCTGAGTTGTCCTTTGCCTGAAGGAAGCAGAGCTGTGGCCATGAGTGACACCCTCTCCAGCTGCAACATCCTGTGTGTTTTCAGGTGCTGGGCCCCGGTGTTCCTGCCATGATGGCTGGCTGTCCGGCCCTCAGCTCAGGCATGTTGGTGCATCCGTCCTTAGTCAGGAAGTGACTCTCTAGGGCAGCCCATGTGCCACCCTGGCAGCGAATCTTCATCATTAATCTTTTAGGTCCAGTAATTGGAGTGGACATGGTCACTCTGGATCAAGCCTCAGGAATCCCGGATGGAGAGGAAGGGGGTGGGGAAATGGCATTTTCAGACATGAATCATTTTTCACTGGCTTCTCTTGATGAGAGCCTAGGATTAGAACATAGATGGAGTGTGGATGAGAGGGTGGGGACCCCCGTCATCTCCCCTGGGATAGCTGGGCTTGGAGAGCCGGCAAGGGGGGCAGGGGAGGAGGGGAGGAGGAATGGGAATGACATCATTGAAATCTGATCAGCTGCTGTCATTACCGGGTGGGTTAGGGTCCTGTCACACACACACACACACACACACACACACACACACACACTCACACTCCCAGTTTATTACTCATAATTGAGGAGAGGGATCTGGAGGCCTTGGGCTGTGGTTTGGGGTGAGGACAGTTGTGCAGGAGAAGCCCTCAGAGCTTTGGCACTGGACTCTGGTAATTAGCCTGGTGGGGGAGACAGAAGTCACTGTGTGCTGGGTTCTCCTGGTATGGTGTTACATAGCGTCTTCACCCACCGACTACACATGGCTTATTACCTCTATAGGAAAAGAAACGTAGCCTGCTCACAGAGCATTGCCGTTGCTGCTAGAATTCCAGAAGTCGAGGCTTTTAAAAATCACACCACACTGCTTCTAGAGTATTGGTGTGAAAATCAGGAAACCTAAGCTTCACTTCAGGTGTGGCCACCAAGATTCTGACCTTGGATAAGTCCTCCCACTCACAAGTCACTTCCAGAGACTGCGATACAGGGTGGGGCAGAGCCCTGTGGGCGGCTCCATAGATCCCAAGGGCTCTGGGACACAGTGAGGCCTTGCAGACATGGGCCTGCTCCTGGCACAGGATTCGTAGAAGTGTTTTTGCTGGAGTGGTCTTATCAGTCACTCTTGGCATTTGGGGATCCATGGCTCCATTTTGGACTCTGATTTGGGAATGACAAGGCCTGTCTCTCTTAACCCAAAGTTCCTTTAAAAGATAAAGAAGAGAATCACTACAAAGTTGGAAATAAGTGTAAAACATCTCATTCTACAGTTGTCTTATGATGAAGTTAGAAAATAGAGCATCCCTAATCTGAATACTTGAAATCACAAATGCTCCAAAATTTGAAACTTCTTTTTTTTTTTTTCTGGCTGTACTGGAGTTTAAACTTAGGTTCTTGTGCTTGTTTGGTTGGTACTGTCAACACTGAACCATACCTCCACCCTCGGTTTTTGCTGGTTATTTCTAGATCGTTCTTCCTGAGTAGCTAGGATAATAGGCACATGCCACCATCCTTGGCTCTTCATTGAGACAGGTTCTTGAAAACTTTCCAACTAGGCTGGATTTTGAACTTTGGTCCTCCTAATCTTAGCTTCCAAAGTAGCCAGGAATGTGAGCCACCAACACCTGTCGAAATACAAAACTTTTTCAGTCGTAGCATGATGTGACAAGTGGGAAATTTCACACCTATGCTCATGTGACAGGATTGCCATCAAAATGCAGTGCACTAAAAATACTGTATAAAATTTCTTCCACACTACGTGTATAATGTGTGTATGATACATGTTGCATGATTCTCATCTCTAGGAATTCTCAATCAATGCAGCATTTTAAAATCTGAAATCCAAAACACATCTGGTCACTAGGGTTTCAGATGAGAAGTACTCAACTGTATTATAGTCCCAGTTTTTACAGAAAGGAAAACTGACATCAAGTAGTTAAGGGACTTCACAGACAATTGGTGGAGCACACACCTGTAACCTCAGCCCTAGAGGCCCTATAATAGGAAAGAGTCAGGGGGTAATGTGAATGTTGCAGGTTTCCATCAAGAAATCTGAAGCTCTGAAGTGCCATTGGAGTTGTTGTGGCATGATAGATAAGAATTAGTACCACTGTTTTGCAGATGCGAAACGTAAGCTACAGAAAGAATGGTTTTACGTGACTGCATGTAGACTGAACTTGGCCTTTTGTCTTAGTGTTTGTCCTGACTCATGCAGTGCTTATAACAAGCAATATCTGTCTTTCAGAACCTGGCTGTTGGAGCAGGAGCTGTTGGATCTTTGCAGCTGACCTATATCTCGAAGGTAATGCCAGTTTGGAGCTCTGGGAAATTCATATTCTCTAAGTAGATTTAGTACCTAAGGAAGAGGAAATGGTACAGTCTTGAGTGGCTAGAATTTGGGGACATTTATCACATTAAAATGCTCCTTTTCAGGCTGGGGATATGGCCTAGTGGCAAGAGTGCTTGCCTTGTATACATGAGGCCCTGGGTTCGATTCCCCAGCACCACATATATAGAAAATGGCCAGAAATGGTGCTGTGGCTCAAGTGGCAGAGTGCTAGCCTTGAGCAAAAAGAAGCCAGGGACAGTGCTCAGGCCCTGACTCCAAGCCCCAGGACTGGCCAAAAAAATTTTTCTTTAAATGCTCCTTTTGTGTGTGTGTGCCAGTACTAGGGCTTGAACGCGGGGCCTGAGTGCTGCCTCTCAGCCTTTTTCCTCAAGGCTGGTGCTCTACCAGTTGAGCCACACATTTGGCTTTTTACTGATTGATTAATTGGTGATAAGACTTTAATGGACTGCCCTGTGTGGGCTGGTTTTGAACTTTGATCCTCAGATTCCAGCCTCCTGAGTTGCTAGGATTGTAGGCATGAGCCACCCATGCCAGGCCTAAAATGCCCCCTTTCTCAACACATTGCTTATGGCAGGTTTGCTGCTGACCAAGGGAGAGTGGTGGTTCCGGTTCCTGAAGAGAGGGCCTCTTCTTGAACAGGCAGGCCAGTTCATCAGCTTTCCATCCCTATAATAAAAATACCTAGTATAACCAACTATAAAGAGACAAGGTTTATTTTGGCTCACAGTTTTGGAACTTTTTGTTATGATTAATTGGACATTAGCTTTGGGGCCCGAGGCGGGCAGTACATCACGATGCACTATCCAGGAACACAGGAGAGCACAATTTCTTACCTTATCTTAGAGAGAAAAACAAGAGATTGGTGTTCCACAGACCTCTCTGATGGTAACTGTCTAGCACCTAGGCTCCAACACCTAAAGATTCCTCCATCCTCCCAGGAGCTCCACGCCAAGGCCAAACCTTTAAACACAGAGGCCTTTGGAAAAGATCCAACACCAAAGTAGTCCACAGAACTTCTGCCTCCCAGCAAGGTGGTGTGGGTGGTAACTGAGCTGCAGTTAGGAGTGGGATATGACCTTTTGGGTAACTAGGACAGAAAGGAACATAAAGACCAGGCACAGGGGCTGGGGATATGGCCTAGTGGTAAGAGTGCCTGCCTCATATACATGAGGCCCTGGGTTCGATTCCCCAGCACCACATATACAGAAAATGGCCAGAAGTGGCGCTGTGGCTCAAGTGGCAGAGTGCTAGCCTTGAGCACAAAAGAAGCCAGGGACAGTGCTCAGGCCCTGAGTCCAAGCCCCAGGACTGGCCAAAAAAACAAACAAACAAACAACTCTGTCTCAATTTTCTATCTCCCCCTTGCCCTCCAATAGGCAGATAAACAAGACAAACAAACAATATAAACAAGCAAGTTGAACAAACAAGACAAAAGAAAAAGAAAACAGAACAAAAAGACCAGACACAGGTGGCTTACACCAGGAATCCCAGCAACTTAGGAGGTTGAGATCTGAGGACTGAGGTTCCAAGAAACCAGCCCTGGCAGGAAGGTTGATGAGACTCTTTTTTTTTTTTTTTTTAAATTTTTATTGTCAAACTGATGTACAGAGAGGTTACAGTTTCATACGTTAGGCAATGCATACATTTCTTGTACTGTTTGTTACCTCCTCCCTCATTCCCCCCTCCCCCCATGATGAGACTCTTATCTCCAGTTAACAAGCAAAAAAACAGAAGTAGAGGTGTGGTTCAAATGGTAGAGCACTAGCCTTGAAAGGCTAGCAGCCAGCACCAGAGCCCGGAGTTTAAGTGCTTGTACACACACACACACACACACACACTCACTCACACACACACAGAACACAAAGCAAGGTGACAAGGAAGCATATAGTTTAAACAACACCAGATCTGAAAGAGCTGGGCTTAGCTGGAATTGTTTCCATCCCCTGAACAAGAGGCCTACATAAGGCAGGCTCAGAATGCCTAAAAGGTGCTCAGCTGAGCCAGGACCACATTCTGCATCCAGAGGGGTGGGGCAAGAGTTGGCTGAAGCTTCCCACAGTGAGAAGCTAGGAGGATGATCTTAGCCGAGGATCACAGTGGCTCCGTAGCTGTGTGCATATGACCACATAAAATGATGCTTATTGAAATGAACGCCAGGAAATAGAAGCAAAGGTTGTTGTTTTTTTTTAACTGTTAGCAGTTCTTTCTTTTTCCTCCTTTGGTTTATTCCCTGTTGTCATTGTTTTTTTTATTGCTGTACCCTTTGTCTTGTATATAAGTCTATCTGATATGGGGAAGGGAGGGGGAATCACAGAAATGGTAGGACAAAGGGTGCAGCAGTGCAGCAGCGATACTCACTGGACACTGTGCTGGAAATGAACTTGACAACTTGCGGGGAGGAGAGCGGGAGAAAATGAGGGGGTAACACTGGTCAAAAAGAAATGGACTTATTCCCTTACTAAGGAAATGAACCCCTCTGTACATCCCCTATACAATAAAATTTAAATTAAGGGAAAGGAGTTGGCTGACCATGCCCTAGAGTGTTTTCATGGCTGAGGAGCAGCCCCTGCCCCTCTGAGACCCGGGTGGGGCTGGTTCATGAGGCCAGTGCAGTTGCTGAGCTCAGCTGCTTTGAGCAGCCCTTCCCTGGGGCCAGCGCTGCTGCTGACCCATGATACAGCACTGATTTTTTTTTTTTTAAAGAAAAAGGCACAGGAGGGGGGGGGGGGCTCAGAGCCTCCCAGACTGAGGAACTCTCTGTACAGTGAGGAGAGCCAAGTGGCACCCAGCCAGCTCTGAGGCTCTGTAAATCCCTCCAGAGAGCTGCTGCTTCCTTAGCCAGTTCCTTTGCCCTCTAGGCCTTGGGACCTGGGCAGGGGGCTTCTGAGCTGAGTTCCAGCTGTTACCAGTCCCATCTGGTAGCAAGCCCGAGGATTCCTTTGCTCAGCCTCCATGGCTGCTCAGGAGTGAGTCCTGGAGGGTCAGGCCTGTGAGGAAGGGCCATCTTTAGCTTGGGGGTGGGGGGCGGCTGACCCTGTGCCTTGGGCTGCAGGCAGAGCCTGGCAGATAGAGCCAGTGCCCAGGCCAAAGATGCCAGGCAGCCTTGGAGCAGATTAAAGGCAGGAGATAATGGCCTCAGGGGAAGGGGTAGGGCCTTTTCCAGGGAAGCTTGGCTAGCACAGCTGCAGGCAATTTGTGTCAGCCTTGTGGGGAGAAATGTGGCTGGCCTGGGCCTGCCCTCCCTCCTCTCCTCTCCTCATCTCAGTGACCTCATTAGATCATGTCTCCAGGAAGAACTGGGAAGAAGGGGAGCAGAAAGCCTTGTAAAGAAAAAAACCCAAGAAAACCCGGTTTGATGGTGTAGAAAGATATGTGTGTATGAGGGGGAGGGAAAGAGAGGGAAAGAGGGGGGGCTGAGAGGAGAGAGAAGAGAGGGACAGAGATGAGAGGGGAGAGGGGGAAAGAGAAGAGAGAGGGAGGGAAGAGAGAAGGAGAGGGAGAGAGAGAGAGGGAGAGAAGGGGGAGAGAGCAAAGGGGAGAGAGAGAGAGAGAGAGAGAGAGAGAGAGAGAGAGAGAGATCCCTAGCCCAGAGGAGGGTTTTGGCTGTGTCTTTTAGAAAAGACAGCCTGCCTTTCCGCACTGCCTGAGAGACGGGCCTGAGCTCTTCCGAAGCCCACCCCTGCCCGGTGGTTACAGAGAGGTGACAGACGTCAAGTCTGCCCCATGCAATGCTAGCTAGGGAGCAGGATTTCCCCCCAAATCATTTCGCCATTGCCCCTGTCGGGCTTGCCGTCCCAGGTTGATGCTGGTTAACCTGTGGGCCTCCCACAGCTGGCCCTGGGCGCTGCCTGCCTTCTGCCTGCCCGTGGCCCTCGTCCTCTTTGCCTGCCATGTTTGGGTAGCAGAGGCCGCAGGCCCACCTCAGTCTGGTTCCATCGATGATGCCTTGGTGGTGGTTGCCATTATGAGGCCTCCACAATACACTGGCTCTTAACTTTTTTTTGCTGGGGGGTGGGGGTTGCGAATTGGGGGAAGGGAGGTGTTGTGGCTCCTTCTGAGCTCAGCAGAAAGAGTGGGCGTACTTTCCAGGTCAGTGGATATGTGTGCATGAACCTGAGGCCGATCCACAGGCTTCAGCTTGGAGCCCTGGCCGGCACTCTGCGTGGCAACTGCTTCCCACCACCCCCCCTTGCTCCCCCTGCCCCCCGGAGGGGCAAGGCCCAGGCTTGGTGTGGTTGCTGCTGCTTTTGCCCGAGGAGCCCCAGCTGTGATTCGGTGCAGGGCAGACAGGGTGGGGCTGCCCCCCCACCCCCGCGGTGCCCTGCTGACGCGTGTGTGCCGTCTGTGGTCGGTGTCTGATCTGATAAGAGCCAGTTCCCGAGACGGTTATGCGTGGACAGCCTCGCCCGCACCGCTTGAGGTGACGAGTGCAGAGTCCCCTCTCCACTTCCTCGTCTTCTCTGGCTGTCAGTGCATTCACTGGCCTCGCCGCTGCAGTGACTCACCTGGGGCCAGCTCGAGGCGGGCGGGCATTTGCCCTCACTTCCATCCGGTGTCCTTGTCCCCTGCAGCCACACAGCTTCCTGCGGTCTCTCTTCTTCCTTTCGTCTGGACGGCAGCCGCCTGGCATGGTCACCAGCAGCCAGTGGAAGGGGTTGAGGACCATACATCATGGGGGGAAGGTGTCAAGAAAGGCCAAAGCCAGAGCTCCCTACTAGGTGCGATTCCCCCCTCTTCTCTCTGGCGTCGTACTCCACAAGTGGGAGACAGAATTTCATTTTCTCCCTTGCTCTCCTGTGACGTGTCACGAAGGAGACATATCTGCCCTCTGGCTTTCCTCAGAGAAGGTGCAGGCCTCCTCCTTCCCGACACAGACAGTGCACACAGCGCTAGGCTGCATCTCAGCTCGGCAGTGAGCGGCCCTGTCTATGTGATCACACGGACCTCCTGACTAAAACACGGGAAACCGAAAACAAACCAAAAGCAGTTCCGGCTGCCATGGTCAGCACCTGGGCAGAGTTCTCATGCCGTAGGCTGGCTAGTGGGCAGTGCCAGAGCTGACCCTCGGTAATGCAAGCGGGGGGACAGTCAGCCTGCCGGTGCTAAGTGAGCTTCTTGGAGATGGGGTGATTCTCAAAGCCGGAGACGGCTCCCAGTGCCCAGCTTTCCAGTGCCATTTAAGTCTTGATATGAAGGAAGCTGAGAGGTGTGGCTGAGGCCCAGGATGGCCAGGGAAGCTCTGTGTGCTCAGGACAGGCCGGACATGATGAACAAGAGGATGTTGAAGGTCAGAGCCAGGAGGCGAGTCCGAGCAGATCAGCCTGTCAGACGCCACAGGGTAAAGACAGCCACTATGGTTGAGAATGAAGCCCAGGAAAGCCGGATGGCAGGGGGCCAGGACTGAGACGGGATGGTTGTCAGCATTCTGTGTGTTGCGTGGGATTTGTGTAGATCTGGCTAGATTTCTGAACTTAGGCTATGCAGGCTTCTCTGCGTAAATGTTCCTGTTTTCCAGAAGGCCCTCCGGCCTCCACTTCATACCGTAGTGAACAGTAAGAGGTACCCACCTCCCTGGTTAAGCAGGAGGGATTGTACCCTTCCTGTCTGCCCACTGATTCTCTGTGCCACCTTGGATTCTGCTATTAAGATGGCCATCAGCAGATGTGATCTCTCAATGTGTACCTACCTACAGAACCATGAATCAGATACACACACACACACACACACACACACACACACACACACCAGTTTAGTTCTAGAATACTTGAAAGCATGCATTTTAATTGGGAAATTTGGCAGTAACATCTCATTTTTGATTGGCTCCAGTCTCTAGGCAATCATCTTGTCACATGCATAAGGATCCTGGTGAACTAAGATAACTCCAGCTACAAATTATTTTCAAATGTTAGGAAAATGTTTTGAATCCCTAATTGAAAAATGAGTGGCCTTGACTTAATGTTATGACATCTTTAGTATTTAGTTCAATATTTGTTCACAGGATCTCATAGGACATTATGCAGACATTTCATTACATGTTTTCCAGTATTGGGTCTACCATCTTTGCTTTGTATCATCGGAGCTAGGTACTTGTTTCAGGCTCACTATCTTTTTGCTTATGGGTTCTCAGCAGGTTGCCTGTATTCTGGGTGTGGTATTGCTGTAGTATTCATGTGTGCAATGCATTTTTAAAGGAAATGAGATGTCAAGAGCTATAAATAGTCCCTTCTTGAATAAGCAGGCTCTGTGTTTAATCCTCATGTGAACCCCAAGAGAACATGAAATTATCGTCCTTTAGTTCACAGAACACTGAATAGAGGCCACAAAGATAGAACAAGACTTTCTGTCTCAAAAGCTCAGGCTGTCCTACCTGCCCTTTTGTTCTTTTGTGGGGGGGAGGGGGCTTGAGCTCAGGACTTCATGCTTTTGCTTGGTTTATTTGTTCAAAGCTATTGTTCCACCACTTGAGCCACACCTCCACATCCAGGTTTTTGTTGGCTAATTGGAGATCAGAGTGTCCTGGATTTGTCTGGCCAGGCAGGCTGTGAATCATGATCCTCAGATCTCGGCCTCCCGAGTGGCTAGTATTACCAGTATCAGTCACCAGTGTAAGTGCTGGTACTGGGATTGGAGCCTTTTGATTTGTGTGTGTGTGTGTGTGTGTGTGTGTGTGTGTGTGTGTGTGTGTGTGTGTGTAAGCTGCCTTAGTTCCTGTTTGAGTATTCAGGGCAATATTAATTCTGACTAAGTTGGTGTCTGGCTTATTTCACTTAATATAGTTTTTTCCAAGCCTTTCCACTTCCTTACAAAAGGGACAGTATCATTCTTTATGAAATGATGTTTACTGAAATGAACTCCAAGAAATGGAAACAAGAGGTTTTTTTGTTATGTTTACTTTTTTGGTTCTTTTTCCCCTTTGCCACAGTTTTCCATTTCTGTACCTTTTGTCTTGTGTGTATGTTTATCTGTTTGGGGGAGGGAATGTAGATAGACATGGTACGACTAAGGTGAACAAATGCAGCAGTGCTATTCACTAGACACTATGTTGGAAATGGGAGAGGGGGTGGGGAGGGAAAAGACTAGGACAAAATGAGGGAAGGGGTGACATTGTTCAAAAAGAAATGTGCTCACCATCTGACTTATGTGACTGTAACCTCTCTGTACATCACCTTTACAATAAAATTTTTTAAATGTAGAAAAAGAAAAAAGATAGTATCTCCAAAAGGTGGGGGCCTAGTCAGGGAGGCACTACAGAAAGCCTCCAAGAAATAGGACTAGTAGTGCTTATTTCTTAATCTTGTGGTGAGTGCCAGGGTTCTTTGTTATTCCTCAAAAGGTCCATGTGTTTGATAGGCTTTTGTCTTATGTATGAAAAATTGAACAATAAAATATTTTCCAAAGTGTTAACCCCCCTCCCTCTGTGTTTTAAATTTGGCATAGGTGAGCATAGCAACCCCAAAGCAGAAACCAAAAACTCCATTTTGCTTTGGTAAGTACTGAGCGGGGATGGCCTTTCTATCCTGTAGCAACTTCCTCTTTTCTGCGTGGAGACTGTCGTGTGGTCCCCTGTGCGTATGAGTGGTTTACGCCACAGCAGGTTCCTGGGTGCCTAGTCATCCCCCTCTCATGGGGATCGCTGCAGAGATTGGCGAGGGCTTTGACCAGCCATACTGACACAAGCAACATTTCTGTTTCCTTGGTGCCACAGGGCACCATTGCTCCAGAATGGACCTGGGGTTGGGGCTTGGCTCAAGTAGTAGAGCACCAGCGTAGCATGTGCGAGGCCCTGAGTTCAAGTTACCACCAAAAAAAAATAAGATGAAAGTACCTGGGAATCCCCACTTTAGTGCTGAGTGATGATGTGCCCAGGAAAGGTGGATGCCAGGGAGAAGGAAGAGGCAGGGCCAGGAAGTAGATAACAGAAAAGAAGGAGTATTCTCTTAGGGTCCTTGGGTCATCAAATAAGCAAAAGTGCTGGGGTGGTGTTTGAAGCAAAGCCGTCAAGGGACTGCTTCAAGCCATTGAACTGTTGGTGAATCCAGTCACTGAACTGTAATTTGTCCTTCTACGTTTCTCCAGAGCTGTGCTCCCTCCTGGTAGGTGTGGATCCAAATGTAAGCATGAGGAAAGCGGAGACATTCTCTGCTCTGTCACTTGTCCTCAGCACTGGGGCATAGTGGGGACTCAGTGAAATGCTTGCTGAATGAATGAGTGAATAATGAATCCTATATCTTTTCCTGTAGTTCAGGTCCCCAGAGTTGTCCTTGCTCCTAACTTGGAGTTTATTCATTTTCTGTTGCTCTCAAATATTGCTAAGATAAAAAAAAATGACCCTTCGATTTTGTCATTAGCAGATCTGAAAGAAAACAATTACTAATAAGAAACCCAGAACTAAGCTGTTGACTAATGGAATGCTCAGAGGAAAGGATGGGTTGAGAGTGAGCTCAGAGGCATATCTGTTTATTTGTTTTGTTTTTGTTGCCAGTCCTGGGGCTTGAACTCAGGGCCTGAGCACTGTCCCTGGCTTCTTTTTGCTCAAGGCTAGAACTCTACCTCTTGAGACACAGTGCCACTTCTGGCTGTTTTCTATATATGTGGTGCTGAGGAATTGAACCCAGGGCTTCATGTATACGAGGCGAGCACTTTACCACTAGGCCATATTCCCAGCCCCCAGAGGCATATCTAATCTCAGGCATTGTGAACATCTCTCAGAGATAGACAAGGCTTCTCATCCCGCTGTGCCCGTGGAAACAGAGCACTGGTTCCCCAATGATATCCATTCCATCGTGACTGTAAATTTATGAGCACCCTGACCATGCAGTTCCTGATGTGTCATTTTGATGGCAGCCAGCGGCCTCCCTTTCACAGAGCAGCAAGCTAGGCTGCTGTTTATATCCTGCCATTCTTGTAGTCTCTGTAAAAGATCCCTACTTTTAGAGATGCCGTAAAGAGGGAGCGGTGGGGACCTGCAGCTTCCTAAAGATGAAGGAGATTTGCCAGCATGGGGAATCCCTTCTTGGTCTGCCTTGAGTAGTTTGTTAGTTCTTCCCCTCCAACACTTAGCTTTGTGGTCTTATAATATTGTGCTGCCTGTGTTCTGACCTTGAAATATCTCCTGCCTCCCCTTTGTCTTTTACAGTTATCAATGCCCTGTCTCAGAGATACTTCCTTCAAGCCAATGACCAGAAAGATCTGAAGGATTGGGTTGAAGCTCTGAACCAAGCCAGCAAGATCACAGTACGTATGGTATCTTCTCCTTTTTTTTTTTTCTTTTTGTGCCAGCACTGGGCCTTGAACTCAGGGCCTTGTACACTCATTTGGCTTTTTTGCTCAAGGCTGGCACTCTACCACTTGAGCCTTAACTTAACTTCTCTTCTCCTTTTTGGTGGCAAAACTGTCCCTTCCCCATGGACCCTGAATGGGCCTGGGGATAGTCAGATGGTAGGAAGGATTTTTCCAGAAGCCTCGACCATGCCCAGCTCCTCCCAACCTTCTGTGGTCCTTTAGTTAACTACAGTTCACCCAAGAGTTCAAAAGGAAGTTTGAGGAGTGTCTCCTCTCTGTTTCCTGGGTGGACTCCTGGCCAGTCACAGTCCGGGCGGTTCTGGAATGCTGACTGAGAATGGAAAATGGATTGCTGACTAGGAGAAGTAGCAGAAGGGGAAAAGCAGATGAGAAAGGAAGTGAGAACTTTTTTCCTGCTTGTGGATCTAGCCCTCTTAATCTGTACTAGAAAAGCCTTCCATTTAAAAGCTTCAGTACCTATTAAATTAGTTCCTGGGCTGTTTTGACTCATCTCATTTTCCTTAGCTTGGCTAATGAACAATTATTTTCTTCTTCCTTTAGAAATATAGAAAGAGCTGATGGCTCAAGCCAGTAACCCTAGCTATTCAGGAATCTGAGATCTAAGGATCATGGTTTGCAGCAGTGAGAGCCTGAAGTGCTAGAGTGCTAGCCTTGAGCACAAAAGCTTAGGGACAGCACCCAGGCCCAGAGTTCAAGCCCCGGGACTGGCAAAAAGAAAGAAAAGTGGAAGAAACACAGAAAGAGAAAGGGAGAAGAGCATGAGAAAGGGTGAGGAGAAAATTGTGTTTCCATTACTGTAACAAAATGCTGAACATAACGTATAAGGAGAAAAGGATAGTTTTGACTCCTGGCTAATGAGCTTGCTATCTACAGCAGTTTGTCCCTGTTGCTGAGCAGGGTATACTGGAGTAGAGCATGCAGAGGAGGAGGCCTGTTTGCCTTATGGCAGAAAGATAGGAAGGGGCAGGGCTATAACATCCCCTCAAAGGTGTGCTTCCAGTGAGCTAACTTCCTCCTACTAGATCCCACCTTCTAAAGGCTCTACTACCTCCAGGTAACACCACCTGGAGTAACTAAGTCTTGACCACCTAGGCCTTTGAAGAATACTTATCCAACCATAGCAAAAACTATGATCTGGAAAGAAAATGAAACCTTTAACCAGCAAGACAGGCTGACTCTTGACTTATTGGCTCTGGTTTGTTTGCTGAAAAGTTTGAATTTTTGTATTATACAGTCAGAAACATTTGCATTGGAATGGCTTCCTGTAAATAATGTCTATATGCTAATATAGACATACCTCAGTGTTCCAGTGAATTAATGAACAGATCTACTATGAATATCTATCCAACACTGGGTTACCACATGCAATCAGTATATGTTTTAGTTGTCCAAGCCATTTATATGGTTAGTTTTTTGGGGTTTTTTTTTGGCCAGTCTTGGAGCTTGAACTCGGAGCCTGAGCACTGTCCCTGGCTTCTTTTTGCTCAAGGCTAGCACTCTGCCACTTGAGCCACAGCGCCACTTCCGGCCATTTTCTATATATATGGTGCTGGGGAATTGAACCCAGGGCTTCATGTATATGAGGCAAGCACTCTTGCCATTAGGTCATATTCCCAGCCCCATATGGTTAGTTTTTTATTCTGATAAATGTTGATGAACCAGAGTGAAGAGTGTAAGGCTAGGCAAGAGAAAGGGAGGTTGTTACTGCCCCACACTTGGGCTGCTAATCTATATGCCTGTCTGCATGGCTTTGAATGCAGAGCTTAGTAACATTTTCTTCCTGGTGGGGTCTTTATGCTTTTGCATCTTTGAGAACTGAACTCTGGTTCAGTTTCCTGGGTTTCTGTTTGCCTCCCTTCCTCCCTTCCTTTTTCAGAAACAAGGTCTCAGTATGTAGCCCAGGCTGGCCTTCAACTTACAGTTCTCTTGCTTCCGCTTCCAAGTCCTGGGATTACACCTGTGTGTCACAATGCCTGACTCAGCTTCTGTTTTTGCTAGTTAACTTGGGAAGCTAGTCTGTAAGGTGGTAGGAAGCTCTCTGCTCCCTTCCTCCCTCCCTCCTTTCTTTCTTCCCACTTCCCTTGCTCCCTCCCTTCTTTCTTTCCTCCTTTCATATTTCCTACAGGAATTCCTCTTTTCCTCCCTTCCCTTTATCCATTCTTTCCTCCCTCCTTTCCTTCCTTGCACTTAACCTAGGACCTCTTGCATATTAGGCAAGCACTGTACCACTGAGTTACGCCCCAGCCCTATTTACCTAGCTACCCACTTGCCCTCCCATCCATCCACCCACCCACCTACCTACCCACCTACCTATACCTGCCTCAGGACCTCATGCATCACAGCAAGCAGGTCTATCACTGCACCATAATCACAGCTATTTGCCTTTGTTTGATGTTTGGAGTGTGAATTGCTCTAAGCACCTAGTTTCCCTGGCCTCTTCTCTGCTCCCACAGAGCAGAAATTATGGAGTGCAAGAATGGAAAGAAGCCTGGACTCCAGAATCTGGAAAGCCTGTTGAAATGTCGTAGCCTCCTTCAGCCTCCACTGTCCTGGAACCTTATTTGCCTTTGCTCAGTTGTATAGTCTCCTGTGTCTGCAGATTCTGCACCTGGATTTAGTCAGTTGTAGACTGAAAATATTTGAAAAAAATAGTATCTGTATTGACCAGGTACAGACATTTTTCCCTTGTCAATATTCAGTGTTCACATTGCATTAGGGGTTATAAATCATCTAGAGATGGCTTAAAGTACACATGAAGGTGTGCATAAATTCTATGCAAATATGACACCCTTTGATGCAAAGGACTCTAACCTCTGCAGATTTTGGTATCCTAATGAGGTTCTCTGTGGATAGCAGGGAATGGCTGTGCATCTGTGTACTTCTCTCCTCGGAGGCCGGGTAGGACAGAAGGGAGACGGATGCCCTATTTCCTCCCCATCTTTTTGCATCCTAGAAGGGTGTATTTCCTCCTCTAGAATTTCTAAAGTGTTTTTCTTTTCTTTTTTTAAAATATACTGTTCTGGGGTTTAAACATGGGACCTTGGTGCTGTCTCTTAGCTTTTTTGCTCAAAACTGGCACTCTACCACTTGAGCCGCAGCTCTACTTCTACTATCCTAATTGTGTGCCCTTCCGTATGAAGTTGGGTAGATGTAGGGCTGCAATACCACATGATAAACTGTGCATATTTAATTTTATTCTTAGTTGTACAAAGGAGCTTCATTATTTCATTATATGCATATTTCATTATATGCATGTATTTCTGTAGGTGCATAATGATGTAACGTTCTTGCAGCAAATTCACTATTACTCATTCTTATCTCCTTTCTCTTCCCTTTCAAAACCATTTCAGTGTGTTTCACTATTCTTCTTTCATACACATATATGAAGTACTTTGATGACATTTTCTCCCTTAACCCTTTCACCCATGCCCTCCCCTCATTTACACCCGTCATTCTTTTTTTTCCATGTCTAGATTCCACACGAGAGAAAATATTTTTCTTAGTCTTAGATTATTTTATTTATGATGATTTCCAGTTCTTCACCAATTTTCCTTCAGCTAAAAAATATAATTATATTCTCCTTTATGGTCAAATAATACGCCTGTCTGTGTGTGTGTGTGTGTGTGTGTGTCACATTTTCAACCACTCATTGGTTGATTGGTGGGAAGAGTGTGGAGATAGTGGATACAGTTGCATATTTATTTAAGACTATACTTGCAACTTAAGGCATCTGGCATTTTGGGGTACATGGAGGTGAAAGGGGGAACAGATAATACAGTGAGCAAATCTCCCACGGCCGCCTGTGCCGGGGGCCCCGGAACAGCACCCCTGTGAGGCTGGTTGTCTTACTGCCATTCTCAGCTGAGGAATGTGGCAAGAGCACAGTAACTGGCAAGCGTTGGATTCTAATCAAGTTCCCCGGCCGTCAAGATTCAAGAAATTGTATGTGGTGAAAATACTAAAAAAATAAGCCAGAGGTGCTTGCTTTGGCAACACATATTAAAATTGGAATGATGCAGATTAGCATGGTCCCTTGCTCAAGGATGACACACAAAGTCATGAAGTGTTAAAAAAAATATAAAATAAGGGCTGGGGATATGGCCTAGTGGCAAGAGTGCTTGCCTCATATACATGAGGCCCTGGGTTCAATTCCCCAGCACCACATATACAGAAAACAGCCAGAAGTGGCGCTGTGGCTCAAGTGGCAGAGTGCTAGCCTTGAGCAAAAAGAAGCCAGCGACAGTGCTCAGGCCCTGAGTCTCCAAGCCCCAGGACTGGCAAAAAAAAAAAAAAAAAAAAAAAATATATATATATATATATATATATGTGTGTGTGTGTGTGTGTGTGTGTGTATTTATTTATATATATATACACACACACATATATATATAAATATAAATAAGGGCTGGGGATATGGCCTAGAGGCAAGAGTGCTTGCCTCATATACATGAAGCCCTGGGTTCAATTCCCCAGCACCACATATACAGAAAATGGCCAGAAGTGGCGCTGTGGCTCAAGTGGCGGAGTGCTAGCCTTGATCAAAAAGAAGCCAGGGACAGTGCTCAGGCCCTGAGTCCAAGCCCCAGGACTGGCAAAAAAAAAAAAAAAATTAACTTCTGGGGCTGGGAATATGGCCTAGTGGCAAGAGTGCTTGCCTCATATACATGAGGCCATGAGGCCCTGGGTTCAATTCCTCAGCACCACATATACAGAAAATGGCCAGAAGTGGCGCTGTGGCTCAAGTGGCAGAGTGTTAGCTTTGAGCAAAAAAGAAGCCAGGGACAATGCTCAGGCCCTGAGTTCACGGCCTAGGACTGGCAAAAAAAAAAAAAATAATAATAGTAATAATAATTATATATATAATAAAAAACGACTGTAAAATACATTTAATTGCCCAATATTTTACATGTATAGCTTTAGTTGAACCTCCTAAAAATCATATATAAAAAGGGCAAGTGTTATTACTTCCATTTGCAAGTGAGAAAATGGAAATATTTGGAGTTAAAGTATTTTCCCATGGTTATGGAGCCAGGTGGGGGCAAGTTTTGGTCCACAAATTGCTGTTCATTTCATGCTGCCACTGAGTCCCTGTGACTGAGCATTATTCATTGTGGTACTTAGAGCTGAGTCCTCTCAGAATGTCAGTATTTCTTTGTTCTTTCTTTTTGTGTGTGCCAGCACTGGGGCTCGAACTCAAGGCCTACATGCTGTCCCTTAGCTTCTTCACTCAAGGCCAGAACTGTACCACTAGAGCTACAGCTCTGGCTTTTTGGTGCTTAACTGGAGATAAAAATCTCATGGGCTTTCCTGTGTGGGGTAGTTTTGAACCTTGATCATCAGATCCTAGCCTCCTGAAGAGCTAGGATTATAGGCATGAGCCACTTGCACCTGGCTCAATTGTCAGTATTTCTTTGTGAATTTTCTCACCTCTCTGAAGGCTTGTCTGATGTCAGGGTTCTGCGTGGCTTTATTTCCTCCCAAGGACCCTCTCAGAGAGGGTTTCTTCCTTACCTCCAGGCTCCTCCGCTTGTAGAAATAATCACTCCATGCCTGCCTCTTTCTGCATCTACAGTTCTGTCCTGTGTGACTGTATTTTGTCATTCTTATATTCTTAGAAGGACAGGGGTCATTGGATGTAGGGTTTATCCTAAAACAATCTGAGCTCATCTTAATTTAATTACAAACAAGACCACACTTTGAGTTTAGGGGTGGACAGTTTTATTTCACTCACTATATTTTTCTGAAATGTTGAAAACTGGCTTAGGCAAAGCACAGCTTTCTTCTGAACTTTGGTCATCTTCATGGCAGTGCAGCCATGCGCAAACGTAAGCGAGGTGAGTGATTGAAGTCTATAGACCTCCCTCACCTGCTGCACTGCAGAGGTGGCTGGAACAGGGCTTGCCTGTTTTTTGGTGTGTGTGCAGTTACTGGGGTTTGAACTCAGGGTCTGAGTGCTGTCCCTGAACTTTTTCACCTAAGGCTGGCACTGTACTACTTAAGCCACCATCCTCTTCCAGTTTTCTTGCTGGTTAATTGAAGATATGAGTCTCACAGGTTTTCCTGTTCAAGTTGGCTTCGAACGAAGATTTTTCAGATCTCAACCTCCTGAGTTGCTAGGATTACAGGCAGGAGCCATTGTTTCTGGCAAGGGTTAAGCTTTTAATTAGATCTCAGGATAGGAGATCTATACCCTTTCAAGCTATGTAGTCCATTTGTGGCTGAGGCTGTTTTGTACAGCCTGACTTCCTGGCTAAGGAAATAGAACAGTGCTGAAAGCTCTGCATAGATGGACAGAAGCAAAGCAACAATCAGGGACATACAGCCTCTGTGTGTGCTGACAGGATTCAGAGAGGAAGCCAAGCGAGGCTCCTGTGAGTTCTTTTCTGGTGACTGGAAACTCCTAAAGATTAGTTCCTTCTTCCTTGCTGGGTTCTAGGAATTCATGTGGGTAATTTTGGGGGAAATTTTTGCTGTTCTGTTGTGATGGTGTCACTGCCCACCCCAGCAAAAAATCAGCATTCCCCCAAATTGGGTCAGTCCTAGAAAACCAAAAAGGATGCCTGGGTAGGTTAGTAATAAATAGCAAGGGAAGAATCAGACAGCCTATGGCAAATTCTCAACTTAATGGCTTGAGTTTACCTCATGTGTAAGATGGAGAACATCATGCCTACTTAATCAAGTGGCTTGAGGGTTAGAGGTAATGAGGTGCCTGGCACCGAATAGGGGCCCAAAGAATGCTAAGGGCTGCAACCCTCGGACTGTCAGGAGGAAAAGAGAGGGTGGACTTCTGGTTTGGTTTTTAGAAGTGGTGGCAGAGGTCATCTTCCCCACATACACCACACACACCACACCACACACACACACACACACACACACACACACACACACACACACACACACACAGAAACATACATATGTTGACTACATAGGTCCTAAGGAGGAAGAGCCGTGTTTCCTTTCTGGGCCTAAGGTCATCATAGGATCGATCCTTCATACTGTACACACAGGGGACACTAAATGGTGTAGGCTTTTTTCCTTGCTGATGGCAGAGTTCTTTTATATGTGGGGTGGATTGGAGGGAGGAGGAAGAATGTAGAGAGAGAAGGTCCTGCTCTGTTTAGGCTGGCGTGAAACCATTGTCCCTCCCACCTTAGCCTCTTGATGTAAATAGCTCTCAGCTCTTGAAAGGGCTGGAATCCTGGGACTTCAGCTTTTCGGATGTGATCTCTGGTTCATTTCTTGGGACATAGGAAAAAGGTGTTTTCTTTTGAACTAGTTGGGAGTCAGTCTAATCTGCTCAGTTATTAATCATAGCTGTAGGCAAATGACTGGCTGTTGGGTCTCTTTTTTCTCTGAAGAAAAAAAACCCCACAAGATTTCACCTGTTTCAGGCTTTAAGATAGATTAAGGAGCAAGGGTAAAGAAATTTGACAACAATGATGGGGACAAACTGAAGGCTGCATTTCTCATGCCAGGAGGGGATATGGCTTAGCTGGAACACTTAAATGTAACTTGCAGAGCACGTTGCATAGGACAAGTAAAACCTAGGGTTTTCTTGTCTGTGGGCTGCCAGTTGGAGGCCTCTGGCCTGTGGTTTTTGGCTGACTGTAACAATTCTCCATTGCTCAGCTATAGTGCAGCCAACACGGGATACAGCTCATGCTTCAAACAGGGCTTCTCTGGAAACTTGTCTGTCTTCTCTTTCCCTTGAGCCTCTGTGAGCTGGACAGCTTCCTCGGCCATTCTCACCACAGACCTGAAGCAACAGACTCCAGTGACTCTATTATGAAACTTCTGAAACCCTCGGCCTAGATAAATATTTCTTATTTATTAAGTGAATTATCTCAGGCGTCTTGTTACAGTCACGGAAAGCTGACAAACACAGATGGCTTAGGCTTATCCAGGTGCAATGATTTGCCAAGATCACTCCGTTGGTAAAAAGTCAAGACCTTATGCCCCACATTCCAATGCTCTTGCATCTCTCATTCTACTCCTTGTACAGGCTGAGTATCCCCTGTCCAAAATTCTGGGGATTAGAAGGGTTCCAGGTTTCAAGTTTTGTTTATTTTGTTTTTGGATTTTGGAAAATTTACATATTCATAATGAGAAGTCTCAGAGATGGGCCCCAAATCTAAACATAGAACGTGTTAATCTTTCATATATTCTTTTTTTTTTTTTGGCCATTCCTGGGTCTTGGACTCAGGGCCTGAGCACTGTCCCTGGCTTCTTTTTGCTCAAGGCTAGCACTCTACCACTTGAGCCACAGCGCCACTTCTGGCCATTTTCTGTATATGTGGTGCTGGGGAATCGAACCCAGGGCCTCATGTATATGAGACAGGCACACTTGCCACTAGGCCATATCCCCAGCCCTCTTTCATATATTCTTATAGACATCGTGGGAGGTAATTTTTGTATGTATATGCACTCTTGGGGCTTGAACTTAGGGCCTGGGCACTGGCCCTTAGCTTTTTTGCTGAAGGGTAGTGCTCTACCACAGTGGAGCAATAGCTCCACTTCTGACTTTTTGAAAGTTTGCTGGAGATAAAGAGTCTCATGGACTTTCCTGCCTGGGCTGGCTTCATGCCCTCAGTCTCAGATTTCAGCCTCCTGAGTAGCTAGGATTACAGGCATGAGCCACCAGTGCCTAGCATAATTTTGTACCAAATTTTTATCGTACCTGAATATAGACCTCATGAAGAGAAAAAAAACATACCACATGAGGTCAAGTGTGGGATTTTCAGAGTAGGCACGCTTTACCTGTACCATATGACATTTGTTTATTTGTGGTGCTGGAGATGTAATCCAGGGTCTCCCACCTGCTGGGCAAGTATTCTACAACTGAGCTGCAACCCCAGCCCTCCAGTAGGCATTTTGGCCTGTTCTGCCTGCCACACAGGCTCTCCCCAGCATTCCATTTCCCGTTTCTTTTCTCAGTCAGTTTCCAGGAGTTCTGTGGACCTCTGTCTTAGTTCCTACCTGCTCTCTTGTGGCACTCGCCGCCATCTTTACTATTCTGATTGCTTTCTTAGGCATTTGTTATGAGTCTAATCTATTAGTATGTTAGCACTGTGAGAAAAGAGTCATGTCTATTTTGTTTGATACTTATTTATTTTGATTTTTTTATTCTTTATTTTCAAAGTGATGTACAGAGGGGTTACATTTTTTTTTATATGTAAGGCAAGTACATTTCTTATCCAACTTGTTACCTCCTCCTTCATTTTCCCCCCGTTTGTTTGATATTTAATCTTTGGTTTCCAGCCAATGAGATGCTGGCTTATAGTCGGTAGAGAGTAGACCTATTGTGTGTGTGTGTGTTGTTGTTGTTGGCCCAGGTGGTTGTTGACTGAGTTCCTTTAGACATAGATTGATGGAAGAGCTTGGGGAAGAGAAGAGTCTTCCTGTAATTTGATACATTAGCTTTCCTTGCTACTTCTATCCTGCTTGTGGCTCCACTTTTCCAGAACCTTCCATTTCCTACTGACCATGCTGTCATTCTTCCTAGGTACCCAAAGCCGGGACCCTACCTTTGGCTACAGAAGTTGTCAAAAGTATAGCAGCTCCTCCCACCCTAGAGAAGAAGCCACAAGTGGCCTACAAGACAGAGATCATCGGAGGGGTGGTGGTCCACACGCCCATCAGCCAGGTGCGGGGCCTCGTGGGGCTGCTTGAGGCGGGGAAATGGTGAGGGTGTGACGTGACTGTGGTTTGCCAGTGACAGCACAGCAGGGGATACAGTGTGGAGCTCAGTGCAGCAGAGATCAGGAAAGTTCATTGTGGGGGAGGGATGGCAGTGCGGAAATTTAGGCCGCTGCATCTTTAGGCTCTGTAGTCCCTGTATTTCTTTCTTCCTAGGAGTCGGGGAGCAGGGATGAGCACTTGTAAAACCTATGCGATGCTGGGCACTGGCATCTCACCCCTCTAATCTTAGCTACCGAGGAGGCTAACATTGGAGGATCAAAGTTCAAAGCCAGCCTGGGCAGGAAAGTGTACAAGACACTCATCTCCACTTAACCGGCAAAAAACTAAAGGTAGAGCTGTGGCTTGAGTGATAGAGCACCAGCCTTGAGTACAAAAAGCTAAGGGATAGTGCCCAGGCTGTGAGTTCAAGCCTTAGTACCAGCACAAAAAACACAAGACAAAATAAAACAACAACAAAAATCTATGGGAAATGGACGGATGTAGAAAGTGTGGCTAGGAACTAGCCTCCTGCCTTCCCCTAGACCATCTTCTTGTCTGTATTCTCTTTCCTGGATTCAGCCAACCCCCAGAACCTCATGCTATGAATAAAAATACCAGCTAGAGTACCTGACCCAGGACAAAGTCAGTGCTCTTTCTTGTTTGACTGACACAGTATGAGATTCCAGTGCCACGAAGCCGTGGCTGCACACAGGGCCGAAGGAGGCACTGACTCCATGCGGTTCCCTTGTAGAATGGTGGAGACGGGCAGGAGGGATGTGAGCCAGGGTCCCATGCCATCCTTCGAAGGTCTCAGAGTTACATCCCCACGTCAGGCTGCCGGGCTTCCGCCGGACCTCCCCTCATTAAGAGTGGCTACTGTGTGAAGCAAGGGAATGTGGTAAGTGCCCTGTGGGCAGAGGGAGGAGCCGCAGTCCTGTGTGTTCACAGAGATTGGGTCCCCACCAGTCCACGGTATTAATCCTGACGAGTTGCCTCTGCTGATCCTAGGAGCTCGGCAGCCATGGGGCCACGTCCTGGGGTTCAGCCTCAGCCAGCTTCTGGGATGCTGGGCACCCGATGACTTGCTCTTCCCTTTTCATTTCAGCGAAAGAGCTGGAAACGCCGCTTTTTTGCACTGGATGACTTCACCATCTGCTACTTCAAGTGTGAGCAGGTAGGTGAGGCTCCCAGGCCCTTCTGCGAGGTCGCAGAGGCAAAGAGGGGCTGGGACCCATCCGCAGGATGGTACAGTGAATAGATGGCATATGTTAGTATTCCCTTCCTCGCAGTGCAGTTCTTTATGAGAACAGTAAGGAGACTTTAGTCATGACCTCTGGGCCGTGGTCAGCTCTATGGTCAGAGCCACAGAAACATCTTCCAGTGATTTTTCTTTTCTTTCTTTTTTTTTTTTTTTTTTGGCCAGTCCTAGGCCGTGAACTCAGGGCCTGAGCACTGTCCCCGGCTTCTTTTTTGCTCAAGGCTAGCACTCTGCCACTTGATCCACAGCGCCACTTCTGGCCATTTTCTGTATATGTGGTTCTGAGGAATTGAACCCAGGGCCTCATGTATACAAGGCAAGCACTCTTGCCACTAGGCCATATTCCCAGCCCCCAGTGATTTTTCTTAATGATTATTTTGAGCCCAGGTTGTTTGGCAACCTGGGTTCAGCAGTACAGTCAGCTGCTCAGGTCACTGGACAGTATGACACACTCACTCTTCTTTCTGTTGTGTTGTTTCTCACCAGGACCGAGAACCTCTCCGCACTATACTTCTCAAGGATGTTCTCAAGACCCACGAGTGTCTGGTTAAGTCTGGGTAATTGTCTCTGTGTGGTCTTTTCCGATCGAGCCTCTGTTTGTCTGAAAGCTTCTAGTAACTGCCCTCCTGAGGTGGGTCAGGCGCTTTCTAGAGCAGGTGATGGGAGCCTGGCATCTAGGGCAGCCTTGTCAGCATCCGTGGACTAAGAGCACAGTGAAACCCTTCCTGGCTCTCGAGGACATGAGCCTCGTAAATCATTTCTTGAGGGGAAAAGGAAGAATGTAGTATGGAAGACTGGAGCTCGGATGTTTCTTAGCACTAGCATCGTTGGACAGAAAGAATAAGTATTTTAGATGTGTTCCTTTATCCACCAGGAAACCGTTTCCCTCCAGCACCATGGTATGTAGGATAAGCTTGGGACTTGGCAGGCTCAAAGACAGATGCTCTTAGAACTGAACCTTAGACCCCAGGGGCAGCTGGGCATGTGGAGGTCCTCTTTCAGCTGTCAGTCTGAAGGATTTTTTTCCCTTTCCTTTTTGCTTTTTTCTTTCCCTTCCTTTCCCTTTGGCTTATATATTTTTTATTTTTGGACAGAACCTCATGTGTAGTCCAGACTGGCCTCAAACTTATGCAGCCCTCTGTGTATTGGGATTGTGGACGTGTACCACCACACCCAGTCTGTGATCTTCAGAGACTGTGTGTCTGTGTCTCTTCATCCTGAAGAAGCTCACATGTATCACTAGGGAAGCTGATAGCAGTAGGCATCTGTTCTCTCATGAAGGCACAGGACAGTCTTACCTGAAAACAATGTGTTGTGTGGACCAAGGAAGCCGGAGCTGACAAACTACTGGGACTTGTACATGACAGTTGCAGAGTATGGAAGACTAGGGAGGGTGCCAGTGACAATATGGAATTCATGAGAGTAGCTGTGAATAGACTTTGCCTAAGTGGTGCTTCAGAAGGACTGAATAGATGGAGAAATGGGCACAACTAGAGCCTTGATGGTTGTGACCCTGGGGGCCCAGAGCAGATAGAAAGTCACCTAAGCATATTGGGGAAAACTGGAGAACCAAGGTAGGATTCAGTTCCATAAGAGCCTCAAACTTCCCCGAACTCTTGCTTTGCTCTGAGTCAGAACTCTTAAGTGAAAGGGTTCAGGGAGGTGGGGTGAGCAGGGAAGGAAATCCCAGGTTCTACGGCCTCTAAGCCTGAGAGACTGCGGCCGGTCTAGAGCCCAGTCAGGAGAGTCAGGACTCTTGGGTAATGAATGAACATTTGAATTGAACTGAAGTGAATTGGAAAGTGACATATAGTGTGGGTACTAATAGGAGAGGGAGGGGGATGTCCTGCCATTTTGTCCCACCTGCTCAGTAGTTTATATGATTATAGATTTAGATTATAGATATAGATTATAGATTATATGATTATAGATTATAGTAGATTATATGATAACACTACATAAACATGAATAGTAAGTAGTAGGTTAAGCTGAAAAGAGCCATCTATGTTCAGAAGTTCTTGCTACTCAGGATGCTGAGATATGAGGATTGCAGTTCAAAGCCAGACCAGGCAGAGAAGTCCCTGAGAATCTTACCTGCAATTAACCAGCAAAATCCAGAAGTAGAGGCATGGCTCACGTGGTAGAGTGTCAGCTTTGAGTGAAAAGGCCAAGGGACAGTGCACTGGTCTTGATTTCAAGCCTCAGTACCGGCACATACACACAGAAAAATCGTGAAATGGAATTTAAATGACCCACATTATTCTACATGCCTTTTGTGCCTTCTTCGGAACAGTTCAAAGGATATGTTTTCATTTTCATGGTTTCACTTGGGGTTGCAAAAGCTGACAGAGCTTGTGAAACATATCCCAAATGCCTTCTTTCTTAGTAGAGTTGGAATTTGCCCTAGTTCTTCTCCCCTGCTCCCTTCCTTTTTACTTTGAACCATGATCCTCAGATCTTAACCTCCTGAGTAGCTAAGATTACAGGCATGAACTTCCAGCAATTGGGGTCAATTAAGTCTTTTACTCCTTACAGAGTCCTGCAGTGATTGGATACACGTGGCAGGCATGTAACTCTGTCCACAGTTGGGCCTGGTTTGAGTTTGTTTCTCGGCATCAGCTAACTTCTTGCCCCCTGCCTTGCAGAAGTCAGAACTTCTTTTCCAAAACTCCCACCGTATTTGAAGCTGTTTTATTTTTTCATGGTGCTGAGGACACAACCCAGGGCCTTGTGCAGCTGGACTGCCACTATGCTCCCCTCTGAGCTACATCCCCTGTCCCTGAAGTCAAACTTAAAGGAATCTCCTCCCACCTGCCTTTTCTCCTCTCCAGCTCCTGGTCTCCCTGGTTAGTAGAGAGAGGCCAAGAGCAGGAATACGGCAAAGTGGGTGGGACTGCTGCTTGGACGAAGGAAGGTTTTGAAAATGGAGAATTGGCTTCTATAGCAGAGGGGAATGATAGTGAACTCAGGAAAGGCAAACTAGAGTCAAAAGTGGGCTTTAATCTCTGGTACTTTGAACATGTATGTCATTTCAACTGTTGGGGTCTGAATTTCCTTATCAGTAAAAGAGCAGAAGTCTGAGGGAGAGAGGGAAGGAGAGAGAGAGAGAGAGGAAAAAGAGAGAAGAAGAAGGAAGCAAGAAAGAAAGGAGAGGAGAAAGGGAGGGAGGAGGGAAGAAGAGAGAAGGAGGAGGGAGAAGGAGAGAGAAGGGCAAAGAGAGAAAGAGGGAGAGAAGAGGAAGAAGGAAGGGGAGAAGGGAAGGAGGGAAACAGGGAGAGAGGGATGGGGGATATTAGGCAGGAGATTTGGGGAGGGCATGTAAGTTCATCTGTTAGACCTGGTGGAGATGGTAGAGTTGGTGGGTATGGTGGGGTCTCAAGGTGGCGTACACTTCCTGAGCCCTCTAGAACGGGCATCTGGAGGAATACCTGAGAGTGGTTTTTGAGGTAGAGGCTGAAGGGGGAATAGCCCAGACACCCCCACCCTCCTTTATATGGGAGAGGGGCACTGGGCCCGGGACCTAGGAGCAAGCAAGTGCTTAGGGTGCTATACCAGCATGCAGGGTAACTACTATTCTCTTTTCTGTCTAGTGATCTCTTAATGAGGGACAACCTGTTTGAAATCATAACCAGCTCCAGGACATTCTACGTTCAGGTAAACACACCATCTTGAGAGGACTTAGTTTCCATTTGTGAACAGCTTCCTCAGAGCCCTTTGCCTTTCCCTTGCTTTCTCTTTTCTTTCGCTTGACGTCTCTTGGCAATAAATTTAGCCTCTGAAAGTCTAAGTCCCACTTCATTCTAAACAGGATGTTCGCCAAAAGCTCCCCAACCATAAAATAATATGAGCAGGTCAGCCACGGTACTGGAGACGACCCGTGTGTAGCAGCTGCTTCAGCTCCACGGCCTCAGCCAAGCAGAGGAAAGGAGAAGTGGTGGCTGATTTCACTTCTGCTCCAGAGGATATTTATAAGTCTTGCTTGGTTTTGGACACTGCTGTGTGCGGAAGCACAGACTCACCGAGGGCCCTGTTCAGGAGCAGGTGCACAGCCAGCTGCACAGAAAGCCATTGTCTGGGCTTGCAGCCATTCACCTCTCAGGAGTTCCCCCATCTCCCAGCTTCAGAGTTCTCCCAGGCCCTTCTAGCCAGGCAGATTTCCCAGCAGGGCCTAGGTGTTCAGGACCAGGACCCAGCCCAGGCTGCCCAGCTAGCCAAAGAACGTTGAAGTCCCTAGCATTCTGTCGATGTGAGATTTCTAGCCCTTCTTGCCACCAGCAGAGAGGCCCAGAGTGCATCTTACGTTCTTCCACGTGAGTCCAGCAGACACACTAGCACTGAGTCCTCTCTACGCCACACTCCCGCAGATATGTACTTCCATGCTATCTGGAAGGGCTGTGGCATTGGAGCTAGTTATTTAGCATTGCCATTCCATTTCAAGTTCAAACTGTAGATGTAACAGAAGAGTTTCTAGTTCTTGTGTTCAGCAGACATTATAGCATGTCCTTAGCTTGCTGGACATTTTATCTCAGGTTTGGATACCATGTTAAGCAGAACAGATCCTGAACCTAAGGGAATGTTCTGGATAAGCACACAGGAAATTAGACCTTGAAATAGTAGGTTAGGAAGGAGTGTGTAGATGAACTCGAGGTGAGTGTGCAGGGTGTGGGTACTGTAACAATGGATGTACTTCATTGCACACAGTAAATATATATTCATTTTTTGGTGCTGGTTCTGGAGCTTGAATTCAGGGCCTGGGCGTTCTGTTCCTTAGTTCTTAGTGTTTTGGTTTTTGGGGTTTTTTTTGCACAAGGCTAACACTCTACCACTTGAGTCAACTCCACTTCTGGCTTTTTGCTTGTTAATTGGTGGGAGATAAGAGTCTCACAGACTTTCCCGACTGGGCTGGCTTTGAACCTTAGTCCTAAGATCTTAGCCTCTGAGCAGCTAGGACTACAGATATGGGCAAATGGAAACAAAATTTTCAGTCAGATGATCTCAGCATGAAAGGTGGGATGTAACAAATAAATCCAAATGGACTATAAGCAAGAAACAAGCTCACCCCAGCACCAGTGGCTCACACCTATATTCCTAGCTACTCAGGAGGCTGAGATCTGAGGATCACCATTCGAAGCCTGGGCAGGAAGTCTGTGAGCCGTGTATCTCCACTAAACTACTCAGAAAAAGCTGGCAATGATACTATGCTTCAATTGCTAGAGTGCCAGCCTTGAGCAAAAAAGAACACAGGGATAGAGCCCAAGCCCAGAGTTCAAGCCCCAGGACCAGCAGGAAAAAAAGAAAAGGAAACAAACATGCTCCCTTAGGGGATGAAGGACAATGGATCAAAAAAGAAAAAGAAGCTGGGCCCAGCTCACACCTGTAATACTTGAGAGGATGAGCATAAGATGATGACTTGAGGCAGAAAGAAGTTCAAGAGACCCCTGGCCAAGAATCTAGAATTTATCAAGAGGAGAATTAGTTGTCAAAATGAGAGCTGTAGCCAGATACAGGTAGCTCTCACACCTGTGATCCTAGCTACTGGAGGTTGAGATATAAGGATTGTGATTCACAGTTCAAAGCTAGCTTAGGCAGGAAAGTTTGTGAGATTCTTCTCTCCAATTAACTATCAAGAAAGCCAAAGGTGGAGCTGTGGCTCAAGTGGTAGAACACTAGCAGTGAGTTAAAAAGCTCTGGGACAGCCCTCAGACCCTGAGTTCAAGCTCCAGGACTGCCAAAAAGAAAAAAAAAAAAAAACAATAGTGAAAACTGGCTTTGCTGACTTGATGCAGAACTAGTATGTTAGGTCAGGACAACAGTGACCAAGAGAGAATTAACAAGTGAATTTCAGTGCCTGTCTAGAGCTCTATGGATATTTACTGCTTAGTTCCGACTACAAGGTAAATGGCATCACCTAAAACTATGTGCACAATCCCTACAGTCTATATGGAAGGGCTGTGGTAAAGATTTGATTGGTCCTTGGGAAGAGGGTAGAGGAAGAAAGAAGGAAGGAAATGGGAACTACCTAACAATTTGGGAGCTAGAGCCAATAACAGGAAGGAGATACTGAACCGCCACTATAATTCATTGATTCAAGCCACTGCATTTATTATAAAACTGAGCTTGTAGTGAATCCACAGTGAAGGACTGCAGTAATGCCACAGGTTGAAATGATTTAGTTTAATACCTTGTTTTGCTCATATCAAAAACTGCTGTTAGGCTGGGCGCCAGTGGCTCACACCTGAAACATTAGCTACTCAGGAGGCTGAAGTCTGAGGATTGGGGTTCAAAGGCAGCCAGAGCAGACAAATCTGTGAGACTCTTAGATCCAATCAACCAGCAAAAAGCTGGAACTAGAGATGTGGTTCAAGTGGTACAGCACTAGCCTTGAGCAAGAGTATCAGGCTTTAAGTTCAAGTCATAATAATGACACAGAAAACCAACCTTCAAACCAAAAAACTACTGTCAAAAGATAGAAATCTTACTTTTGTTTGGAACCAAGCACTAAAACACGCACAGGAAAGCCCATCAGAAAGAGAGGAAGGCATGAGTTGGGCATTACCCTTCTGTTCTAGTCAGATTCAACACTTTTTGTTTTAATTGGATTTTTGCTGCCCTCAAACTGGATCCCACTTCTGAAAAATAGAAACTGATACTGTGATTCCTGTAAAATGATAGTTTCTTTCCATGTCCCTATGGGAAGGAATTACCCAACTAGAATATTTGCTTTTTGAATTATATATGAGAGTGTATGTATCCATGTACACACATATATGAATATGTATACATAGATTTGAATTTAAATTTTGGTGTTTGACATCAAACCCAGGGCCTCACACATTCTAAGCAGGTGCTATGCACTGTTCAAATACCATCTAATTGAGCTCATTTAATTCTCCCAATGGTTTGCCTAATCCTGGTTGTGTTTTAGAAAGAGAGATGACTTTCCTTGGGGAACTACCAGATTGCCAAATAACTGGTGAGAGGCAAGGGGGAAGAAAATGTAAATCAGGTAACAGGCACAGGTGTAGGTTGCCGACCCTTCTTCTTGAGGGTCCTCTAACCAAGGGGGCTTATTTGGGGATGGCAGGAAGACCTAGGGGTTACAGGTTTGGAGATCAAAACAAGCCAAAATGGCTCATGTTTTTTCTTGATAGAAAGCAAAGAGGAGTCACTTTGAGCATGGCTTAGTGAGAGCCGAGGTGGAGAACTCTGCGGCTGGTGTGTGATGATTGCTCACTGTCCACACTGCTCTGCAGTCTCATGCTGGGTGCTTGTGTGGAACTAGTAGGGTAATTGAGGCGACCAAGATAGGTGAACTAAGAGAAACCTGCGAAGGTCAGAGGCTCATTCTCGTACCCACCTGTACAGTTGCCGCCTGCTGCAGTGTGGGCCACTCAGTAAGGCCCTCAGAAAATGTTTGAGCTCCCCAGAACTGAACTCACAGGGCTAAGCGTCCAGAGACAGGCCTACCACACCCACTCTCTCGCTTTCCCTCCTTTGCTTTTCAGAGCTGCTGCTGCCCTCTGCTGGAGTTGGGAGTTGCTTTCTGGGTGGAAATATTTTGATTCCACATTTTTTTGTCCAGAACATTCCCAAGCTTAGCTCTTGAGGCCTGGGTGAATTCTCAGGACAGATCTAGGTAATGCTTTGAGAAAGAGCCTTTTCTGAGTGGAGACATACATACATAACTTGGGAGGGGAGCAGAGGGATTTGGCCTTCATGGAATAAAAGATGTGGTATAATAATAATTATTATTGTTTAGTTGTACAGAGATTACAATTCCATAATGTTCTTTTAAAATTATTTATTTATATTAGTAGTAGTAGTTCAAAGAGATTTCTGTTTGACATAACAACTTATAAATATAATGCCTCTTGATCAGTGCCACCGTCCTCCCTCATCTCTTCCCATCCCTTCAACTTACCTGGCTCCGTTTTCACATGTGCACACTGAATATTATGGCTGCAGCTTTCCTCTCTCCATCTGTCTGTCCCCCTCCCTAATCTCCTCTGTTCCACCACATGTGTTCCAGCTTCATTTTGTTGCACTGTTGCTTGTTGAAAGGAGTTCAAAAGTGGAGTTCTTGTGTTCAAATAGGTCTAGTAGAACTCGAATCTGGATGAGCCATGAACCTTGAGCCTTGGCCTTCCAGACTACCTGTTCTTTTCTGAAAAGGAAGAGGCTGGCCTGGTCAGCTCTCTTCTGGAGGAGAGAGAAGTTCTACCAGAGCGGGGAGCAAGGCCCCCGGCCATGCTTAGAGTAGCTCTGCTTTGGGCTGTTTTACTCATAGGCTGTCAAAGAAGATATTTCAGGGGAAAAAATTTAAAAACAACAATGTCCTCAAAAGTCCTCAAGCCTCTGATTCCTGAGGTCCTTCCAGCCTAATGGTGTGATTTCATGAATTGGAACTTGAGCCAGCGGCTTGAAAGTTGACATTCGAGTGCCAAAACCCGCCTGTGTAAGTGCTGGGGATGTTTTGCAGGCAGACAGCCCTGAAGACATGCACAGCTGGATCAAGGAGATCGGCGCAGCTGTGCAGGCCCTCAAGTGCCACCCCCGAGTAAGTCACTTCCGTTCTGCCGCACAGTTGTCAGCTCAAGAGAGAAGTTTTCCTTAAGCGAGTGTTTTATTTGGTGATATAGGCAGGCGGCCCAGGGCTTACATGCAGCTGGAGCTACAGGCTAGCTAGCTTGTTTTTCCTCTCTCTCTCTCTCTCTCTCTCTCTTCTAGTTTGGGTATACTTTTTTTTTTTCCTTTTGGGGGGCGTTGTTAGAGGAGGTGAGGTCAGGCTGGGCAGAGACATGGAGTTTCTTATGCATCCTACAAGTCTCACTGCTAGGCACATGCTGACACATGGAGTGAATTCTGATTTAACTTTTTATGTATATACTTGTTTGTTTTGCACTGGCCCTCTGAAAACGGAGCCAGGTAAGTTGTCCCTGAGCTCTGTTTTGCTCAAGGCTGGTGTTCTACCACTTTCAATCATAGTTCCATTTCAGTTTTCTGGTGGTAAATTGGAGGTAAGAATCTCATGGACTTGCTTCTCGGGCTGGCTTTGAACCGCAGTCCTCAGACTCAGCCTCCTTAGTAGCACTCAGCAACCTTTTAATTCACTTATTTCATTTAAAATTTTAGAATGGTTATTATAAAGCTGATATGCAGAGGGTTCCTTTAAGATGGGATCTGGCTGTGTCGCGGAGCTGGCCTGCACTTCTGGGATGGAGTGACCCCCTGTCTCTGATCCCCAGGGGAGGCACAGTGGGGGCTCCAGGCATACACTGCAGTTCTGGCTTTGTTGCACACCACCACATTTTGCAGACAAATGTCTCCAGACTAGGAAATCGTGGTCCTGGGTGGGCATTCCTCCTGCGACTCGGGAATAAACATTGTTAGGAAACCCCCTTCCTTGCTGTTATGTGTGTCTTCTCTTCTGTGTGTCTAGGAAATGTCCTTTTCCAGATCCATTTCTTTGACTCGGCCTGGAGGCTCCAGCCTCCCAGCTGGGCCTAACTCTGCCTTGTGGAGAGGGCGGCTGCCTGTGGAAGAGAAGAAAGCCCTCAGCAAGGCTCCTTCCGTGGCCTCCTCCTGGCAGCCCTGGACACCGGTCCCGCAGGCCAGGGAGAAGCTGCCCGCAGCCCAGGAGGCTCCGGAGGACTCGCGGTTCCTGACTCGACGCGGGGAGAGCCCCGGTGCTGGGGTGTCACCAAGTTCCCGGATGAGGCACAGATCAGAGCCCCAGCACCCCAAGGAGAAGCCATTCGTGTTCAACCTTGATGATGAAAATATACGGACCTCTGACGTGTGATGGAGCACAGTGCCGTAGGAGGGGCACGGGAGGCCTGACTCAGTGGCCTGACTCAGTTTCTCTGCCCTGCTGGCTGAAGGACAGTCGGGGACCTTGAGGGCCTCATATTCCTGAAGATGCTCTGTGGGAATGGCCCAGCCAGCTGGCTTTTTAAAATTTTTTATTTTGTATTATCAATGCAGTATATTTAATTTAGGAAAATCACTAGGTTAGACTCAAAGGCATATTCAGTGAAGAGAGCATTCCTTGTTGCCCTTGAACTCTTCCAAGGTCATCATTTTTAGTGCTTTCTCATTAGAGGAGGTTAGGAGTTGTTTCACCCCTCACCAAGTTGTATTTCCTTGCCCTAGTTTTAGGTTCTTTTCTTCTTTGGTTTTCAGTTCATTCACAGTCGTCTGGTTTTTCCCCATTCCTTTTTATTGGCTAATGTTTGGGGAGCAGTAAGCCACCTTACTCAGGCCAAAGGTAGGGGAGACCCAGGCTCCAGCTTGAGTGAGCTCCATCTTGAGGGGTGGAATCTGGAGATGGAGGTAGCCAGGGCAGACCCCCAGGAGGCCTCCTGGGGGAAGAGGTGGGCATCTCTTCTGAGGCATGAAGATACTTCAATTCCAGCGAGTTTTGTGGATTACTGTTTTCCTCTTGTTGCTCGGTGACTCCCACAGCTGTAGACGTGGGAAACAGTCTAATTCTGTGTCAGGCCCCAAGCATGGTTTATTAGTGTGAAATGTTATGACATGGAGAACACAGATGTTGGTTCTCAAACTGTTATTTGATAAGTGTGTGGTCAGTCACATGGGGTACAGGTTGGTCTCTAGCTCAGAGGTTTAGACTCGCTTGAAAGTAGATGCTGAGGAGAGATGGATGTTAGTTCATCCTGCTAGGTTTTGGCTTTTGGTTCACTAGTACTAGGACTTGAATTCAGAGCCTTTTGTGGCTTTTTCTGTTCAAAGCTAGTCACAAACTCTATTTCTAGGTTGTAGCTGGTTAATTGGAGATGAGAGTCTCACGGACTTTCCTGCCTAGGCTGGCTCCAAACCATGATCATCAGATCTTGGCATATTTAGTAGCTAGGATTTATAGGCATGAGCCACCAGCACCTGGCTCTCCTAAGTGTTTTTGATCCACATTTTTCCAGAAAGGAGAAAGTTTTGTTTTGGTGGAGGCAGACTGTCTTGACTCCTTGCCTTGACAATCCTCTATTGAACTGGACAGCATTTGTCTAATAGTGTTGTATATTGGGTGCCTGTTGATTGCTTTTTTTCTCTCTTCCTGTTACCCATGCACTTGCATGGTCAAACCTGTAATCTAATGCTGTACTTACCACTGGGCAGATAAAAGCTACTCTTGGGATAATAATTCTTTTAAGGACTACAAAATGGCATAAAGACATTGAATGAGAGACTTTAAGTTGCTGGCTCAAAATTGCCTGGGTCTGTGAAAGGCTGAGAAGATTGGCTTTCCTAGCCCAGCTTTAGGGTGTGCTCTTCCATTGGATGAGGTATTATTTCCAGTGTCCTTGGGAGATTTATCTCTGCAACTTCTGGAGGGAATTGCTACCAGAGACTTCTGAAGGTTTCCTGATGAGAGAGAATGGAACTCATTTCAACTTGAAACTTTCATCAGCTAGGTCAATGAATTATATTTTAATTAGAAATTATTGGAAAAGAATAAGGGAAGCATTTTTTTTTCTTTTTTCCAGTGCCAGTCCTGAGGCTTGAACTCATGGTCAGGGTGCTGTCCCTGAGCTTTTCTAACTCAAGGTTAGTGCTCTGCCACTTGAGCCACAGCGCCACTTCTGGCTTTTCTGGTGGTTGGTTAGAGATGAGAGTCTCATGGACTTTCCTGCCCAGGCTGGCTTTAGATGGAGATCCTCAGATCTCAGCCTCCTGAGTAGCTAGGATTATAGGTGTGAGCTACTGGTGCCTGGAAAGGGAATTGGTTTTAAATAAGCAAATCCCTGTTCCTTCTGTGTTGCTCCCTGAGGCAGATGAGAAAGCATACGGAGATGTCAGTGCCTTGCAGGTGGGAAGGAGGGTTACCCTGCCTTCTGGGACACAGCTGTCCTGTACTTGTTTGTTCCCATGCTCCTGGATTTCCCTCTCTTTAAAAATAAACTCTGAGTACTTTTTTTTTTTTCTCTTCAGAAATTCTTGGTTTGGGAGTTATGTATGTATGAGTCTGCTTTAAGTAGCCTGATTTAAAAAAGCTGTTACAAATTCCTAAAGCCTCTTATCTCTGGTTTTATCTTCAGATTTTCCTTCAGAACATTATTTACTTAGTCCATGGAACTGCACAATGTGAGACGTGAAATCAATGCAAATAAATTAAGAACTTTTGAAATGTCTTTAAACATTCCCTGACTCATGGAAATGATGTCATCTTTTGGTGTTTTTAAGTTGTCACAATCTGCCATTTCTCTTTTTAACATAAATTCCCTGCTCGTAATCTTCTAGTAGTAATTACTATTGCTAAATTAATTGGTCATTTTCGTAAGCTGATTGATTTCATATTCAGCAAAGTCTATTGAAAAATGTGCTAGATAATACACAATTCACCTTTTATTTTCATAATGAGAAAACAAGAACTTTCAAGGATTCATTAGTATGAATACTTAGGAATTCCAAGTGAGGTCATTGTTCATGTAATTCCAATATCCAAAAAATAGAATTGTCTTCTATGCAGCTTAAAAATCATTTACATTCTCAAATCTTTCAGAGTTTCTTTTCTTTTTTCTTTCTTTCTTTTTTTGGCCAGTCCTGGGCCTTGGACTCAGGGCCTCAGCACTGTCCCTGGCTTCTTTTTGCTCAAGGCTAGCACTCTGCCACTTGAGCCATAGCGCCACTTCTGGCCATTTTCTATATACGTGGTACTGGGGAATCGAACCCAGGGCTTCATGTACACAAGGCACGCACTCTTGCCACTAGGCCATATTCCCAGCCCTCAGAGTTTCTTTTCTGTCCATATTTCTCTCAGGGGAAAAAAATTTTATCATAGTCTCTTTGCTTGTTTGGTTGGTTTTGTTTATTTGTTTGTTCAGACAAGATCTCTCTGTGTAGCCCAGGTTGGTTTTTTGTGTTTTTTTTGCCAGTCCTGGGCCTTGGACTCAGGGCCTGAGCACTGTCCCTGGCTTCTTTTTGCTCAAGGCTAGCACTCTGCCACTTGAGCCACAGCGCCACTTCTGGCCATTTTCTGTATATGTGGTGCTGGGGAATCGAACCGAGGGCTTCTTGTATACGAGGCAAGCACTCTTGCCACTAGGCCATATCCCCAGCCCCCCAGGTTGGTTTTTAAACTCATAATCCTCCTGCTTCAGCCTCCTGAGTGCTGGGATTACAGGGGATGCCAGCATGCCTGGCCTGCCAGTGTTTTAATGTGAACAGAAGATGGTGCCTATATGATTGAAGCATTGAGTTTCAAATGTATGCAAAGGCACCCAAAAGAACAAAACAGGAAGGGAGTGCAGTTAGCAGTCAAGTGCATAGGCTCTGAAATACATCTGAAGGGCTATTGCTGTGGTTGTAGTATTTTCTTTGTGGAATGAAAACTATCTCACAGTTGGCTCTTCCAATAAGGCTTCTTACTTCTTCATCAGTTTGTGAAACAGTATTTCAGGTAGTTTATCTGTAGCGAACTGCCTGTCATCAGTTATTCTTGAAAGCTTTAATGGACTTGTTTTACATAAAGGTCAAGTGCATGTGGTAAAAGTAGTTTGGAGAGTGACCTTAGGTCAAAATAGTGGTGGTCCGTTCTAGCTCCAGTGCTAAACTCCTGTGAAAGTTGATTTAAGCTCCAGCTTCTTAGTTTACCTAGAGCAAGTTTTTGTTTTCTGAATATAAATCTACACTGATATGTACTGTACGATGCATCGTGAAATAGCTGAGCGGTAGGACTTGATAGGTTGTTTTTTTTATGTTAAGTGGATAAACAGGCACAGGGCAGTGTGGTACACCCTTGAAAGGGAGTTTCTTGAGTTAGCTTTGTTTAACTTGGAGCCTGCCAGAGCTGGACAGGTTATCTATATTAACCAACATCCCCTCCACCCTCTGTCTGCTATTGCCCGCAGGCGTCAATTACAGTCACGCATACCAGATGAAGTTTGAATAAAGCGAGCAGCTGGCAAAGCACACAGGGCGAGCCCCCTCCTTGCCCGGCAGTCATGTTTCTCGTGTGAAAGGCACCCCACGCGGGTGCAGGGAAGCAGACTCCTCATTCTATGTGATCTTTTAATTGGTATGTAGCAACAAATAATTTTCTCAGCTCGTTTTGTTGCTTGTTTTGTAATAAACCATGTGAAATCTTGAAATGAGGTTGTGTGTTTTCCTTCTGCCCTTGGGAGGGGGGCACTGCACGTGGTCTGCGTCGTGACTGGCTTTAATGGGGTTCACGAGGCAGGTCCCTGCTGAGGGGTCACTGCCCTGGGGTGGTCCGGGCCTGGGTGGGACGGGCGTTGGGGATGGACTGGTGTGTGCCAGGCTCTGCCCCTTAAAGCCCTGGAGGCTGGCAGAGGCGGCACGGGGCCGGGAAGGGCGTGGAAGCCTAGAGGGCAGGGAGCATGCCACGCGGCCCGCTGCTGCAGCCCGCGGGGCTGGGACGGTTCCTCCTGCTGTGGCTGCTGCTGCTCCCGCGGCCGGAGCTCCGGGTGGAGGCCAGGAGGCCCTGTCCGGAGGCCTGCGACCCCACGCGCTGCCCGCCTCTGCCCACCTGCTCGGCGGGGACGGCGCCGGTGCTCGACCGCTGCCGCTGCTGCCGGGTCTGCGCGGCGGCCGAGGGCGAGGCCTGCGGCGGGCCCCGGGGCCGGCCGTGCGCCCTGGGGCTGCACTGCCGCCAGCCCTTCCGCCGGGAGCCGGGGGGCGGCGCGCGGGCTGGGCACCTGCGGCTGCCCGGAGAGCGGCGCGGCCGTGTGCGGCAGCGACGGGCGCACCTACCCCAGCCTGTGCGCGCTCCGAGCCGAGAACCGCGCGGCGCGCCTCCGCGGCGCGCTCCCGGCCGTGCCCGTGCAGAAGGGCGGCTGCGGGGCTCCAGGTGAGCGTGGGGGCCGCGCGCGCCCCCCATCCCCGCCCTGTAACCAGCTACTCTGGAGGCGGAGAGCTGAGGATGTGCGGTTCCACCGGCACGGAGCCCAACGCGGAGCTGCGGACGGAGTGGAAGTGTGCCAGCCTTGGGCAGGAAACCCAGGGGGCCAGACCCCAAGACACAGGCACACCCGGACACACACACACACACACACACACACTTACGCGCCGCCATTCCTCTCCACGGCAGTTGCACTCATCAGGCTTCACTTGCCCAGGACTTCAAGGCGGCTTTGATCCCTGCTCCTTCACTTTATCTGCCCGACGCTTCCTCCTCCTTCCCCAGTGTAACGTTTCGTCCTCACTCGGTGTCCCACGGCACAGGTGCAGGGAGGGGGAGGGGGCTCCTGTCACCCCTTAGGAGCGTGGGGAGAGAAGGGGAGCAGCGGGGAGGGGGCGGCCTCCGAGAGAGATTTGAAGTGTGATTTCTGACTTGCATGGGAGCCAGGCGCCCCTGCCCCCAAGCAAGGAGCATTTCTTCACAGGGAGCCAGAGCGCAGGCCGACTCCGCAGCAAGTACAACTTCATCGCCTCGGTGGTGGAGAAGGTGGCCCCCGCCGTGGTTCACTTGCAGCTGTTCCGCAGGTAAAGCGCGCGGGGGGGGGGCGCATTGCCTGCTTCGGAGTCCCCCCCCCCAACTCCAGAACCCGATGGTGGTTTACAACAGACCCCCCTCCCCCGACCTGGACTGAAACAACCTGATGGGAACGTGGCTCCTGGGTAGAGCCCTTGCTTAGCCTGCACTAGGCCTTAGGTTCCATTCTTGGCACTGCAAAAGAAAGTAACAAAGAAGGTTATCTAGCCAAAGGGCGCCACAAAAAGGATCCTGACTTCCCAGTCTGGGCTACCCCTGTGAGGTTAGGTGCTTGGAGCTTCTTTTGCCCGTGTGTCTCACGGGCCAAATGGAGGAGGCCAGTGGACAGCACCTCGCGGTGATCTGCCCCAGCCCTCATTGCTTACATGCCAGGAGATCTTGAGCCAGAGTCCTGTGTTATAGACCAGTTGCTAGTGGAAACTAAGCCAGAATCAGACCCGGTTGAATGTCCAACCTGTGTGGGTACTTGATACTGTGGCATAGGCCCACTGTGGCCTGCAGCATTACTGCGAGGTCTGGCCTCTTTGCAGCAGGACACACACAGGTTGCTGCACGGACTCTTCCCGAAGCAGGGAGACAGTGGAAGACCGAAGTTCCGCCCACTCTCAGTCATGTTTAAAGAGATGACCAGGGCACATAGCATGCAGTTCATTTGTTCATGGAGACCATGAAAATACAGAGGGGGGGGGGGAATAAAATGTCTGGGAAACTATGATGGAGAACTGTTTAACAAACATAAGGCCCCCCGGGGTTCTCAGACAGAAGCTGGATCCCCTGGTTTTCCCTCCCTCTGCTTATACTATTGTTTTCTGGAGACAGGTCCCCTCTGAGCAACCAGGAGATCCCCTCTTCCAGTGGTTCTGGCTTCATAGTGTCTGAGGATGGGCTCATTGTTACCAATGCTCATGTCCTCACCAACCAGCAGCGGATCCAGGTGGAGCTCCAGAGTGGGGCCCAGTATGAAGCCGTTGTCAAAGACATTGACCATAAGTTGGACCTTGCCCTGATTAAGATCGAGCCCAATGTAAGTAGTGCAGAGCCCACCGAGAAAGAGCCCACTCAGAATGTGTACTTGAGGACTCTCAATAGCCTCTTTCTCATCTCATTATACAACATCTTTTCCATCTGGTATATATGCTTTTTTTTCTGCTTTCTTCTGTTTATTTTTCTTTTTTTGTTATTGTAAAGGTGATATACAGAGGGATTACAGTTACATACGTCAGGTAATGAGCACATTTCTTATTGAACAGTGTCGCCTCTTCCCTCATTGTCTCCCAGTTTTTCTCTCCCATCTCCACCCACAAATTATATAGTTCATTTTCCACATAATGTCTAGTGAGTATCACTGCTGCATTTGTTCACCCTTTGTCCCACCATTTCTGTACTCTCTCTTACCCTCCCTCAAACAGATAAACTTACATATAAGACAAAAGGTACACAAATAAAAAACAGCAAAAAGGAGAAAAAGAAAACAAGAAGCAAAGTAACATAAAACCTTTTGCTTCCATCTCTTGGAGTTCATTTTTTTTTTTTTTTTTGCCAGTCCTAGGCTGTGAACTCAGGGCCTGAGCACTGTCCCTGGCTTCTCTTTGCTCAAGGCTAGCACTCTGCCACTTGAGCCACAGCGCCCCTGGCCATTTTCTGTATATGTGGTGCTTGGGAATCAAACCCAGGGCCTCATGTATACGAGGCAAGCACTCTTGCCACTAGGCCATATTCCCAGCCCCTTGGAGTTCATTTTGATAAACATCATTTTATAAGATCACACGCACATAGCTATTGAGCCTTTGTGATCCTCTCCTAAGAATATCTTCCATTGGCCTCAGTGTATGGATATCTAGAGTCCTGTATAATTTATCATGTACAAGTGTATTTTTTGTCTTTCACCTGTAGATTTATAGGCACTCTTTTGTGTTTACAAGTAGATTTACAGGCACTTTCTAGTTACAACAAATGAGGAAAACCATGCAACCTATATTTCTTTGGGTCTGGCTTAATAATTCACTTAATAATTTTCTTTTATGACTGCCTGTATATCTCTAACAATTTTTTTTCTTATTCTGTGACTTCCTCTACAGACGCTATTTCTAAGAAAATCATTTCTCTGCTTGACTTATTGAATTATTGTAGTGGGCTCACTGCTGTTAAGGAATGCTTTGAGGTCCTTCGTTGTACAAAGGATGATCTGCGTGTCAGGGACATTAGCAGCCAGTCCAAAGGCTTTTTAGAAAATGCAGTCTCTCTAGCTGGGCATGGGTGGTTTACACCGCTAATCTTAGCTACCCAGGAGGCTGACATATGAGGATCCTGATTCAAAACTAGCTCAGATGGGCACGTCTGTAAGACTTTTATCTCCAATTAACCATCAAAAAGTCAGAAGTAGAACTGTGGCTCACAGGTTGAGTGCCAGCTTGAGTAGGGAAAACAAAGCTAAGGGAGACAGGCCCTGAGTTCAAGTCCCAGTATGGGCACACAAGAGAAGGGGAGGGGATCTTAGACTCCATGGAGATCTACCTGAGAAGAGCTACGTGAGTAGATTTGAATTGGAATCAGCTGTTTTGTGTGCAGATTGCAGTTTGAGAAGTACTATCCTGGGTGCTTCCTTTCCTGTTTGTGGCTGATTCACTTTGACTATAAACTTTGGAGCTGGAATATTGCTAAGTGAATTGCTAATGTTCATCAATTACTTCCCTGGCAGTTTACTAATAGTGATTTCTACAGAACAATTATTTTCCATTTTAGAAGTAATCTTGATCCTCTGAACAAGACTTCTTGATGGTATTGGACTGAGAGGAAGAAATAGAAGGCAGTCAAAAACCTGTACAAGAGGGTGCTTCTGAGATAAATGCCCCAAGATGGATTCTGCTCTTGATTTATTCTGTCTTTTTTGACATTCTCTTCCCTCTTTGCAGACTGACCTTCCAGTATTGCTACTGGGAAGATCATCTGACCTTCGGGCTGGTGAGTTCGTGGTGGCCTTGGGCAGCCCTTTTTCTCTGCAGAACACTGTGACTGCGGGGATTGTTAGCACTACCCAGCGAGGAGGCAAGGAGCTGGGGCTGAAAGATTCCGACATGGACTATATTCAAACAGATGCCATCATTAATGTAAGTTGTTTCAGGAAGTCTACCTCTAGCTCAAAAGATACTGGCAACGAGATTTTTTATTGTACTGTTTGTGGGGTCTTTTTCCTTTTTTGTTTCTCTTTTGTTGTTTTTTTTTTATTTCTGTACCCTTTGCTTTGTATGTAAGTTTATGTGATTTGGGAAGGGGAGGGAAAGCACAGAAATGGTGGGGCAAAGGTGAACCAATTCAGCAGTGAAACCCACTAGACAGTAAGTTGGAAATGAACTATAAAACTTGGGGGGGGGTCGGTGTGGGGAGGAGAGTTGGGAGAGGAAAAGCCAGGAAAGAACAAAGGAGGAAATGATACTGTTCAAAAGGAAATGTAATCATTACCTGACTTTTGTAACTGTAACCCCTCTGTACATCATCTTTATAATAAAATTTTAAAAATCTTTAAAAAAAGATATTGTCAGGATCTAGTAAAAAGGAGCCTCTGATTGACCATGAAAGGAATAGGTTACCACATTGTTACAACTGAACTTGCTTGATGTGGTCCTGGCCTTCATGTCACCTGATGGTCTCTAAGGGAGGTCACACTGCTGCAGAAAGTGGGGTCCTTTTGCTGCTTGTCTTTGCCTCCAGTGACATCAGTGTCGGTGATGGCAGGTGGCATGCTCTTCCCTGCCTTGGTGACAGTCAGTGTTGGGGACATCAATGTCGGTGATGGCAGGTGGCATGCTCTTCCCTGCCTTGGTGGGAGCATTCTAGAGCAGGCTGCGTCTGGAAGTTCCCCCTGGAAGGCTCATGTACATGACACGGGGAAATGCACTTGCTCACCTTACTGATGGCATTGTGAACTTCTTGTCTTTAGCACGGGAACTCTGGAGGGCCTCTGGTAAACTTGGTAAGTGGCTATTTTCTTTGCTATTTCATGTTTCTTCTTAACCTTCAAAGACTTTCTGAACTCTGTGGTGCAGGGTTGGGTGTCATTCTTGCGTAGAGTTATGCAATGATGCCCTTTAATTCTTGGGTCTTAAGGAAATGATTTAGTAAACATTCATGACTTGTGATAGATTTGTCATCTTACTAAGAGCACCGGAGTTTGGGTTCTGATTTACTTCCAGGTTTTCCTCTTCCTTTCTGCTTTCATTAGATAATTACCCAAACCCTTAGTAAATCTAAATTCATGCCAAATGATCAACTGTGCATGTCATGAAGACTGCCTACTTTTGCATATGATCAACTGTCCCTCTGCTGAAAATGAAAATTAAATTATGTGGTCTGTGCAAGTTTTTAGTCATGACATGCTGATAGGTGATCGAGAAGCCACAACCAGAACCCATTGTTCTGTCATTCATTTTACTCTTCTCTCTCTCTGTCTCTCTGTCTCTGTCTCTGTCTCTCTCTCTCCCTCTGTATATGTGCTCACGCACCAACCATTATGGGGCTTGAACTCAGGGCTTTGCACTCTCACTTGTCCTTTTCACTCAAGGTTGATGTTCTCTACCACTCTGGGTCCGAGCTGGTTTTGAACCTTGGTCCTTAGGTCTCAGCTTCCTGAGTAAACAGGATTAGGAGTGTGAGCCACCATGGTCTGGCTGTATTGTATTCTTAAGTTTTATGCAGCACTTTTGAAAAGCCAGTAGTTCAAATATATGTATATATGTGTATGTGTACACATACACATATATACAATACAGATGCACATACATATGTATACTATATATGTATGCATATACATACATATACATACACACATATACGAGACTGTTGTCTCTTGGAAATTCTTGGAGGTGACTGCTTTTGTTTCAAATATTATATTTTGTTTCAAATATTATATTTGCTTTCTTTGGAAGAAGGGCCGTGCTAGACTGAAACTTAAGCCCTTGCACATGCTAGGCAAGTGTTCTACAGATGAGCTATATCTCCAGCTTACTGGGTGCTTCTTATTTGCAATATTGCATGCAGTTATTTATGCCTGCCTTCCCCATTAGACAATGGGTTCACTAGAGTATAAGTGAAACACAGAATTTTGATCACATTCCAGGTCTACTGAATTACAATCTGTATTTTAATATGATCAGAAATCCCCTTTCTAGCCTTCCCAGTACCTGACAAAATCTGAACAAGAGTGAAGGGCAGGAAGAAGACAAGATTTTTCTACCTCATAACTTCAATCCAACTGACCTTTGCTTCTAAATGTCATTTTTTTTCCTAGTTCTTCTGAATAGTTTCACTACAGCATTGCTGAGTATCCAAAAGTTTTCTTATCTTTCATGTTTTAGTTTCATTTCAGTACTAAAAAGGCAAATATTCCTTGTCCTCTTATTTGTGTCAAAATATAATAAACTGTGGCTCATTAAAAAACACCTGATGTATCTTAATAAAGGAAAAACGATCTGGAGATTGAAAAGAAAATCCTGAGCGGCCTTGACCCTTTAGCCCTGAATGAAGTGTACCTTAGAAAGCTCCCTCCTGTCTCTGTGCTGCCCGAGGAGCTCCTTGCAATGTAACATCTGTTGCTGACATCTGGGCTGCAGGAGCACAGGCCTCTGATTAGAGTTGACCATCTGGGGAAGAAGTGCAAATTTCCTCTTACCTTGGTTTTCTGCCCCTAAGTGACTGGTTTCCCTCTTTTCCTTTGTTTGTTCTGATTTTTCAAAGCTTCATGACTCAATGATGGCTCCTTTCTTGTCAGGATGGAGATGTGATTGGCATAAACACACTGAAAGTGACTGCAGGAATCTCTTTTGCAATTCCTTCAGATCGGATTAGACAGTTCTTGTCAGAATACCACGAGCGCCAATTGAAAGGTGAAGAGCATGGGAGTTGTTTGTGCGTGCACACTCTCCAATACTGGGGCTCAGCTGCCTGATCTCAGCTGCCTGAGGAGCTAGGATTACAGGCGTGAGCCACTAGTGCCTGACCTGTTTGATTTCTCTACTGTTTCTGGATCACTGGATCTCAGATACTGTAACACTGGTTTGGGTGACCATGTTGTGGGACTGGTCCAAATCAAGTGTGAGCTGTACTCAGACATGCTTGGATTAAACCAGTGTAGAAATGAACACTTTGGCCTTGGGTGTGGCTGTGCTGATGACAAATGTTCTTAAAAGCATTATTTCATTGTAGACACTGTATAAGGGTGGCTATAATCACAGAGATTCTTCATGTCTGTTGTCTTTTAAGCTCTGCCAGAAACAAAGAAGCTTTGTTGTGAGTCACACTCTCTAATTTCCCTTTCCAGGAAAGGCTCCTTTGCCGAAGAAGTACCTGGGTTTGAGAATGCTGCCCCTCACGCTGAAGTAAGCATGCATTTGCTATGTCAGACACAAAAGCCATAACAAGATGGATGGTCTTTACAGCAAAGCTACAACATTTATGCTGCAGCCTGAACAGACTACTGATCAGAAATTTTGTTACAGGGTTGACTCTGCCTCTACCTGTCTTGTCCAAGGATTCTAGGATTCAGCTTAGAGGATCCAATTGCATGTAGGGGGCAATGATTGTGATTGGTTGGATGGGCAATGATTGTGATTGGTTGGATGGGCAATGATTGTGATTGGTTGGATGGGCAATGATTGTGATTGGTTGGATGGGCAATGACTGTGATTGGTTGGATGGGATCTTGGGTGCCTGTGAGACTCCAGTGGAAGAGGCTGTGCTCCTGAGAGGAACAGATAGGCTATGCTCCTTGGAGTTCCAGGCTTTCACCTGCTTGTCTTTGCCAACCTTCTTCCTTCTAGCCTTCTACAAGACATGAAAAGGCAAGATCCGGATTTCCCTGATGTGAGCTCTGGGGTTTTTGTTTATGAAGTGATTCCAGGAACAGCTGCTGAGAGGTAAGTGGAGATCAGGCCTGTGCCCAACTTCCTCAGTTCTTTCTAAATGAGTGCCATGATAGATAGTTGCTCTGTCAGCATGAATCAATAACAGAATTTAAAATTTTATGCACTTTAAGTACTGCATTGCATAAGAAATCATCATATATAACAGAAAATTGGGCGCTTTTTTTTTTGTCTTTTGATTTTTGGTGCCAGTATTGGGACTTGAACTTAGAGGCCAGGTGCTGTCCCTTAGCTTTTTTACTCAAGACTGACACTATACCACTGAGCCATAGTTCACTTCTGGCTTTTTGCTTGTTGAGTCTTTAGTCTGCTTGGGCTGGCTTTGAACTGGAATCCTCAGATCACAGTCTCCTGAGTAGCTAGGATTATAGGCTGGGCATGTGTGTTGTTTTGAGTAGATTTCAAAGACTTACATGAAACATTGTAAAATAGTTATCAAAAATTATATAGTATTGTTGGCTGCTGGTGGCTCATGCCTATAACCCTAGCTACTTAGGAGGCTGGGATCTGAAGATCACAGTTCAAAGCCAGCTTGGTCAGGAAAGTCTGTGAGACTCTTATCTACAATTAACTACCAAAAAGTTTGGATGTGAAGCTGTAGTTCAAGTGGTAGAGCACCAGCCCTCAGCACTCAAGCTCTGAGTTCAATCCCCAGGACTAGTACACATTCAAATGATAAAATATTGCACATAAATAATAATATTTTAGGTATACTGAATTAAATAAGGTACCTTATTAAAATTAATTCCATTTGCTTACATTTTTTTGGTGCCAGTCCTAGGGCTTGAACTCGGGCCCTGGGTTCTATCCTGGACTTTTTTTTGTTTTGCTTATGGCTAGCACTCTACCACTTCAGCAACAGCTCTACTTCTGGTTTTTGGTGATTAATTAGAAATAAGAGTCTCAGGGACTTCTCTTCCCAGGCTGGCTTTGAACTGGGATCCTCAGATCTCAGCCTCCTGAGTGTCTAGGATTATAGGCATGAGTCACCACAGTGCCTAGCTTTGCTTACAATAAAATAAATGTCTGCTAGAAAAATTCAAGTGACATCTGTAGTTTGTATTGAACAATACTGATATGAGTAAACAATCCAAGTTTATTTTACTAACAATTACCAAATCTAATTTTTTCTTTTCTTCAGTGGAGGGAATTAAGAGCTTTGTATATGCTAGGCAAGTGCCTTACCACTGAGCTACATCTTAGCCCCTAAATTTTGCTTTTCATTAGTAATTACTGCTTAGTAATTATAACTCATTAAGTAATCAATCATTATTAAGTATTAATAACAAATATTAAGTAGTTGAAATAGGTAAATAAATAGGAATGGAAGGATCCAGGGAATTAAACATCTTAGTATATATTGAATATAGATTTTCTACAACATCATTTTTTTGAACTCAGATGACAGCATAAGTCAGAGCTAAGACCTATATCATAAATCAAAGGCTGGAACAGTCCCCAAAGATGTTATTAAATGTTGTTTGGGAACATTTATTATTAGGAAGAGGTGGATCTCCTGAAAATATTTTATTGGGCCTCACACTTCGTCCCTACCTTTAAATGTTTTTATTTTTCAAGAGCTCAGTCATCTGTTTAGCTGGTGGTAACTCTTTTACAGAGGCAAAGAAATAGGTACCAACAGTCCAGCATGGCTGTGTTAGGTCTCATGTTACTAAGTTTGGCTTATCATAGACTTTTCTAGACTTCCCTGGTTCCTGCCTTGCTCCTCCCCCAACTCTATATTTTTAACTTCTGGTCCCAGTCCAAAGTGACTCCATTTAGCTTCTTAAGTTGTTGTTACTCAAATGTGTGGAACCACTGGAAACAGCTGGAGTGAAAGGCAGAGAAGCCGAGTCACAGGCTCACCTGCCAACCTCCACTAACTCAGTGTATTTTTCTTCTTCTTTTTTTTTTTGAGGAATAATTTCACTATGTAGCCCAAGTTGGTCTTGAAATTTTGATCCTTTTGCCTTAGTTTCCTGAGTGCTAGGATTTTAAGTATGTACCATCACTACCACCACCACCAATAATACCAAAACTACTAAAAATAAATTATTACCATTAGTAGTAACAATTACCTACAATTATTAACAATGATTGACAATTAATTATTGATCATTATTTATGACAATTATAATAAAGCAATATACCATATACCAATGTTATATAATTCTATATAACATCAAATATAATTATAATTTGCCATGATTTGCTATTATCAACAATACTTAATAATTACATATAATCATTAATAATAACACATATTATTATTTTTTGCCAGCTCTGGGGCTTGAACTCTGGGCCTGAGCACTGTCCCTGGTTTATTTTTGCTCAAGGCTAGCACTTGAGCCACAGCGCCACTTCTGGCTTTTTCTACATTTTATTTTTATTTATTTTTTTGTTGGTTGTGGGTCTTGAACTCTGGGCCTGAGAATTATCCCTGAGCTCTTTAGCTCAAGGCTAGGACTCTACCACTTTGAGCCACAGAGCTGCTTCCTGGCTTTTTCTATATATGTGGTGCTGAGGAATCGAACCCAGGGCCTCATGTATACGAGGCGAGCACTCTACCACTAGGTCATATTTCCAGCCCATATTTTTTTATTATTATTCATTAATTTTGCAGTGCTGGGGATCAAATGCAGGGCCTTTCCATCTGAGGTGCTTACTCTCCTCCTGAACTGCACACCTCTGGCCAGTCTGTATTTTTTAACATTTTAACATGTCAACTGTTAGTAGCTAGAACGTGAGGGTTACTGCTGGAAGTTATTGCATAAAGGACTTTATCCTTTCTGGTTTTCACCACTTATACTGAATAGTGAGGATAATAATTACAGTGATAACAGCTGGCACTTAGGAAGTATTCACTAATCGCAGACAACATTTAAAGTGTTTTACATATTTGTGTGGGCCACCAACAGTTTTATGTTATATGTATTATTTTACAGGGGGATTAGCCCTGTGGAAGCAGAGGTTAATTAGCTTGCCTGGCAGTTCAGACATCAGGGATAGGGACCCCTCTGTAATGATTCTGCTTTTGTGGATGTTTTCCAGTTTCTGAGAGTCAGAGTTGGTTTCGTGGCAAGAAGATGTTGTGATTGGGGGGCAGAGGAGAGTACTGGAGTTTGAATTCAGAGTCTGGGCACTGTCCCTTAGCTTTTTTGTTCAAGGTTGGCACTCTACCAGTTGATCCATAGCTCTACTTCTGGATTTGGGGTGGTTAATTGGAGGTAAGGTTGTCATGGACTTTCCTGTGCAGGCTGGTCTTGAACCACAATCTTCAGATCTCAGCCTTCTGAGTAGCTAGGGCTATAGCTGTGAGCTAGGGGTGCCAGCAAGAAGATGGGTTTTCAGGCCTGAAAGGCCCAACATCAAGTCCACTTGTTCTTTTACAAGTTGTGTCTCCAGCCCTTTATCCCACACAAGCCAATCCTCAGATCTGACACATAGTAGGTACTCAATAACAGTTCACAGGTTCCTTTTTTGTTCTGTTTTCCTACTCATGCTTGCTATGAATTAAGTTCTTTCTTTGCTCACCAAGTCGCCAGTCATGTTCGGAAGCTGTCCACCTTTGTTCTAAAGGCCTGTTTTGCTCTCTCTCTCACATGTTCTTGCTTTAAAGTTCCTCTTTCTTTTTCAGTTCTGGACATCAAAGCCAGGGATTCATACATGCAAAGCACATTTTCTCCCCCCAGATCACACCCACGGACCTTTCTGTTTCTTTTTTATTATTGCTTTTGTGCTGGTACTGGGCCTTGAGCTCAGGGACATGTTCTTACTTGGGTTTTTTTTTGCTCAAGGCTGGTGTTTTACCACTTGAACCACAACTCCACTTCTGGCTTTTTGCTGGTTAATTGGAGGTAAGAATCTCAGGAACTTTTCTACCCAGGCTGACTTCAAATCATGTTCTTCATATCTCAGCCTCTTGAGTATCTAGGATTACAGGTACGAGTCACAGGTGCCCAGTCCTATTTCTTTATAAATGGCACATTGTCATATGTCAGCTGGGCACTAGTGGCTTACACATATAATCTTAGCTACCCAGGAGGCTGAGATCTGCGGATTGCGGTTCCAAGCCAGCCTGGGAAGGAAATTCTGTGAGTCTCTCTTACCTCCAATTAATCACAGAAAAATCTGGAAATGGACCTGTCGTTCAAATGGTAGAATGCTAGACTTGAGCAAAAGGAGCTCATAGACAGTGCCCAGGCCCAGAGGTCAAACCCCAGAACTAGGGGAAATAAAGGTATATTGGTTAATCCTACCACACTGTCATTTTTCTTCAGCTTCTCATTTCTCTTAAACAATCTTGCCTGGAGCCATTTAAATTTGATGATCCTTTTTCAGTCCATTGTTTCACTTGAAGACAAAATCATTCACCCGGCCCTATATTTATGCCATTTTGTTTTTAGAGCTAGCTTTTGTGTTTAGAATAAATATTCTATATGAAGCAAACATGATAAGAGCCTAAATATAATCACAGTTTTGGTGAAGAGAAGCTAAAGCCAGAGCTTTAACTATTTTCTCCTGGGGGGGCTGACTAGCTTTTGATGAACTGGAAGCAGAATGTCCATTAGGCTGCTCAAGCTATTCTCCAGATCCTTAAACTAAGGGCCATCCCAGTCAGACTGAGTGGGAGATGAGTGCCTGTGGAAAATGTAGGGTTGGCTTTGCCCTTCTGATGGTGAGACTAGAGACTTGAGGTTAGTAGAGGTCAGACATGGACAGAAACCAGAACCTAAACTCTCCATTCCAAATCAAATCCATCAAACGGAAGGGATAAACTTCGCATATGAGTCTGATGGGAAATTCATTTTATGATGCTGATCAGGACTGGTGTCCTCTAGATGATATGGAAGCATGTCTGAAAACAGCCCTCATATTTGGAAGGATTAGGGCTATTTAAAATAGTGCCACGAGAGAGATACACTGCATTCTAGCTGGGAACAATGAAAACTGTCCTTATGGTTTCACGGTCTTTGTTTCTCTTCTCCAGCTCAGGGCTGAGAGACCACGATGTAATTATCAGCATAAATGGGCAGCCTGTTAGGACCATAGCTGATGTCATCGAGGCTGTGAAGGACAATGATACGCTCTCTTTCATCGTGCGCCGTCGGGGCGGTCAAACCTTGTTCCTGAGAATCACACCTGAAATCATCAATTAAGTGTCTTACTTTAAAGAGAAATTATCTAACAAAACCACAGTTCTGTTACCTGGTTTGTATTGAAGATGTGCTAGAGATAGTAGCAGGGCTTTAGGATTTCTGTTATAAAGAAAAACGAACACCTTAAACACATACACACACACAAAGTCAGGGAACTTTAGGCTGGGAATGCCATTCTGCTACAAAGAACCCAAGCCAAGGTAAAGAAGTCCCAGGAAAGTTTGTAGCTGATGAGGTTTTATTTAAAGACAAGAACTAAAGAACAGGGAATCTCTAATTTTCTCTCTCTCTCTCTCTCTCTCTCTCTCTCTCTCTCTCTCTCTCTCTCTCTCTCTCTCTGTGTGTGTGTGTGTATACTGGAGCTTGAACTCAGGACCTACCTGGGTGCTCTCCCATAGCTTTTTCTCTCAAGGCTTGCCCTCTTCCACTTGAGCCACATCTCCACTTCTTGGGTTTTGGTGGTTAATTAGAACTATGCCTTAGGAACTTTCTTGCCTGGGCTGGCTCATGTCTCTGCCTGAGTAGGTAGGATTACAAGTGTGCATCATGAGTGCTTGGCTAATTTATGATTCCCTGGTCCTGGGGCTTGAACTCAGGGCCCGGGGGCTGTCCCTGGGCCTCTTTGTGGTCAAGGTTAGCACTCTCGAGCCAATTCCAGCCTTTCCTGAGCAGTTTATTGGAGATTAGAGTCTCATGGACTTTCCTGCTGGGCTGGCTTTGAACTATAATCCTCAGATCTCAGCCTCTTGAGTAGCTAGGGTTATAGGAATGCACCACTGGCACCCGGCTTGGTTGTCTAAATCTTGACAAGGGGACCCTCTTTCATTCTAAACCTCTTTGATAGCCATGGACTGCTCACACGTACAGACACATCTACTAAATTCTAAGAAACAACCTGAGCCTAGCGTGTACAAGTATTAAAATTTTTAATAATACTCTGCTCCTTCCCTAGGCAGTATCATGTTTGTCTGGGGCTTGTGGACAAAGCAGGGACCCTATTTAGAAGTCAGGTTAGAACTGGCAAGGGCAGATTGTCATATAGGAGTATTACTAGTGACTCTCAAAGGATCACTGTAGCAGAAACAGCTTTGTTTCCCAGTGTTTCTGAGAAATGAGCTTATTCTATAAAACAGTTTCTTGAATAATTTACAGACTTTTCTTTTTTTAACCCAAGCTATTCCTGGCAGTATTCATGATTTCAAGTCTTGGAGCTGTCAAAGGGGCCCACACCTGTAATACCTGCTACTTGGGAAGCAGAAGTAAGAGGACTGAAGGCCAGCCTGCTCAAAGCACAAGCTAGGCATGGTGGTATGTGCTTGTAATCTCAGCTGTGGTTGGAGGATTGAAGTCAAAGCCTCACTACACAAAAAGCCCGACAAGCTCTTACCTGAAAAATAACTAAAGCAAAAAGTACTGGGGGCATGGCTCAAATGGTAGAGCCAAGCTCTGGGCCCTGTGTTCAAACCCTGGTATTGCCAACAACAAAATGGTTGGGACTTGTAAATAGCCATGGGGACATTTTTTTTTTAATGACAGGCCTCCTGGTTTAAAGTAATATTTTTAATTTTTAATTTCTAAACACCCTTGAAATGACCCAGAGTTTATCACATGCTAGGCAACTGTTGTACCACTGGGCTACATAATCAGCCCTCAAATAAGATTTTTTTTAAATGGCATCTTCGACACCCTTGAGCTCTGTACTAATTTTTTTTTTTTTGCCAGTCCTGGGCCTTGAACTCAGGGCCTGAGCACTGTCCCTGGCTTCTTTTTGCTCAAGGCTCGCACTCTGCCACTTGAGCCACATCACCTCTTCTGGCCTTTTTCTATATATGTGGTGCTGAGGAATTGAACCCAGGGCTTCATATATATAAGGCAAGCACTCTTGCCACTAGGCCATATCCCCAGCCCTGTACTAAATTTTATATGTGTTTTTCTGAGGAAAGTCTAGTGTCTTCCTAATCCACAACAATTAAAGAAATGCTGCTTTAAGGTAGTGTATGAATCAAGGCTGTACTAATCATTAATTAGGTCAGTATATTTCAGAACTGTTTTGTGTGTGTGTGTGTGTGTGTGTGCTGGTCCTGATCTTTTTTGCTCAAAGTAATAACTGGACACACACTTTCACTCCTTTTTTTTTTTTTTCATGCTTAGTTGTAGATAAGTCTCACACTTTCCTGCCCAGGCTGGCTTTGAACCATAATCCTCAGAGCTCAGCCTTCTGAGCAGTTAGGAATATAGTGTGAGCCACAGGCACCTGACTGTTTCAGAACTTTTAAGACATAACAAAATAAACTGGGTTTTTTTTTTTTTTTTTTTTTGGTACTGGGTTTTGAACTCGGCCTCAAGCTCTCTTTCATGGTTGGTGTGCTACCATTGAGCTACACCTACAGTCCATCTTTTTTGCTAGTTGGAGGTGGAGTCTCAAGGACTTTTTTGCCCAGGCTGGCTTTAAACTGTGATCCTCAGATCTCAGACTTCTGAGTATCTAGGGTTCCAAGTGTGAGTCACTGGCGCCTGGATTGTTTTAAATTTTTATAGAAAAATTGCTCCATTTACTAGTATAAAAGCAGTGATCATATTAAGGATGACAAAGCAAAACCTTTTAGGAAAACTGATACAAATTAATAGAACATTTCCAGGGAGTTATTTTGCCTGTGAGTCTTGGTTTTAAGTCAGTGATCATATAAGAGCATGCTTGGAGTCATTTTATCTTGTTTTAATAGGTAAATGACTCTGAAGAACACTCTGGGTTAGACTTGCCCATAAAGTCCAGTTTTTATTCCTTACTTAACAGTTTTTCTGAAATTAGATCACAAAGGATAGAAACCCATTTTGGAAAATCAGTTATAATTCCAGGGGCTGGAGGCCTGGCTCAAATGGTACAGAGCCTTCCTAGCAGGTACAAGGCCCCAAGCCCAACCCTTATAATACCAAAACAAACACTAGTTTTTTTTTTTTTTTTAATTTGCTACCTGGGTCTTGAACTCAGGGCCTGGGAAAAACCCTGAGCCTCTTTTACTCAAGGCTAGCACTCCACCACTAGAGTCACAGCGCCACTTGTGGCCTTTTCTGTTTATGTGGTGCTGAGGAATTGAACCCAGGGCTTCATGCATGCTAAGCAAGCACTCTACCACTAAGCCACATTCCCAGCCCCAGATAGTTCTTTTTATTCCCAGTGAATGCAAAAGATGAATTGTATTTGTTTTCAATGGCTGTACAATTGTAACCTTTTACTATCATACCTTTTAGGGAGAATGTGTTGTTTCTTGTTGCTCCCTAAAATCACATCCTAATTTTATACTCTGATATTCTTGAAGCAGGAGTATGCTTTTCTTTTCCAGAGTGTGGGTTCCTATTGTTGTCTCATCTAGTTAGGAAGAGGAGTCTTATAATTACCTGTAAGAATTCTTTTTTTTTTTTTTAATCAGCCTAGAACTTGGGCCCCACAAAGTAGTAAATACTGGTTGTGTGTATGTATAAGTGTGTGTGTGTGTTGGTCCTGGGGCTTGAACTAATGCCTGGGTACTTTCATTGAGCTTTGGTGCTCAAGGCTAGTGCTCTACTACTTGAACCACAGCTCTGTTTCTAGCTTTTTTGTGGTTAATTGGAGATAAGGGGCTCATAGACTTTCCTATCTTGGCTGGTTTGGAACAGCAATCCTCAGATCTCAGCCTCTTAGTGAAGCAAGGAGACAGGGTCTACACTTCCCCTAGACAATTGGCTCTTGATTTTCCCTGATTATTTCCCTAGATGATTTGCTTTTCTATTAGGTTTAAATGTCCTCCTCTGGCTTGCTTTGCTCATGTAGAACACTTTTGTTGGGTTTGATTCTACACACTGTGTGTGGTTTTGGCCTATATAAGCTTTGTGCCAGCTGCATTTGAGTTCACCAGCTCTGGGTCTCCAGTAAAGACTCATAATTTGGCCTTTTAAGTGGTGGCTTCTCTGTGTCTTACAATATTAGTAGCTAGTATTAAAGGCAAGAGCCACCAGTGTCCAGCTAACTGAATTTTTTACATAGGACAACTTTACCAAGAGGGACAGCTCAACTCAGATGTTTGGTATTGTTGGCTTTGGAACATATATGGAGCGAAGCAATTACTGTGTTGCATATACTGCCTCTGGAATACAATAATGGTATAAGATGAGTTTATTGCTAGGGTATTTCCCATGTTTAGCTTTCAGCCAAAAACAAGCCCCCTCCCCCCCCAAAATGCAGTTTCATTCTGTTACTGAAAATACTCACACAGCAAGCACTCCAGGTTGGCAAGATTTATTCTGAAACTGAAGTTCAAAAATGGTGTATATTAAAATCCATGGCCATTTCTATGTCTGCTGAAGATTTTCATTGGTTCGGCTCCGGATCTCTTCTGCATGAAGACTCCAGGTGACAAAAGGCACATGGATGACAATACTCATTTTGCTCCTCCCAGTGGATCCGCCTCCTCTGGGGTCCACCTCCTCCACAGGACTAAGGATTTAGTGTTGTACAGACACAAAGAGCATGGAAACCCATCTGCAGCCTATGAGTCAGCACTAGATTTTACATTTTGCCCACGAGGGAAGTATGCAGAGTTCCACAACACTGTTCGCTTGTCATTTCTGGTCTGCAAGGGAGGATCTGGGTTGAAAATCTGAGGTCCAGAGAATCTTTCTTCACCAAACCCATTCCCTCTAAAGAGGGCTGACAATCTCCAGGTCTGACTGACATCAGACCCAAGAGCACTCCCTCAGTCCCTCACTCCCCTCCTGGGCCACAGGAGAGATTCTCAGTACACAGTGCACCAATTGCTGCCATCGCTTGGCATCAGCCCTCCAGTGATGAGCAAAATAAGATCCACAAACCACCAGATCCCAAGTCCTCCAAGCGTCAGCAGTTTGCCGACTGCAGTGCCAGTGTGTCCCAAACAGAAACGATCTACTCCGAAACATCCCAGGAAGAAGGAATAGAGTAAAGTGGTAATGAAGTAGTGGCCGGTATACCTGAACAAACAAGGAAGAACAGGAAGATGTTTGGCTACATAAATGAAGCACTTCAAGATGGATGAATTTAACATTAGGGCCTCTTATCCTCTGTTTTGTATTCTTCTTGATAGGGTTTGTCAGGTGGGGCTGCTAGGGGAGACAAAAAAGAGACTCACAAAAAAACCCAAAAACGTTCATTATAGTCATGAGTCCTAGAGGAAGGAGGTGTAAGCTACTCTGAAAGGACACATGGGAGGGAAAGACCAGAATGGTCAGAAGATAGAAGCAAGGGAAAGGTTTAGACCATCCCCTTTATTGGAGTCTCTGCAGAAATGTTTACGGTGGGCAGGGAGAACAGGTTAGGATTGGGTAATTTGAATAATTTCAGAAACTTTTAGGCTATCGGGGAGATCCCAGTGGACTGGCCTTCGGACAATCAAGGCTTAGGAAGAGAATATAGACCAGATAAAACAAGCGTGGCTCTAAATTGGCTAATGTTTCTGCCAAGGACTTGCTCTTGGCTAAGCCTTCATTTTCTGACCAGTCTTGGGAAGTAGAAAACCAGTCTTCCCAAGTAGATTTTTTTTTTTTGGTGCAGGTCCTTGAGTTGGAACTCAAGGCCTACATGCTATGCCTGAGCTTTTGTGCTCAAGGCGAGGGCTTTACCACTTAAGCCACAGCTTGACTTCTGGCTTTATGGCTTTTTGCTGGTGAGTTGGACATGAGAATCTAACAGGCTTTCCTGCTTGGGCTAGCTTCAAACTACAGTCCTCAGATCTCAGCCTCCTGAGTAGTTAGAATTACAGATGTGAGTCACTGGTGCCTGGCTAGATTGGTTTTTTTAAAGATGTCAAGCATCATGATGTAAAAAAATAATTTTTTTTCCAGTAGTATATATATTCTCCCTTCCCTACCGATCTCTACTTGGTCTTGAGTCTCAAAAGAGTACTTGCTAAGAAGATATGAAGGACTTCAAAGAATAAACAGGCTTTTTCAAAGTTGGACTGGACAAAACAGCTGCGGAATAGAAGTCATGGGAGTGGGAATCTGGGCTGTCCTCTTCTTTTACTTAAGCAGGCTCCTCTGAGGCTCACCTGGAGTTCTTTTCTGAGGAAGTATTGTTTTTCCTTAAAGTGCACCTGATCTCCATGTACCCTGCCTGCCTTGCAGCTTTTTAAAAGCCAGGATTTCCTGTACTTACACACGGTGAAAACACGAGTGGCTCGTATCATTTCTAAACACAGACGTAGCTTCTTTCCATCTACCAATGGGAGAAGTCAGCCGATGTGCCTTCCAGCTGATTTTACAGAAGGAATCCTAACCTTTAACTTCAAACCAAGGGATATTTACCGTGAGAGGTCTGCACTTTTCATAGGAAACTCTTCATTGCTGGAATACTAAGACAAGTTGCACTGGCTTCATGCATGTCTGGGAGTCTTGGGGCTAGTTTCTGGTACAACTCCTTTCAGAATGAGAGGACAGACACGGTGCTTGGAGACAATCATCTATTTGGGGTAGGTGTGGGGGAGGGGAAGACACTAAGGACCCTGGCTCAAATCCATGTCCTTCATTGCAAACACTGCCTCTATCAATGGATATGTATGGAAGCAGTCACACTCATCTTCTTATGTCACATATATATTATATACATATGCCATATATATACATATATATCCCCCCCACCATCCCAGCCTGGGTATTGTCCCCAAGCTCCTTTTGCTCAAGGCTAGTGCTTTACTACTTGGGCACTAATTCTGGCTTCTTCTGCGATTAATTGGAGATAAGAGTCTCATGGACTTTCCTGCCTGGGCTGGCTTCAAACTGTGATCCTCAGATCTCAACCTCCTGATTACAGGTGTGAGCCACCAGCACTGGGCTTGCTTTTTTTTTTTTTTTTTTTTTGAGACAGATTCTTGCTATATAACCCAGGCTGGCATCAAACTTGCAATCTTTCTGAATGCTGGGATTGCAGGTTTGCTCATCGCATTCCCACATTCCTCTTTAACATTTAAAAAGAAAAAAACACACCAAAAACTGGTAAGAAAACAGATTTATCTCCGTTCAAGTACCAGCTATCCCTTCCAAAGTAGCATTTACTTTGGGCCAGCAGTGTAGCTCAGTCGGAGAGCACATGTTTCATATGTTTGAGATGCTAGGTTTGGTTCAACGCCATTGCCACCACCAGCAGCTAGAAAAGTAACACTTACTTTATACAGGGCTTATTTTCCCGGAGGAAGGTCCTAGGATCGGCACATTCAATTCCATCCAGTGCCCGGCACTGGACACGGGTGTGTTCCACATCACCGTAGGCCTGGCCACCGAACTGTGGAATAACCACCAAAACCAAAACATACTCACCAAAGCATACAACACCGAAGTACATCTTTCCTCAGTATTCTAATTATTCTAAGGCATAACTGGGGTAAAGCTATGCTCAGACGCATGGGTTGGCCAGGTGCTGGTGGCCCTCACCTGTCTACTCAGGAGGCTGGGATCTGAGGATCCCAAATTAAAGTTAGCCTGGCCAGGAAAGTCTGTGAGACTTTTATCTCCAATTAACCACTGGAAAGCTGGAAGTGCAGCTGTGGCTGATACAGCACCCATCTTGAGTGAAAAAGCTAAGGGACAGTGGCCAGCCCCCCTCCCTCCCAAAGAGTGGGATTCAACAACAGACTTCAAATGATTTTAGATCAGTCCATTCTAAATGTACATGTTTTTAAATAAATTTTTTCTCCCTAACTGGCTTCTCAATACATAGCAAAAATAACAATAATTTAGTTTAATGCTATTTGAACCTGGTGGTTTTGGTACAGAAACTGCTGCTTCCTGAGGAAACCAAATGTGTTATACAGTCACTGACGTCTGTAACAGTTATCTGGATGGATTTCTACCAGAATGTACACTCTCCTTTTTTTGAAACAACATCCAGCCAGTACTACCACTCTATGGAAAAGTTTGCTTGTGCAACCAAACACTCACCTTGAGACAACCATAACCAAGTTCCTGGGATGCGGTTGTATTTCCAACATGGTCCACTGGTTCGTCACATTTTATAAACTCGTCAGGGCTGTAAATCGCAGTAAGATTGTGATCACCAGCATCCTTATACATAATCAAAATAGGCGAGGGACAGTTTTTTGCTAAGTTTCCTGGGGGTGGATTCCACCCTGTAGGCCCATTCCAAACCAGAAGTTGTAGTAAGGCACAGGAGTTACTCTAATGACCCTTTTCTTGGAGGTGTTTTGGTCCTGTTTCCCTGTAATCTATTTCATGGCTTCCTCTACCAGTTAGGCAAACAACACAAGCGTATGGGGAGACATTTAAGCCAATCGCCGCTCAGTTCCTTTTGTATTTCTTAAACATCTTTTCTCACTTGATCAAAAAGAAATGTTAAAAATGGGATGGTTCTGTAACAGTGCGGATCTGACACCCACACACGAAGTTACCCCTGCATGAGGGCGAGGGTCCGGTCGTGATCACCAACCTGGCCCTAGCTCTGGGAGCCTCTCCCCTCCCCCCTGCCCCCCCCAGCCACGCATCCCCGGCGCCGTCCCCCCCGCGGCCCCTCGACGGCTGGAGAGCTTACAGGTAGGAGCAGAGGATGAGTGGAGAGTGGGGATCGACGTACTCCCAGCTGGGGGCCCCGGCGGACACCTCCGGGTGGGCAGCGGAGGTGAGCTCCAGCTCGGCGGTAGCATTGTACGAGTGGCTCCGGGAGACACAGTGCAGCAGCAGCAGATTCCCCAGCAACAAAGCCGCCTGGCCACACAGAAGCAAATAACTCACCGGGCAGCCACCCAGCACCATCCTCCCGGACAAACCCCGGCCGGCACCACCGACCCGAGCCCAGCCAGCTCAGGCCTTTCCGCGTAGCCTAGCGCCCGGTCGCCGAACAGCCAATGGGGCGCGCAGTGATACGCTCCGCCTACCCATTCTAGCCAATCCAAAGACGCCTCTCAGGGGCGGGGGGCGGGATTTTGCTATGCTTTGGCTTTTCAACGCCTTTTCTGGGCTTCATACTCCGCCTTTTGCTCGGAGGGCTTTGTCCAATCGCGTCCCTCTACCCCCGCAAGTGGGCGTGTCCAGGGCGAGAGGTGGGCGTGGCCCGCAGAGGTGGGCGGGGCCTCGCGCTGCGGATTTCGGCGGCGGGTTCCGAAATCCTATTCTCCCGCCGAGGACTGGATTTTTTTTTTTTTTCCCCTACGTCAGCAAAGGGAAGGCGATGTTGGAAGCTGAGGCCGGGTTGCGTCAGTGCCGTGCGCGTGCTCGGTTCAGCCCTGGGGCCCCGGCGGGGCTGCAAAATGATGGAAGAGGCGGAGGCTGAGGCTGCGGGTCGCTGAGTGGAGCGTGCGGACTGTTTGGAGATGGGGTCGGGCGCGGGCTCGCCCCCAGGGAGCCTCCTTCTCCGCTGGCTGCTGCTGTGGGGCCTGGCGGGCCCGGTGCTCGCCGGGGAGCGCCCAGGTGCGTGTCCGCCTTCCCGGTTCCGTGCTTGGCTGGTTCCCAGGGTCGGGACGCTCGGAGGAGCCTGCGAGTTGCCGGGGACCCAGGCTGGAGCTGGAAGGCGCGGCGCGAGGCTCCGCCGCCGTCCGAGTGCGCGGGCAGAGGCGGGCCCGGCGATCGGGGGCTGGTGCCCCGGCCCCGCTGGGGCATGCCGGGCGCCGGTCCCGCGCCCTCCCTCCCCTCCTTGGCGGAGCCGTTGGCGCCTCACCCCAACCTCATCTGGAGCGAAGCGGGGTGGGGGGCCCCGGACTCCGAGCACTGCTGGGGTCCCTCGCCGGGCTCCCGGACCTGCCCAGCTACGCCCGGAGCGCGCCGAGGGCTGGAAGGCGGGGAGCCCGGGGCGTGCCGAGGGCTGGGAGTCGAGGATCCCAGGGCGCGGGGCGCGGGCCCAGGGTTGGGAGTCGGGGATCCCGGGGCGCGTCGAGGGCTGGGAGTCGGGGAACCCGGGGCGCGCCGAGGGGGCGGCACTTGGCTTCGGGTGGTGGTGTTTTGGGCTTTCTGGCGCCGGCTGTGTCGGTGAGGGGCACCGCGCAGTCGCCGAGCACAGTCTGGTGGAGCGAGGGGAAGCGGGCTCGGTGTTGTAGTAGGAATAGTTTTTTTTTTTTTTTTAATGAAAAGGAAGAGCTACATTTCCGTGGCTGCCACAGTGTAGCCACCATTCTTTTATTAGTATTCTCACTGGGTGCGTGTTGTCCTTATCCCTACTCTGACTCAGGATTATCCCTAAGGATTAAATTGTCCATGGGAAATCAATCGTTTTCTTTTTGGATTGTGAAACATCCTATGAATATGTATGGCATTGATATTGGTGATGCCCAGGCATAATGGAAGCAGATCATCACCATTCCCGGTTTTTTTTCTTCTGGAAATAAGTTATTTATTGTGAATTTTCTGTTGATTTATGCAGTGTATGGCTGCGTTGTCTGTCAGCGATGGGGTATAGTTTTGAGAGTTGTTCAAAGGTGCTGACCTGCACGAGATTGTTTTCCTTATCTTTGACTTCCAAAAATGAAGTCCGTTTGACCTGGTGTCAAAAGCTGGGAGTTTAAAATATTTAAAATGTGAATAGCTTTCTCTTTGTAAAATCTTTTCTGGTTAAGACTACTTTTTCTGTGGTGGTGTTCTAGCTATCTACCAATACTTAAAGTAGATTGTATACACTAGGTGAGTGTTTGTAATAAACATCAGATTGTATTTTTAGTTCATGAATATTTTATTATATAACTGTGTGTAGAGAAATGGAATGTCTTTGTGATCTTTAATGGTGGCTTTGATCGGTTATGGCATGTCCTTGCACTTAAGGGGCACATACTCCTTCACAATGTGGCCAGCTTTTAGGGGACTCGTGTAAACCCAACCTTTAGTGCTGGGAAAAGGTGAGTGATGATCAAATGTGCTAAGTGTATCTCAGGGATGTAGGGCAGATTTTATAGAGAAAGTAATATTTGAACCAAGCTAAATTTTCAACTAAAAGGTTAGGAATGCATTGTAAGCAAAAATATAGTTTTGTTTTTTTTTTTCAAGAATGGTGTATGGGGAAGTGAAAGAAATGATTTGTTAAAAATGACCAGAATGGGCTGGGGATATGGCCTAGTGGCAAGAGTGCCTACCTCATATACATGAGGCCCTGGGTTCGATTCCCCAGCACCACATATACAGAAAATGGCCAGAAGTGGCACTGTGGCTCAAGTGGCAGAGTGCTAGCCTTGAGCGGGAAGAAGCCAGGGACAGTGCTCAGGCCCTGAGTCCAAGCCCCAGGACTGGCAAAAAAAAAAAAAAAAAAAAAAGACCAGAATGCCAGTGGGGCTTTAGGCATGGAAGGCAAAGGCAAAACTGAGGTAGATTGGTGGGGGGCGGGGCGAGGGGAGAGGGGGAGTGAAGACCAGTGCGCAGGTAAGGGGTTCAGATTTTACCCTGTAGGAAGTTCTTTGGTCAGTGAAAATTTTTAAACAGGAGACTGGTAATCAGATTTTCAGTGAGAATAGTGACTGGACAAGGAGGATAGAATCTAGGAGGGAGAGATTAGAACCCAGAAGGGGAGGGAGTGGAGACTGAAACCAGTTAGGAAGTGTTGGCCACCCATGCAGTGGCCTGCCTTCTATGGGGAATGCTCTTCCAGGATCAGCTAAGGTTTTGCAATACAGGATGTTTAAAACATGTACTGAGACTTCTTCTAGTAATGAAAGAGGAATTGGAGGACTCTGAAAGGCCACACATTAATTAGTTACATTGGAAATTAAGTAGATTTTGGTGGGATTTTTTTCCCCCAGAAAATTCCCAATTTTAATCCTCATATTTTGTTTCATATACACAGATTTCATTGTTGTTGGAGAAGCAGATTGGTAATGGGGTTCTTTGTTTTATGTATTTTTAAAATTTCTAATTGTTATAAAGATGATGCATAGAGGGCTTATAGTTACGTACGTCAAGTAATGAGTACATTTCTCTTTGGACAGTGTTACCCCTTTCCTCTCTCTCTCTCCCAGTTTTTCCTTCCCATCCCCACCTATAAGTTGTATGGTGGTTCATTTTCAACATGGTGTCTAGTGAGTACCACTACGGCATTTGTTCACTCCTTGTCCCTCTCAAAGACAAAGAACAAATAAGACAAAAAGAGAAGAAAGCAACAAAGCAAAAACTTTTTGTTTCAATTTCTTGGAGTTCATTTTGATAAATGTTATTTTATATGATCAGAGGCACACAGGCATTGTGTCTTTGTGTTCCCCCTAAGAGTATCCTCCTTTGGTTTCATGGTGTGTGAATGGCTAGAGTCCTATATAGTTTATTATTATATTTTAAATTGAGCTTCCACAAATGAGAGAAAACATAAGCTCTCTCTGAGCTTGGCTTACCTCACTTAACATGATCTATTCTAGGTCCATCAATTTCCTGCAGATGACATACTTTTCTTTCTAATGGCTGTGTAAAATTCCATGTGCCATAGGTCCCACATTTTTTGGATCCACTCTTTTGGAGGGCATCTGGGGTGTTTCCATAAGTTGGTTTTTGTGAATAGTCCGGCAGTGAACATAGATGTACAAATGTTTTCATTTCTAGCTTGTGATGTTCTGGGTAGATGCCCAGGAGTGGTATGGCTGGTCTTAAGAAAGATCTCTGTCTTGTTGAGGAACCTCCAGACTGCTGTCCAGAGTTGTACTAGTTTACATTCCCACCAGTGATGAAGTACGGTTCCTTTCTCCCACATCTCCACCAACATTTGTTCCAATTCATGATGTTAACCAATCTAACTGGAGTGAAATGGAATTTCAGAGTTGTTTTGATTTGCATTTCCTTTATGGCTAGCTGTTGAGCATTTCCTCATATGTGGTTTTTTTTTTTTTTTGTCTTCTGAGGAGTCTCTCCCTTAGCTCCTTTTTTGGCAGGAGTTTTACACTCTTGTCTAACACTGTGTCATGAGGAAATGCTTGTGTTCTAGTTTCTGAACAGTTAAGTAGTTAATAACAACAACAAAGGTAACTGTATCATTGTGAAACACTGCAAAAGGCTTAGATATGAAATCTCTTGTCCCTCCCCTTGTCAATAAATAGGATGTAACAGATTTAGGAATTTTTCCTTTAGAAACTTTGCCATTCTAGAGAAAATGAGTTTGAAAGGTAATTCATGGTGAATGATTGTAAAATGAAGTATGTTGTAAGAACTTAGGTCTACACTAATCTCATTTTTAGATGCTTATTTGTTCTCTCTCTCTCTCATAAATATATATATCTGTATGTATTTCTGGCTTTCCTGCCCAGACTGGCTTTGAACTGGTATCCTCAGCCTCCTGGAGTACCTAGTTTGAGGCACATCTTTTATGAGTAAGAGAACCTGAGATATGTACCTAATTCAGTCTGCTTTCCATTAGGCAGTTGTGTTTGAATTTCTTTACCTATTCCTTAATACAATAATTGGAGTACTACTACTGATGCCAGTAATAAGGCCAAAAATGGTATCCTGGATAACATGTTATATTGTAGGCCAAACCTGAGGAATACCTTTGACACAGGTGGTTTTTGGTTTTTTTTGCCTTTCCTGGGGCTTGAACTCAGGGCCTGGGCACTGTCCTTGAGCTTTTGTTTCCTCAAGGCTAGTGCTCTACCACTTGAGCCACAGCTCCACTTCCGGCTTTTTCTGTTTATGTGGTGCTGAGGAATCGAACCTAGGGCTTCATGCATTCAAGGCAAGCACTCTATTACTAAGCCACAGTCGCAGCCCCTTTGACACATTTTTAAAATTTCTTTATTGTCAAAGTGATGTACAGAAGGGTTACAGTTTCATACGTAAGTGTGTGCATTTCTTATCCAACTTATTTTTTTCATGGCTTAGCTCACTCCTTTAGTAGCTTGTGCAAGGCCCCCAGGCAAGGAGCTTTCCATGGAGCCTGCACCTGCTTAGTAGCCTCCTGGCCCACAGCATCTTGCTGTGAGTGCACCGGGCCTCGGCTCCCAGGTCTGCTTCGAGAAGAGGGCCAGGTGCCTCTGTTTAGTGAGATAAGTGTGGTGGGACCTGCGCCCTGGTGGAAAAGTTGACACGATGTTACTGTAAAAAGTAAGGCTCACTGTTAGGTTGTCGGTGATAGTTACCACCAACAGAACTATGGGTGAGCTGTTGAGAAAAGATTATATAGAGATTATATACTTAATTTTTTTTTTTTTTTTTTTTTTTTTTTTTTTTTTTTTTACTGAATGCTTACTATACCGGTTCAGGAAATACATGCTTGTTGGTCTCAGCAATTTAAATTCATTACTGGTAAAACTTCAATCCTTAGAAACATTAATTATTATTATTTGTGCTAGTCATGAGGCTTGAATTCAAGCCTTGGTGCTGTCCCCGAGCTTTTTTTATTTTTGCTGGTCTTGGGGCTCAAACTCAGGGCTTGGGCTCTGTTCCTGAGCCTCTCTGTGCTCAGGGCTAGTGCTCTACCACTTGAGCCACAGCCATTTCTGGCATTTTGGATGTTAATTGGAGCCAGGAGTCCAATGGATGTTTTTGCCTGGGCTAGCTTTGAACTGTAATCCTCAGATCTCAACCTCCTGAGTAGTTAGAATTCCATGTGTGAACCACCAGTGCCCAGCAGCACATTCAATCTGTGTGTGTGTGTGTGTGTGTGTGTGTGTGTGTGTGTGTTTATGTCTATGAATTGTGTGCATGTGCGCTGGTCCTGGGGCTTGAACTCAGGGCCTCAGTGCTGTCCCTGAGCTTTCTTGCTCAAGGCTGGTGCTCTACCACTTGAGCTATAGCTCCACTTTTGGCTATTTGGTGGTTAATTGGAGATAGGAGTCTCACAGACTTTCCTACCCAGGTTGGCTTCAAACTTCAATCCTCATAGCTTACCTCCCTGAGTAGGCTTACAGACACCAGCCACTGTTGCCTGGCAACATTAAATCTTATATAGCTACACAGTATTGTCTAAATGTGACACTTCAAAACAGCAACAGATGCATTTTCCTTTTAAATGTAAAGACAGGCGCATGAAAAAAGGTTAGCACTCAAAACATGGAATGTTATAAAACATAGCAGTAGAAATTATAATCGTTGTTTGAAGGAGGTTATTACTGTGTGAATAGAGTAAAAATATGCGGTCCTAAATAACAGCTCTTTAATCTAGTTACAATAATTTCTCTTTATGCAGTACTTTAGACCACAGAATGACCTCATTCAGCCAGAATGTGAAGGCCTGTCTTGCCAGTATAAGTACATGAAGGTGCTATTTGTTTGGATAATAAGCAGGAAGGAAAGGACAAATGCTGGTGGTTTGGCATTCACATTTGTTTGCTTTGCAATTAGGTGGAATTCCTTTAACTTAATTCCTTTTACTATAGTCACTGTTAGTAAAAAATGCACAGACTTCCTCCACGGCCAATAAAAGAACTAAGACCTTAGAAGAAAAAAGAAGTCAAACTAGCACCTTTGCCTTTACTGACTACAGGACCCTTGTTTCATGTTTCTGTTAAGGTTTTTTAGGTTTTTTAAAGTAGTTAGCCGGTAAAGGAGAACGCCACGCGGTATTCAGTCAGGAGAGAAAGTTTATTACCGAACTGCTGGCCTGTGGCCAAGATGATCCATGGCCGGAGAGAAGGTAGAGAAGAGAGGGGAGAGAAAGTAGAGAAGAGAGAGAGGGAAGAGAACAACCCCACCCAGCCCTGCTTTATCTAGGGCAGGGGCAGGGGGTGTGGCCAGGTGGGTTAAGATGTGACCTCAGGGAAAGGGAAGGTAACTGCCTCCAGGTCAGCAGGTTACCCGGGTAACTGAGTGGAGACTTAATGAGGTGGGGGCATCTACATGGAGACCTCAGGGAGTTGACCTTACAGTTTCAACTTTTATTTTTTCTTTACTCCATGTTTTCTAGTGATCTTTGGGATCACTAGGTGACAACTTTTGATAGCATGTTTATTCTTCCAAGTTCTAATATAAGCTTGTATTCTCCGTAGAGTTGATTGTTGCTTTCATTATGAGTTACCTTTTTTCACCTGTGTTTTTAAGCTGGGGGCAGTTTTGCCCACAGAAAGTATGTGGAAGACACTTTTAGTTGTTGCCCCTGCGAGAGGGCACCTGCGTCTGGCCGCACAGGGTACCCCCTAATACTTTCCACCCCCAAGTGTCAGCAGCATGAAGATGAAAGCTCTGTGTAAATAATGTTCATTGACTTCCTTTTCCATGTAATACGGGGGAATGTTTGGTTCTAATGGGAAAGTGGAAAATAAAAAAGACAAGGGCAGTGTGGGAAAATCTGTACAGGATAAGAACAAGAGAAAAGAAAAATGAATCTAGACCTAGAGATAAGAAAGGAATTTTGGGGAAAAAAGTAGGAAGGAGATTTCTCATACCATTAGTGTATATTATTTTCAATTGGCATTCCCCAAATTTGCACATTTGTTAGGATGTTTGAGAACTTTTTATGGCATGGCTTTAATTCAGAAAGTAGATCCTCTGATATTTTGATAGAAGTCAGTATCAGAGTAACAGCTCCTACATGAAGAAGTTAGTTCAGTGTGGCTTAAGTTTTGTAAGTCTTTAGAATATGTGACTAATGGTAGCATTTTGGTTTTCAAAATAAGCATTGTGGTTTAGGCTATTAAAGAAGGAAAGAAAATTGTATCTTATATTCATGCATCTGGTTTTTATTCTTCTAACACTGGATTAAAAAACATCTGATAGAGACCAGAGACTTGATTTCTAGTCTTGGCTGGAATGTAGATGTGTGACCTTATAAAGTCACTCAACCTGTTTCAAAATGAGAACTCTTTACTATGTCTGCCCCAGAGAACTACAGCTGTTGCTTTGTTTTCCTAAGGCATTTCTTTTTTTCCTGGGATGATTCTTCTGAGTTGTAATGAAAATGTGTCAGTTTGGCTGCCTGGGGGCAGCCTTTAGTGAAACAGTTGTCTGTGCCCATCCCATATGTGCTTCTTCCTGCTTCTGTCAGACTTCAGCTTTTTATTTGATGCAACTGCAGAGCCATGGGAAGTTGCAAAGAAGTGCACAGTGTTTACTTTTCATCCCATTCATCACACTGTCTGCGGCAGCTTCCAGACTCACTGTCCCAGTGCTTGAACAGGTTACTGTGATCCAGAAAGAAATTCTTGAAGGTAATATTTAAACCTGTGTCTTTAGGAATTTGAGAAGACTGAAGTACACTGAAAGGTTTATTTTGAGTGAGGATATTGTCGCATACCTCAGTTTAGGATTAGTATTTCTGACTAGTGACTTTGGCATTTATTAAGATTTCTTTTGACATGGTTCCCATTGACAAATATCTGAATGACACCTGATCATGGTATACCATAAATTTGCCTTGAATCAGCTATGAGGTGTGTGTGTGTGTGTGTGTGTGTGTGTGTGTGTGTGTGTGTGTGTGTATCTTGGTCTTGGGGCTTGAACTCAGGGCCTAGGCACTGTCCCTGAGCTTCTTTTGCTCAAGGCTAGTACTCTACCACTTGAGCCACAGTTCCACTTCTGGCTGTTTGATGGTTAATTGAAGGTAAGAGTTTTGCAGACTTTCCTACCTGGGCTGGCTTTGAACTGGGATCCTCTGATTTCAACCTTCTGAGTACCTAGGATTATGGGTGTGATCCACTGGTTCCCAGCCTGTTTGTGTCTTTAAAATTGCAAACTAGATAAGATTGTACACATTTTAATATACATAGTTATCTTGGAAAAGTTCCGTGTAAATATTTCATCTTAAACAGTGTTTGACAAATACTAGAAGACATAGGCAATTAATGAGTGAATAGACATACAGATTAGGCTGAAGGAGGAAAGTGTGGGAGGGAAAGAACAGGTGAAAAAGTATCCTAATAGTCTAGAGGTGATGTTATCAAGGGCTGGGTGTGTGGTTCAGTAGCAGAAGGCCTCCTGGGTATGTACAAGTTCCTGAGTACAAAAAGGTAACACAGAAAGGATCTTTTGGAAGAGATAATCAGTTACCAAGTGAAGTAAGCCAGATCCAAAGAAACATAGATACTATGTTTTCTGTCATTGTGATAATTAGTACATGTCTAGGATAGTCCTGGAAGAGGATCACAGTAGCTCAATAGTTATGTATATATAACCATATAAGACGATGCTAAGTGAAATGAACTCCAAGATATAGAAACAAGAGTTTTTCTTTGTTGTTGTGAAGTTCATTCTTTCTTCCTGTTTTTCCTTTGGTTTATCCCCTGTTGTCACTGTATTTGATTTTGGTACCCTGTATATACCCTGTCTTGTATATACATTTATCTGAATTGGGGAAGGGAAGGAGAACAACAAAAAGGTGAGACAAAGGACAAAGGACGAACCAGTGCAAAATTGATACTCAAGACATATATTGGAAATGAACTGTACAACTTGGGGGGTGAGCATTGAAGGGAAAAGGAAATGGGAGAAAAATGAGGACAGGGTAACCATGTTCAGCAAGAAGTGTACTCATTACCTTATGTATGTAACTGTAACCCCCTTGTATATCACCTTGACAATAAAATTAAAATTTTAAAAAGCCCCAGAAAGACATCTCCTTCCTTCCACCATTGAGGACATAGCAAGTAAATGCTGTCTGTGAAGAAACATGTCCTCGAGAGTCACCGAGTGTCATCTGGGCCTTTTCAGGCTCCCATCTGTGAGAAATTAATATCTGTAGTTTATAAGCTAAAAAAGATATGTAACAGTCTTTAAAAAAAAGATTGTGCTCTTTTTTATTTAGAAAACACTTATCACTCCATTTCAAAAGTAATTCAAGAATGGCAAACAACGTACCTCATTATATTGAGCAGTACAAAGTACAGAAGTTAGGAAGTAGATGTCTTTCTCATTCTTTCCTGTCTTCCCTCCATCCTGGTAACTACTCTTAACAATTTAGTGAATTTAGGTGTGCTACGTATCTTTTAATTTGATACATTTTATAGTCACAGTTCATATTACATAATTGCAGTATTTCATAACTGTGATGTGGGGCTATATAAAGTAAAAAGTAAGTTTTTCCCTCATCCCATTAAAATAATTATAGAAGTTGTCAAACATACAAAAGAAGAGAAAAAAGCAGTGAATTTCTATGTTCTCCTTTCAATTTTTCTTATTTTATGTATATTATTAAGTGTACTAGATTATTTTATTGCATCTAGACTTTATATTATTTTGTCATTGAATATTCAACATGAATCTTATAGACTGGACAGAAAACCTTACCACAATGGGCTTATTACACTTTGAAAAAATCAATGATAATTGTTCAGGATCATCAAATCGCTACTCAGTGTCAAAATTTCCTTGATTATCCCAGAATTTTTCTTTTTCATTTTTTCCTTAGTTGAGGCATTTTAATGTCTCTAAATAGGTCTGTATCCTTCATTTTCTTGTAAGGTACTCTTAATTTGTTAGAGTTAAATAACTGGTGTTAGTTTGTAATAGAAACTGAGTTTCTCCTTTCTCTCAGTCTTTCAGTTCATGTTTGTCATTTTTTTTTGTTTTGTTTTGTTTTGTTTTGCCAGTCCTGGGCCTTGGACTCAGGGCCTGAGCACTGTCCCTGGCTTCTTCTCGCTCAAGGCTAGCACTCTGCCGCTTGAGCCACAGCACCGCTTCTGGCGGTTTTCTGTATATGTGGTGCTGGGGAATTGAACCTAGGGCCTCGTGTATCCGAGGCAGGCACTCTTGCCACTAGGCCATATCCCCAGCCCGTTTGTCATTTTTTTAATTTAGCAAAATTTATTTAGGAAACCAGGGCAGAGTAGTGAGAGTTAAGAGAGGGGAAGAGGGAGTCGGGGGGCATGGCTCAGGTGGTAGAGCACCAGCCAGTGAGCTAAAGCAAGTGTCAGATATGAATTCAAGTCTCAGTAAAGAGGAACAAACCCTGACAGGCAGAGGGTGAGGGTTTAAGGGCCTCCTTGCCATTCATAACCTTCCCCATACTGAATGTGGTTTAGTGGCCCTTAGAAGGTGACTGTCTATGTCAGTGCAAGAATTGTTTGAGGGGCTGCCGGGGGTGGTGGTGTATTCCTGTAATGTCAGCACCTGGGAGGTGGACGCAGGAGGACGTGAGTTAGGATTGTATAGTCAGATCTTGTCTAAGCAAAAACAAACAAACAAACAACAAAAACTAGCAACATGAATTGCTACGCCTTTGGTAATGATATTGGAAGAAAGAGATTGTCAGACTTAGAGAGTTGAACATACTCTGGACTCCAATATGGATGCCTTATGTAGGGCAGGGAGGGGGAGGTGTGGCCAGGATGTGACCTCAGGGAAGGGGGAGGCGATCGCCTCCAGGTATGGGGGTTATCTGCGTAAAGGGTGGAGACATCAGGTGGGGGCATCTGCATGTAGCCCTCTGGGAGAAGACCTTGCATTTATCTTCCTGGGAATTTGTGTTGACAAAAGCTGAGTATAATCAGGTGTTCGTGTGGTGACTTTGGAATCCAAATCCTGCTTGGGATGTCACAGGGCTGGAAATGGGGGTAAGACTGCTTTGAATGTTTAGTTGCTGATGAAGTTGTGTGAAGCTTTGGTTTTATGATGGGGTTATGTCAGGAATTTCATTTGAAACGTTTGCTGCATTGTGTCTGCTCATTTAGTATATACTAGTGCCATCTCAGCAGAGGTCATGAGTGCTGCTTGTCATGGGAAATAAGAAATGAACCTTGCATGCTTCCCTACACCTCACCAACAGTCCTCACCTCCTCCCTCTTCCTTCTTCCTCCCTTTCTTCCTCTTTCCCCCTTCACCTCTTTCTTCTCATCTTCTTCCTTCTTTCCTCATCTCCCCTTTTCTCTTCCTCATCTTCTGTCTTCTCTTTCTCTTCTTCCTCCTCCTTTCTCTCTTTATGTTTTTATATCTTAGGAATTTTTTCTTTTGAAAAATTAAGTGGTGCCAGTATGGTGGCTTGAACTCAGGGCTTGGGCACTGTCCCTCAGCTTTGTTATTCAAGACTGATGCTGTATAACAGCTCCACTTCTGGCTTTTTGGTGCTTAATTGGAGATAAGAGACTCAGGGATTTTCTGACCCTGGCTGTCTTCAAACCAGGATCCTCAGATCTCAGCCTCCTGCATAGCTAGGATGACAGATGTGAGCCCAGATTAAATTTATTTGTATTATCTAGAAATAATTGTGCAAAGAGATTTCAATTCAATATGTCAATTTAGGAGTACGGTCATCTTGATCAGTGTCACCCCCCCCCCCCCCCCAATCTACCCTAACCCCATTTATCCCCTCAAGTTACCTGGTTTTATTTTCTTGTACATAGAGTATTATGACTATTTTTACCCAGCGTTCCTCTTGACGAGTCTTTCCCTCCTTAAGCCTTACTGCTCTCCAGCCAAGACTTGTTTCAGCTTCTTGGTATTCATTTTGTTAAACTGTTAATTGTTCGAAGAGCTTACACCATGGAAATCTATCCCTGGGTATACTATACTTAGGTCACTTTGATCATATATATATGCATTGGCCTCTTATATGTTTATATTTTAGATCTCACTTCCACATACAGAGAAAACATGTACTCTATCTCTGTGAGCCTGACTTCATTCAGAATAGTTTTTTTCCAAGTCCATCTATTTCCCTGCAAATGACATAATATTATTTTCTCTACTAAATAGGTAATATGTATGTATGTATTTGTCTATCAAATGAGTAAAATGTATCTACCTGTCACATTTTCTTGATCCATTTGTTGCAAGGCATCTGGGCTACTGAGAATAGTGTGGCAATGAATATAGGTGTTCAAGTGCTGTATTATATTCTGACTTATAATCGTTGTATAAATGTCCAAGAATAGTATCACCGATCATAGGATAGTTCTGTGTTTAGGTTTCTGAGGAATCTCTAAACTGCCTTCCATAGTATTTCATTAATTTATATTCATACCAATAGTATATTATGGGTCTCTTCTTTCCTACATTCCTAGCAGCCTTATTAGTTTTTACTTTTTTTTTTGCCAGTCCTGAGGGTTGAACCCCACCTGGGCTCTGTCTCTGAGCTTCTTTTGCTCAAGACATGCACTCTACCACTTGAGTCACTTGGAGATAAGAATCTCACGGACTTTCTTGCCCAGGCTGGCTTCAATTTGCAATCCTCAGATCTTAGCTCCTTGGGCAGCTGGGATTACAAGCCTGAGCCACTGGTGCTCAGCTGTTTTTATTCTTGATGCTGGCCACTACAGAAAGAAGTAAGGGGAACACTAGAACTTATTGACATAGGCAGGAACTTCCTGAGCAGAATTCCAGGAGCTCAGCAAATAGGTGAGAAAATTGACAAGATTGCATTAAGCTAAAAGGTTCTCTGCACAAAGGACATGAAGGTAAAAAGACAGTTTACAGAATGGGAAAAGATCTTTGCCAGCTATATGTCTGACAAGGGCCCAGTAACTAGAATATACAAGGATCTCAGAAAACTAAACCCCCAAAGATTCAATCATCCTACTAACAAAGGAGCTAAATTTCTCAGGACAAGAAGTAAAAATGGCTAACAAACACATGAAGAAATGCTCAACATTCCTAGCTATAGAGGCATTTTAAGTCAGAACAACATAGATTCCATTTCACTCCAGTCTTATTTTCTTTTTTAAATTTAGGAAAAGAGCTAGAGCATGTAGCCAGAAAAATGTTTGAAAACAATTGCTAAGCACATACAGTTTAGGTAAATGCTGACTTTTTTTTTAAATAAAGGAAATAGTTCTCTTCTGTGTATGTACCTAGGACATTGTTATTTTAATGTAGTACGATTTGTGTTGCATATATACATTTTAATATGGGATGTCAAATGAATCTCAGTGATTTGAGCATTTAGGTTCTGATTTCCATTATGTTTTGGTACCATGTGTTTTTCAGGTTCACTTTGTTAATCATATTTGTTATTCCCTTTGCTATAGGCTTTCAACAGACCTCACATCTCTCTTCTTATGAAATTATAACTCCTTGGAGATTAACTAGAGAAAGAAGAGAAGCCCCAAGGCCCTATTCAAAACAGGTATGTTCTCTCCTGAGGACTATGCAGGTATTACATTTTTCCTTTGTTTCTTTTCTTAGCCAAAGTGATATTTTTAGCTGTGATTGGTTCATCAAATAATGAATTGGTAATTAATACATGTCTATATGGTACTGATGGTCCAATGTACATTATTTTAGTAAAATGACAAATTAAGCTTTAGTATCTTTTTTTTTGAGACAATGATTAACTCACAACATAACAGAGTGAAGTAAGTAGGACAGATTTTGAATCTTTAGCTGACTGACAAGGGTCGCAGTGATTTTACTATAGTAAGAATAGGAATGTGTAGCCAGCCTGAGCTACCTGCTGATTGAAACCTCATCTCAAGAAACTACTCCCGGGCTGGGGATATGGCCTAGTGGCAAGAGTGCTTGCCTCATATACATGAGGCCCTGGGTTCGATTCCTCAGCACCACATATACAGAAAATGGCCAGAAGTGGCGCTGTGGCTCAAGTGGCAGAGTGCTAGCCTTGAGCAAAAAAGAAGCCAGGGACAGTGCTCAGGCCCTGAGTTCATGGCCCAGGACTGGCCAAACAAAAAAAAAAAAAAAAAGAAAGGAAGACACTACTTCCATCCAGAAAGAATGAGCTTCACTCGTTTACAATGAGTATTTTATATTTGTCTTCATGAATACTGGAGAACAATAAAGTGTTAATGTCTCTATTTCCTATCCGGGAATATTTAACCAAAATGAGCTTGCTTTCCATATTATTAGAAGCTTCCTGTGTAGGAATACATAATTAACCAATACACAAAATTACTTTTTTGGTTATCTCCTCTCTTTATACATTCTTTTTTGATAGTTCTAAACATTTGACCTATAGTCTTGTTCTGTCTGCTAGGCAAGTTCTCTACCACCTGAGCCATGGTCTCCACTCCTGTTTTCTCTTATTGTATTGTTTCAAAACAAAACATTTATTTCAGTTTACAGAACCTACAGCTGTTTGGAGAGTCATTTAATGTCATTATAATTTTACAATAACAGATAAAAGATAACATTGAGTGTATTGCCTCTGCATTGCTGATAAACCCACAGCACTGAAGCAACTTGCAGGTTGTTTAGGGACTGGGCATAGACAGAGCAACACTGGCGGTTAGAACCAGTTGCTTCTAGCTTGAGTCCTTCCTCTGGGTACAGCCATTGACTGGGTTGGTAAGTCAACTATTGACTGTCTTATAAGTGAGGAATGAAGGGCTTTAATATTGGCTCAAGTAGGAAAATTAGATTGCAAATTTCCCTTGCTCTTGCTTTGAACTGAATTAGCTACCACTTGATTATATTTTGCCTCAGAATATAATTAAGCTCTGCTTTGCTTTATCAGTTTTCTCCCTCCAGAAAATGGTTAACTTTTTAGCACTGGGATTACATTTTCTACTTTATTGTGTCTCTGATAGTATTTTTTTTTTATCAGTATGGTACACATAGATTCTTGTGATAATAACAAGTTATTTAAGCTTTGATAAATACATGGAGAAGTGGTATACTTTGTTCATCAATATTACATGAGTGTAATTTATTCATTAACTATTATTTTGTCTGGTCTACTGTATGTAGTAGGCATATTCTTTATAAATAAATAAGAAAGTAAGTATATTTAGGCATTGAGGTTATGGTAGTGATCCAAACAGACAAAAATCCTTGCCTTTACGGAAATTTTCTGTGTGGTGATGGGAGAGACGTAGACAAATGATACATATTACTTAATAATTGCCATGGAGAAAATTAAAGGAGGAAGTGGTAGAAAGGGTGAATGAGGATTGCACTGGGTAGATACTGGCTGGGTAATGCCTTTTGTAGAAGGTGACCCTGCAGTAAAGTCCTGAGGGGATGTTGTAGTTTACTTCCTTGAGGCCTCTGTGTAAAAGGCTTGGTTGTGATGCCTGTGATGTTAGTAGCAAAAGGAAGTTAGGTCTTTGTGGTTTACGCTTGAAGGGATATTGGAACCTACCATGGTAATGCCTTAAGTAGACTCCACTAGGAGACAGCCTGGTGCCTCTGAAATCTTGAGCTAAAGCAATGTTTGCTCCTTTAAGTAGATTCTCTAGGTATTTTGTGACAATATGAAAAGCTAGTTACAGAAAAGAGAGTCAGGAAATTGTAGGCTGAATATAGTACCATGAAACAATTCTCGTTCTCTCATATTTCTCAGGGGAGATGGCCTTGCGTGTTTTACAACCTATGACTGGCTGAGATAAGAAGGATTAGGGAAGATAGATATGCTAAAGCTGTAATCCTGGAAGGAACTTGGGATTTTTGGTGAGTCAGTGAAGCCTGAGATAGATAACAGAGTTCTCATTCTCTTGCTGGGTGTGGAGATGAAGTACTATTTTTAATAGAATTGGTCATGTGCAGTTGGAGAGGCTGATCCGACATTTTAAACTTAGAGTCTAGAAAATCTTAGGGAAAATCTGGCAGATGTTTCTCGGAGTATTATTTGTTAAATATCTCTTTGACTTTCTTTCTATTAAAGAGTAAAGACAAAGTTGAATCTCCAGGTTCTAGAGATCACAGCATGCACTTCCTACTGATGAAATGGTGGGCTGCTGGGTGGTAGCTTTTCATCACTGTGATGAAATGCCTGAGATAATTAACATAGAAAGAGAAAAGGAGTATGTTAGCTCACAGATGGAGATTCTAGTACATCATTAGTTGGCGCTGTGGTTTTGGGCAAGGCAGCACATCTAGCTGGGAATATAAGATAGAGAAAACTTCTCACCTCATGATCTGAGGAGCAGAGAGGAAAGGGCAGAGTCCTGTGACCTCCTTCAAGTCATTATCCCCTAGACCCTGCCCCTCAAAGCCCATAACACTTCTAGTAGTGTTCACCTTGGGGCCAAGCCTTAAACATGGACCTTTGAGGCATATCCAAGATCCAAACTGCAGTACTGGGAAAGTTACTTCATAGTTGTTTGAGAGAAGAAGGTCCTGTGAACTTGAAGATGTGAAGTATAGGTTGCCTTATTATTTATTTATTTATTTATTTATTCTGGTAGCTGTCTTGAACTCAGGGCCTCGTGCACTTGCTTGACCATTTCTGCTCATAGCTGATGGTCTAACAGTTGAACCACACCTCTAGCCAGCTTTGTGCTGGTTATTTTACAAATGGAGGCTTATAGACTTTTTCTGCCTGGGTGGGCCTTGAAGAACCATGCTTCTCTGATGGACTTAAAAATCATTAAAGATGAGGATGTGAGGAAATGCTTGCCTTGCTCCCTTCAAGTTTTTCTTCCTGTACTAGACTATTGCTAAGGGTTGAATTTATTTCCCGCAAATTCAGCTATCACAAAAGCAATAACAAAATAGCCCATAGGGCAAACAATTTTAATATCTCCTTTGGATACTTTTGAAAGAAATCCTTCTTTCCCCACTGCTTGTGTCCCAATCATTGGCATGTTTTCCCAGTTGTTAAAAGATTCTTAGGAAAATGGGTCTTACACTATGAGATTTCCCTTTCCGTGAATGAGTTTAGTTCAGGTTTTTTGTAAAATTTAAGTAGACATGAAACATGATTCTAATTATGAGAGGATGGGAGGAAGGGAGAAGGAAAAAGAAAAATGGAGGGTGAATAATTTCAAAATACAGTTGGAACTATTTTTGAAGACTGAGTAAGGAATTGCAATGAAAGGGGACTGGGGGTGGGGAGGGCAAGGAAAGAGAAAGAGGATTATGATGAGCAAAATATAATATAAATACTAGAGTAATATAAAATATCAGAGTAAAATCCTTTGGTGCTGTTAACACACACACACAAGACAGGTTCTGTTGGGGAGTAGAGGAGAACAAAAAGAGGGTGAATATGGATATGGTTTATTTGCATATATGAAAATAGAACAGTGAAACCTGGTGAGATTGTTTTAAAAGGCAGGAAGTGGGATAGGAGAGGGTCATAAAGGGGGTGGGATCGGAATACACTATATACATGTGTGGAAATGTCACGACGTAACCTTCCGTTGTACAACTAATGTATTAAAGAGAAAACTCAAAATGGCAGTGGTAGCACAAGTGAGCAACTGAGTCAGAAACAGTCTGTGAAGTATGTGTGGAGGGGTGGGCTGAGGAGAGAGCACAGGAAGGAAAACAAAGTTTCACTTACATTTTTTATTTATTTACCCTTATGTGTGTGATATATGTCTCAAAATTGAGGTTCTTTAATTTTAAAAAAAATTATTAAAAGATGCACCTAAACATGCAGTTTTCCATAAGTTAGCAAAAGAGAGTTAGGAATGACCTCAAATAGGTTTTTATTTTTAAAGAATATGCCAGGCATGTAACTCCTCTGTATATCATCTTTACAATAACATAAAAGATAAACATTAGTTAAAAAATAACAAAAGCATATGCCAGGCCCTGGTGGCTCCCATTTGTAATCAGGAGGAGACTGAAACTGGGAGGACCTAAGTTTGTGGCCACCCTGGCAGAAAAGTTTGTGAGACTTCTTCTCGATCAGTAGCTGGGCAGAGTGACACCCACCTGTCACCCTGGCATGGGAGGCTGAGTTCGGGAGGACTGTGCTTCCAGGCCAAGCTTGGTGGAAGATGCTGGGCATGGTGGTGATGGGAAATCAGATAGGTAGATAATGTTCTCAGCCACGTGCTCAGGCACAGACAAGACTGTATCTCAAAAATAACCAGTACAGTGGAGTTTTGGCCTAGCAGGCTCAGGGCCCTGAGGTCAAACTCAAGTACTAAAAAAAAAAAAAAAAGAAAAAGATCCAGTGTTATATAAAATAATTCAGTCAACACCAAGTTATTAAAGGTTATTTCTGCATCCTATAAATCACATGTTGAAAAGTACTTTATAAGCTGGTATTTTATTGTTCTTTTCCCTTCTCTGTGCATTTAGGTATCTTATGTCATTCAGGCTCAAGGAAAAGAGCACATTATTCACTTGGAAAGGAACACGTAAGAACTTTCACTTACTTTGGCTTTTCAATACTGTTGTTTTTCAGGAGTATATGAATTTCATTTTCTAGGTAGAAATAGTGCATTGTGACCTCATCTGTGCACAGCGCAGGCTTTGGGTAGACAGTGACTTCCAGGAGGAATCAGGGGAGGGAAAGCAAGCATCTCCTGGCGTATTCTGTTCAGATTTATAGCTAGAAGCAGCAGTGGGGTGTGTGTGTGTGTGTGTGTGTGTGTGTGTGTGTGTGTGTGTGTGTGTGTGTGTGTGTGTGTGTGTGTGTGTGTGTGTGTGTGTGTGTGTGTGTGTGTGTGTGTGTGTGTGTGTGTGTATGAAGGAGGAGGGAGACTGCAGTGAAAGGGCACAAGGTAAAGGATGTGGTACTTTGGGCAGAGAGCTGTGGAAGTCACTGAACAGTTGGCAAGTTGCCAGGCACAGCTTGTGGGTCCTTTCCTGGTTTCATGCACTGCTTTGCTTTCAGGCCACCAGCTTTTGTGTGTGTGCCAGTACTGGGGCTTGAACTCATGATATTCTGCTCTTGCTTGGAATTTTTGCTCAAGGCTGGTACTCTACCAATTGAGCCCCATCTCCACTTCTGGCTTTTTGTTGGTTAATTGGAGAGAAAAGTCTCACAGACTTTCATGCCTGGGCTGACTTTGAGCCTCTGTTCTCGGATCCCAGCCTCCTGGGTAGCTAGGATTACATAGGTGAGCCACCAGTGCCTGGTTCCACCAATCTTTCATATGCTTGTGTGGCATCATATTTTCAGTGGTGCCTAAGCACAGTTTTGCTGGTGTCATTTATGCCCTGCTGCTCATGTAGCTAAAGTTGGGCTGTGCAATTCATGGACCTATGAAAACTGTCAGTGTATATACACATCTTTAAACAGTACGACAGGTTGGTCCTGGGTATTTCTTTGGGACTTCTGGACTCTTAGTGGCACATTATAAACCACTGAGCACCTTGCGTCCTTGCTTTTTTTTTTTTTGCCATTCCTGGAGCTTGGACTCAGGGCCTGAGCACTGTCCCTGGCTTCTTTTTGCTCAAGGCTAGCACTCTGCTACTTGAGCCACAGCGCCACTTCTGGCCTTTTCTATATATGTGGTGCTGAGGATTCAAACCCAGGGCTTCATGTATACGAGGCGAGCACTCTTGCCACTAGGCCATACTCCCAGCCTGCATCCTTGCTTTGTCCACAGGTCTGAAGGGAAGCTTGGAGTAGCGCAGTCTTTTTTTTTTTTTTCTTTTTTTTCCAGTCCTGGGGCTTGAACTCAGGGCCTAGGTGCTGTCCCTCAGCCTCTTTATGTACAAGGCTAGCACTGTACCACTTGAGTCACAGCACCACTTCAGCTTTTTCTGAGTAGTTTATTGGAGATAAGAGTCTCACGGACTTTCCTGCCCAGCCTGGCTTTGAACCACGATCCTCAGATCTTACTCAGCCTCCTGAGTAGCTAGGATTAGAGACATGAACCACCAGCGCCCGGCTGAGTAGCCCAGTCTTGTTGGGAGAGCAGCCCATCCCTGCCCATGTGCTGTACACACTGAACCCCTTGAACAAGGATCTAGAATAATTGTTTCCTCTAAAACTGACCATAACATCTTCTTTATACTTAGAAGGCAAATGTTTCTTGCTTATATTGCACTTTTAGGAAAGGGTATAGGTCTGTATTTTTCTTTTATTGATATGATGTACTGTCCATAACCTAATTTATCTTTTCCTGTAAGTTTATCAGAAAAAAGAATCTGAGCAACCAGCATTTTCTGCCTTTACAACGAATCTTAGCTTAACATTACTCATGAGTAAGTAATGCAGAATACTTTAGACTGCTGAGACCTCTTCAGCGTGACCTTTGGTTTTATGGTAGTAGATTCTTTTAATAAAAGTCGATTTTTTCCCCGCAGAGCTGATGATTGAATGCAGGGCCTTGCACTGATCAGGCAACTGCTCTTCCACTGAGCTAAATCCCCAGCCCAATGAACTTGATTTTTAAGCAAGTTGCTTGTGGTTTTCCCATGTAATCCTAGCTACTCAGGAGGCTGTGATCTGAAGTTCAAGGCTCAAAGCCAGCCCAGGTTTGAAAGTCTGTGTGACTCTGACCTCTAGTTAACTAGCAAAAAGCAAGAAGTAGAGTTGTGGCTCAAGTACTGAGTAGAAAAAGCCAGAGCATAATACCCTGAGGCACAAAAAAGGTTGTTTTATTTTTTTAATTTTATTTTATTGTAAAGGTGATGTTCAGAGGGGTTACAATTACATAACTTATTTAAGTAAGGTGGTGAGTACATTTCTTGTCAAGCCTTGTTACTCCCTTTTAAGAAAAAAGGTTTTTATTCTTTGAATAAAAGTTTATTTATTTCTACTCCTCTCTTGTGGGGAGTAATGTTTATGAATTATGTCCTTAGCTGCTGATATTTAAAATGAATTTAAATGATCTGTTTTACTCCCCTTCCAGAGACCTTTTGCCTAAAGATTTTGTAGTTTATACCTACAGTGAGGAAGGTACTCTCATCTCTGACCATCCAGATATTCAGGTAATATATTTTCCTCTTGATCTCTTAGCACAACTTAAAGCAATTATAATTTTAAGGTGAATTCTAGTTAGGCATTGAAGACTATTAGGCATTGAAGACTATTATGTTACATTAGCCCAGAGATGCCCTTGCCATTGGAAAAGATGGGTGCATTTACACAGACTAAGCCACAGTACCAGAGACCTCTCCAGCTGCTTAGTTGTTAAGATTTGTTTTTAAAAGGCCAGGAAAATAATCTTCATTCTAATGATAGTCTGTGCTGGGTTGATAGGTTTGAAAATAGAAAGTTTTAATTTTTTGGTTGAAAGTTAATATTCTGAATGTACTTTATACTTCTTTATTAAACTGTTACTTGTCATTGTGGTAAGGCGTACACTTATTTGGTGATACATATACTAATGCTGGAATGTTTTGCTGTGTTACTTCTTCCCTAAAGAGGGATGGTCCTTATTCTTCCTCCATCAGGTGACAGAATACTCCCCGAGACAGAACTGGCTCAGAATACTCGAAATAATTGGCAGATGCTGAGCTTGGCTTTGTGTAAACAACTTGGAGCCTAAACATTTCTAGTTTTGTTGAGCAAGAGTGTTTCATACAATCCTTTTTGACTGTTAGGTGTTATGCATTTATTTTCTTTTGCAATAGAAATAGAAAAATAATGATATTAAATGTGTGATTTTTCCCCCTCTCTGACTTTGTGTTTTTTGCTAGGTTGAGTTGTTTACATTAGCTATGCATGTTTGTAGTTTTCTTCCAATAAATAGAAGATAAAAGTCTTTCTGTTGGATTAATTATTAGGTCTTTAAGAATGTGGAAAAGTCGACCAATCCTTCTTGTTTTCTTGTGTGGTATTTGATTCCTTTATCTTAGTGCACTGTTTATCTATTGTTTAGTAGGAAATTAGTAGAGGAGATTAAATTTACTTTGTAGCACAAACCAGATAAAAGCAATCCATCCATTTTTTCATGTATTCTTAGACTCCCATGGCTGAAAGCCAAAGACAACATAATTTATGTCCCTGGAAAAAGTTCTAGCACAGCATTGTTTTCTCCCTTGCAGAGATTTCTTGGCATACCCTATCTGAGTAGTATTTATTTGCTGGTGAAGCTATATTAAAAGTGGGAGTAGTAATTACTATTGTGTGAGGTTATTGAAATAAGCTAATACTTGTATGATGCTCAGAAGAGGCAGCCTGACAATTTTCAATTAAAATGTAATTATTTGTTGCTATTGGAAGACTATATTGTTAAAATTGCTCAAATAGATTTCATTTATGTAGGAACTTAACCTTGAAGTTTTATAGAATGGTTATGGTTTCCTAAATAATTGAAAAATAGCAACTAAGTCTCAGGAAGTTCTTCACTTATTTCTTGGTTATTTAATATTGTCTAGTAAGGTGCAAGTGGGATTACAGATCTGAACTACAGAGTAAAGATTTGGTCCTTGCATTTCCTTTGCATGACCAAGACTAGACTGCCAGATGTCACAGTGATAAGAACTTCTGTCCCCGCAAAACAATTAATTTATTTTATATTAATTTATTTCTTTATTGTCAAAGTATACAGAACATATAAATGGTTTCCCTTAGGGTCTAGTTTCTTGAAGTTAAAGTATTTATATAAACTTGCTTTTTAAACTTTCATCATGAGTGGCTTTCACAAGACCACTTTTTATAAGGTAGAAGTTTTAGAAAAATCACTTAATGATTAAAACTCTAGATTTACTATGTCTTAGGACTTTGGGACAGCTGGCAAATCTCTTAGCTGTATCCTCCAGTAAATTGGTGCTATATTGATTGTTCACACTCCCTGGAGATGTGTGGTCACTACAGTAGGCTGATCTGTAAAAATTCTACGTTCCTTGTCTCCCTCTAGCCAAAGCTTTTCACTTACAATGTGTGTGGGTCAAAACTGTGGGTGCTAGGTGCATCTTTATTGTAATCTTGGAATTTAGGTATAAATTTACAAAATAGGATTTGTTGTGTTTTTGAGAACTATACATACAAATGAAGGGAAAATCTGAAGGTTAGGCTAAACTGACAAAAGATTAAGTAGGAGAAAAGGCATACAAATTTACTGATGCGCAAAAGGGAAAAGTCACAACATTGAGGAAAGTACAGACATTGATTGCACGAGCCCAACACTATTTAAAACTGAAGGTATCCCTTTTAATATAGAAAGAAGGGAGATGTCAGGTAACAGTAAATTACTTTAGAGGGAAGGAACATAGGGTGACCTGAGGCAAAGTCTGTTTGGTCCACAGAACTGATAACAGATGGTGGTTGTGAATGTTTATCTCTGGGTGGAGAATAGGATGCAGTGGTGTGTGACACAAGTCTGCCCAGTGTGTTGACAGACTTCAATCCTTCTTCCTCCTGCAGTGAGTTCCGTCTTTTCTGGTTAATGAAATTTCAGGAAGGCTAAATGCAGTTGTGTTTTTCTTGGCAGACTTGGTCAGGCAGAGAAGGTAGCGGTGCAACAGAACTAAATTGAATGCTGGAAATAAACGAATAAAATAAAGTGTGAAGAAATACCATCAAGTTGGTAGTCTCAGGGATCACTTCATTGGCTGTTAGTCAGCTTAGTTGTTCTCTAAGTGACTTGTCCTTAAGTTTGTGTCTTTCCTGAGGCCTATTGCTAGTTGACAGGTTCAAAGCTAGTCTTCCTTTGGTTAAAGAGTTGGCTGTTAGGTTTCTTTTCTATGAAGTAGTTTAATGAACAGAACCATAGGAAGAAAAGAAAATCTTCTGATCAAAGTAACTTTCCCTTCTTGCTGGATCTTCTCCCTTCTGGCCAGGCCTTATTAGCCTCTTCTCTGGATCATCTCTCTGCTGACTTCTGCAGCCTTTTGGATTGACAGTAATTCAAAATAGACGGTCAGTCATGACATAATGCTATGCTGTTCTGTCTCTGGGCTGAACTGTCAGTGGAGCTGGGCTGTTTGTTTGGAGTATCCTCTGCAATCTGGAGCACTTACGGACTTGCTGGGTGATGGTGGATTGTGTGCAGCTAGTCTGAAGGGTGTCAGGTGGTATCATGACAGCTACACTGTCTTGTATCTATAGTTCTTGTTAGATCTGCAGTTAGCATATTTTTCAACAATGCCCTGGTGTTAGAAGATAATACAGTGTTTTTCATTCAGGATCATTGTCATTATCGAGGCTATGTGGAGGGAGTTTATAACTCATCCGTTGCTCTTAGTGACTGTTTTGGACTCAGGTAAGGAATTTTCCATATCTCTTGTTTGTTTTCTTTCTTTACATTTCTTAACCAATCTGCAAATCTAGTCACTTTGTATATTTAACAAAATTTGAGTTTGATGTTACAAGCTATGCTTCAGAAATTCTTTGGTATGTTTATTTGGGAAAATCTGAGTAAATTTCAGTATGTAAAGGGGAAATTCCATCTTTTGAGATCATTAAACACTTTTGCTATTTAAAATAAAATAATGTTTTACATTTGATAGCACTTTGTTTTTGAAAATTTATTTTTATTATTTTAAGTCTCATAATGATTGAAAAAAAGCATATTATCATATCTGTGAGCAAAAAATGGTTCAGAAAAATTGTGTCACTTATCAAATGATGTTGTAATAGTGTTAAAGTTGCCTATATTGAAGACCTGACCTAGCACTGTGCCAGTTAGCTGATTGCATACCTGATTGAACTTACAAGTATTACTCTGATTTTCAAACCAACTATGTATGATGGCTGTAATATATATATGTATATATAATATATGCATATATAACTATGTAATATATACATATGTATATATATGTGGATATATGTAACTATGTAAGATAAATAAATATGTAAGATGGCTGAATAGCTTCTGTGTACCATGCAATGTGCTAAGTATTTTATGCACACTAAAGAAGTTATTTGTCAGAACAGTGTTTTGCAGAATACATACTAAGGCAAGGGTTAAAAGATTTTTTTGGGAGGGCTGGGGATATGGCCTAGTGGCAAGAGTGCTTGCCCCTTATACATGAGGCCCTGGGTTCAATTCCCCAGCACCACATATATAGAAAATGGCCAGAAGTGGTGCTATGACTCAAGTGGCAGAGTGCTAGCCTTGAGCAAAAAGAAGCCAGGGACAGTGCTCAGGCCCTGAGTCCAAGTCCCAGGACTGACAAAAAAAAAAAAAAAAGATTTTTTTTGGGAGCCAGGTGCTGGTAGCTCACACCTGTAATCCTAGCTACTTATTAGAAGGTTGAGATCTCAGGATTACAGTTCAAAGCCAGAGTGGACAAAAAAGTCTATGAGAATCTTATCTCTACCTAAACAGCAAAGAAGCAGGAAGTAGGGGTGTCGTTCAAGTGGTAGAGTACCAGCCTTGTGCAAAAAAGTCAAGCAAGAGTGGGAGGCCTTGAATTCAAGCCCCAGTACTGGTACCAATTACCCCACCTAAAAATAAAAAATAAGAAAAGACTTTTGGGAGCTCCTCAGCCAGTGGAAAACACAGCTAGTCCTTTAATTCCAGACTTCACTCTCAGCAGTAGCAATAGCTCAGAGAGGTTAAGTAACTGGCAGACAGTGGTGCTAATCAACAGCAGCTTGGGACTTTAATTCAGATACACCTGGCTCTAATGCCTCCTTTTTTTTCTTCTTCACTCCGCTATGCCTACTTGTATGTGTGTGATATGAAGACTTGAATTCAAGTTTTCTGATTCCCTATCTGTGCTTTTCTTTCCCTTAACAATGGTCTATATTTAATGTCACTGTCAGAGGACTGCTTCACCTTGGGAATTCAAGTTATGGCATTGAACCCTTGCACAACAGCTCACACTTTGAGCACTTGGTTTACCGAATGGATGACGTCGGGCAAGAGCCTCTGAAATGTGGTGTTCCTAACAAGGGTGCACAGGAGACCACAAAGCGTGGGGAGGAAGAGCACCCCAGCATGACCCAACTACTGCGAGTAAGAGAACAGTAACGTTCTTCCTGGCTCTGACTAATGCTTGTAACGTTCCTTCATTTGTTCATTAAACCAGTACTTAAATGGTGGTTGTTGTTTTGGTGGTTTTTTGGGGGACTATGTATCTATCAGACAGTGTAAGAGGGACCAAACCTGAGGACTGGTTTAATTCTGTAAATTTTGGAAACTAGGGTTTAAATCTTTAAATATTAAACAGAAATTACATCTAGCATTGCTACATAATGTTCCATTAGGTTTTATTTAGTTACCTATTTCATAAAGGAAAGTGCTGATTCATGGAGCTCGAGAGAGCGAAAGAGAGAGAGACTGATTGACTTGGCTTTAGGATACTAATTGCCCCAAATGTCTTCCAAGGCCCCATATGTCCTTGTTTTTTACTCCCATGGAGCACTCCTTGAGTTATTCTTTTTTTTTTTTTTTTTTTTTGGCCAGTCCTGGGCCTTGGACTCAGGGCCTGAGCACTGTCCCTGGCTTCTTCCCGCTCAAGGCTAGCACTCTGCCACTTGAGCCACAGCGCCGCTTCTGGCCGTTTTCTGTATATGTGGTGCTGGGGAATCAAACCTAGGGCCTCGTGTATCCGAGGCAGGCACTCTTGCCACTAGGCTATATCCCCAGCCCCCCTTGAGTTATTCTTGATGTGGATCTTTTAGGCTGAAGTAGTTCCAGGACTAGACTAGTTTTAGCTGCAAGGAACAATCTTTCTTTTTTAAAACAAAATTAAATTTTATTATCTTTAAGTAGTTGTACATAGGGGTTACCATTTAACAAATCACTTTGTAAGTAAACAGCATCTTGATGGATGTCATCCCTTTCATCATTCTCTCCCATCCCTCCCACCCAAACCCTTCCCTCACTTCTTCTAGTTTCATTGGATATGCATTGAATTATGACTGCATTTTTTCCCATGTATTAGAGCATGCAGTTTTGTCTCTCTAGGTCTGATTTACTTCATTTAAAATGTTTTTTTCCAAGGTTTGCCCATTTCTTTGCAAAAATTTAATGTCATTGTTCCTAATGGATGAGTAAAATTTATATATATGTACATATAAATATATAGATGCATATATATGACAATTTCTTGACCCATTTGTCCTTTGAAAGATATCTAGGCTGTTTCCATGTCTTGGCTATGCTGAACAGTGCAGCAGTGCACATGGCGGTGCATGTGGCTTTACTGTTTCTTAGTCTGTAATCTTTTGGATAAATGCCCAGTGGTGGTATTGCTAGATCATGGGGTAGTTTTATGTCTAGGTTTTTTTTTTGAATCATCAAAATGCTTTCCAGAGAGGTTGAACAAGCTTACATTCCCGCCAACAATGTATTAGGGTTCCTTTCCCCCCACATCTGCCATCATCTGCTGCTTGAATTCCTGCTGATGGCTGTTTTAATTGAGGCTGAGATGGAATCTCACGATGTGGGTCCCGGGGCTTGCGTGAACTCATGTCCTCACAAACTAACAGCATTTTTGCTCGAGGCCGGGACTCTACCACTTGAGCCACACCTTGGCTTCTAGCTTTTTATCTGGAGATACGAGTCTTTTTGTGCTGGAATTGGTTTGAAAGCTTGATCCCAGATCTCAGCCTCCGGAGTTTCTAAGATTATAGGCAGGAGCCACCAGTGCCCCCCTGACTTTTTGTCTTTATGTGAAGTAAAATAATTTAATGTTATTTTTGGAAGACATGAAAGTACATGGCTAGAGATTAAGGTTTGATCATTATATATGCAATTTGTGTATTGATTAAAAATGGGCATTTTGACAGAGAAGAAGAGCTGTCCTGCCACAGACCCGATACGTGGAGCTGTTCATTGTCGTGGACAAGGAGAGGGTAGGAAATGTGACTGTTCTCCTTTTTCATGAAAAGTGAGCGTCCTATAAAGGAAATGTGAAATATGATAAATGTGTATTGATTTTTAAGTGAATGCCCCCCCAGTTCTCTCTCTCTCTCTTTCTTTCTTTCTTTCTTTCTTTCTTTCTTTCTTTCTTTCTTTCTTTCTTTCTTTCTTTCTTTCTTTCTTTCTTTCCTTCTTTCCTTCTTTCTTTCTTTCTTCTTTGCTGAGAATTCCTGTTTGTTTTACTGCTTGAGCCAGCCATGACTCTGGGCCTTTTGCTTTTTGTTGGTTTCTCAGATAGGGTTTCATACTTTGGCTTGGTCAGCTTTGAACTGTAATTTCCCTGCCTAAACCTCTCATGTGGTTGGGATTACAAGTATGTTCTGTTGCGTGTGGCCTTTTTTTTTCTTTGCCAGTCTTCGGGTTTGAACTCAGAGCCTGAATACTGTCCCTGAGCTTCTTTTTGCCTAAGGCTAGCACTCTACCTCTTGAGCCACAGTGCCACTTCCAACTTTTTCTGTTTTATGTGGTGCTGAGGACTTGAACCCAGGGCTTCATGCATGTTAGGCAAGCATTCTATCACTAAGACACATTCCCAGCCCCTGTGGCTTCTTTGTGAGATAAAGTTCTGATAGCATTTTTCTTTGGTGTGTTGGTGTGTGTGTTTGGGGGTGGTGGTGCTGGGCCTTGAATCTACGGCCTGGGTGCTGTCCCTGAGCTGCTTTGCTCAAGGCTAGTACTATCACCCAAGCCACAGCTCTAATTCCAGTAATTGCGGAGGCAAGAGGGTAAGAGCCTCATGGACAGTCCTGTCTGGGATCCGTTTACAGGCATTAGCAACTAGCTGGTGCTTGGTGTAGGTCTTGGTAACTTTTGTGTGGACCATCATCTTTCAATTTCTGCCTCCCAGGTAACTGGTATTATAGCTGTTTGCCACCATGCTCAGTTTGTCCTGTTCTCTGAAGTGATTATTTTATGCTGAGTTAGGTGTCTTGAGAGCTTTTCATGTAACTTTAATGGGCTGTGACCATAAACCAAGACAACCAAGTGTTGTCTTGTTGCCTAATACAATTGCTTGAGTTAATAGACTTTCAGCTAAACTGTGCTTTACTTTAAGATGTTAGAAAACATTTGGGGCCTGGCATACTTTGAAAATAGTGGTGTTAATCTCAAAGACATAGGATAGATAGAACGATGATAGATCTTTCTTTTTTACTTAAGAAATAGAGAAACTGCTTTACTTAACCTAGAGAAGTAATGTTTCCTTCGATATGGGATTGTTATATATAGGTTTAAAAAATGTTTTGGTTGATTTTTACTTCAAAATTTGTTATTTGTATTCCAAGTTACTGTGGAAACTTACAATCAGCACCTCTTTTCTTGTAAGTGCTGAAGGTGATTTTTTAAAACATCTCTTATTGTGTAGGCTGGGAAATGACAAGGTCCAGTTATTAGGAGACAGAAATGTGCCCAAGTTTGTTTATTATAGTTTTGTTATTCCCAAGTAGTAGAAAGAAAAACACAGAGGTAATATGGGAAGTTTAAACTCTGCCCTAATAGCAGCTGAAAAGTTTCTGTAGAATTTTTTGGACAAGTGACAAAAAGGAAGATTTAAACTGTTTTTCTCTATTGTTCTCTCAAGTAGATTTGTTATAGGGTGTAGGAAGTGATTCATAATTAGAAAGGGTTTCATTTCCATTAAGCTTTGTCAAGTCTATTCCTTTTTTTTTTTTCCTTTCCTAGCTTAGGAGAATAATGGTATGATGCCTGCCTGATAAATCATACTTTGTGATATTAAGATCTTTAGGCCTTTATCATGGAACAGAGTTACAAATTCTCTGTAAGATTTTTCTTTTGGTTAGTAAGTTACTTCTTTAAAATGAAGTTAAGGTAGACATTTGGATTTAACCAGGTCTCAGAGAAAAGAACTGGTCATATCATTTATTTGGCTTGATATATCTACATATATATATATACATATATATCATATATACAAAAATATGTACACACACAGACACACACACACACACACACGTATGGTTCTGGGACTTGCATTCAGGTCCTGGGTGCTGTCCCTCCTATTCATTTTATTTCAATTAAAAATTAAAAACTTTTTTGTTTAAGGCTAGTACTCTACTTCTTGAGCCATAGCTCCACTTCTGGGTTTTTGGTGGTTAATTGGAGATAATGATCTCGAGAGTTTTCTTGCCCAGTCTGACCTTAAACCTCAACCCTCAGATCTCAGCCTCCTGAGTAGCTAAGATGCCCAGCTGATATGATCAGACTTTTACATATCTGTGTTTTCAGTCACATAAACATTTTTATTTAGTGATTCTTGATTAATCTTTCATTATTACTTTAGCCCAGGGATTAGAAATGGTTTATTGGTAATATCAGTCTAAAAAGTGAAGGGATTGGGAAATACATCAGATTGTCTTTTTTTCCATTATCTAAGCATTATCTTGTAAAATGCTTGAAAGCAGTTTTGCATTAACAGAAATAAAAAAGAACATTAGGAAGGAAATACATTTAAATTATACTCATTTGAAGAAAACAAAGACTCCATTTTATTTTCATCATTCTTATTGTGCCTGTTATTCCTTTATTTCTATTTATCCCTAACACATGTCCTTTTACATTTATTAATTTGAAATATTGTTAAATGTCTAAACACCTCCATTTTTAGTTCAGAGTTAGTGTTTGACTTTGATCTTCATTGTCAGAGATTACGTGTTTATTGTTTCTTCCTTTGCTTTTCCAGTATGACATGATGGGCAGAAATCAGACCGCCGTGAGAGAAGAGATGATTCGCTTAGCAAACTACCTGGATAGTGTAAGCTACATTTCTTGTTCTTTAGTGTCCTTTCAGTCTCAAAACAGCATTTAAAAATTGACTTTTGTGGAACCCAAGTGACTGCAGAATGAGTTTTTAGGTTGTTTGGTAACTTTTTTTTTTTTAAATGCTTGGAAGGAAAGTACAAGTATAGACTTCGAAAAGAACAGGAGATTTCATATTAGCATCTGAGTTACCTTGGAGTATACAGGCTAAGGCACTTTATTGTCTGTGCAAAAGTTTTAGAGTTTTTGTTGCGAAATCTTAGTAGGATTAAGGTTACCTCCTACTCTGAAACTATAATAAGACAGTATTAATTGTGTGTGTGTGTGTGTATCAGAGAGAGAATTTCTGTCTATATGAAAGAATTTCTATCTATATGATAAAAGAATTTCTATCTATATGAAATGGATATAAGTTCTACCACCCTTTAGCTGAAAACTTTAAGGTACCTGTGATTAGAAGTATGTATAAGAGTTTAAAACTGTTTATGGCTCACTGTGTATTACATAAAATCTCCAGAAGGATAATGAAGTAGCACTTTATTATCAAACTCATCCCTATTTCTTCTGTGAAATGTACAAATTTTCCCACTAAGTGTGTGTGTTGGTCAGCTTCCTGACAGTGGTTATTTTACTAGGTAATGAAATTATAAAGAGAAAAGGTTTACTTTGGATCATAGTTTAGGAGGTTTTAATTTTTGTTTTATTTTATTTTAATTTTTTTGCCAGTTCTGGGGCCTGGACTCAGGGCCTGAGCACTGTCCCTGGCTTCTTTTTGCTCAAGGCTAGCACTCTGCCACTTGAGCCACAGCACCACTTCTGCCCTTTTTCTATATACATGGTGCTGAGGAATCGAACCCAGGTTTTCATGTATGCGAGGCGAGCACTCTAGGCCATATTTCCAGCCCAAGGTTTTAATTTTTGATTAGCCCTATTGTTTTGGGCATGGAGGGAGAGCATGGTGGAACAAACCCACTAACCCCATGGCAAGGAAGTAAAAGAAAGGAGGAAGGGGCAGGGACCCTGAGAACCCATCAGGGGCATGCAATGAGGACTTTCTGCTAAGTGTCAGCTGCAAGGCTCTAGACACCCTAATAGTGGTGTTGTGGGGACTTTATGCTAGGTGTCAGCTCTCAGGTCCTACCTCAACCCTAAAAGTGGTGCCACGAGGACCTTCCACTAAGTGTCAGCTCCAAGGCTCTACCCCACCCTAATAGTGGTGTTGTGAGGACTTCCTACTAAGTGTTAGCTCCAAGGTCCTACCACACCCTAATATTGGTGCCAGGAGGACCTTCTGCTAAGTGTCAGCTCCAGGGTACCACACCCTGACAGTGGTTCCAGGAGGACCTTCTGCTAAGTGTCAGCTCCAGGGTACCACACCCTGACAGTGGTTCCAGGAGGACCTTCTGCTAAGTGTCAGTTCCAGGGCTCTACCACACCTGCATAGTGGTGCGTTGGGGCCAAACCTTTGCCAATAAGGGTTGTTGGGAGCACATTCTAGGCACACACTGTGTCACTGGGATACTGTTTACTTGCATTACTTAGGGCAAGTGGGATGAAATTTACCCCCAAACCTTCAATTTGTAGAAACGGTCATATTTTAGAGTGGGCAATTCAAAAGGAATCACTTCGTGGGTGAGGATACTTTAGAGGAGTTAAAAGACTTTTATTTTTAAATGGAATAAATCCTTTTTTTTCTTGTGTGTGTGTAGGTGTGTGTGTGTTTACGTGTATGCATGTATGTGTGTGTGTGTGCTAGTACTGGGGCTTGAATTTAGGGCTTTTTGCTCAAAGTTGGCACTCTGCCACATGTGTCACAGTTCCACAGCTCTAACTTTTTGGTGGTTAATTGGAGATACTTTTCCACCCAGTCTGGCTTTGAACCATGATCCTCAGATCTCAGCCTCTTCAGTAGTTAGGATCACAGGTATGAGCTGTGTGTCACTGGCCGTGAATCCCCTGTTTTTAATTTCAGTAGTTATGTTACTTGATTCATTAAAATATTTTTCATGTTCTTTAATATGTTGTGTTTCTCTTTTCTTCTTAGATGTACATTATGTTAAACATTCGAATTGTGCTGGTTGGACTGGAGATTTGGACAAACAGAAACCTGATCAGCATTAATGGAGGTGCTGGCGACGTGCTGGGGAACTTTGTACAGTGGAGGGAGAAGTTTCTCATTACACGCCGGAGACATGACAGTGCCCAGTTAGTCCTGTGAGTGCTACAAACAAAATGGCCAGGAAAACTATTTCCCCAGATTTCCTTGTATTGGAATGGAAAGCTCTAAGATTTGGGGGCATTTGTTCAATGTGAGGAAAGCTTAATTTGTGCTTCGGGTAGAATATGACTTTGTGATAAAGAACCCTCTCTTCTGAGTTGGATTTCCCCTGACTTTTGGCCTCTAGCCTTCCTCTTTCTTGAGCATACTTCCTCATTTTGGTGTAGCCTATTTCCCAGTTGCTTTTCTGAAAGGTTCTAAAAGTGACCTCTTGCATGCCTGAAAATATGTTTTCATAATCTTAGAACAGAATTTAAAGACCATCACAAATTGCACTCTGATTATTTTCCATCTTTCAGAGGTGTGAATTCTAGATTCTGTATCTTCTCTGTATCTTTATTGGACTTTTTGGCTGATTATAGAACTCCAGGCATGGAACCTTGTTTCTTTCTATTCTAAAGGCACTGAGAGGCAACTCTGACTCCTGGTTCTTTGCATGAAACCTCTACTTTTCATCATTCATGATCAGTGGAAATTTGGTTCTCAGGTTTTTTGTTGTTGTTGCTGCTATGGCCTGGGAATTGTCTCTTAGCTTTTTCATTTAAGGCTAGCATTTATCACTTGAGCCACAGCTACACTTCCATCTTTCTGGTGGTTAATTGGAGATAAGATTTTCATGGCCTTTCCTGCCTGTGCTGGCTTCAAACCATGATCCTCAGATTTCGGCCTTTTGAGCAGCTAGAATTACAGATGGGAGTCACTGGCACCCTACATTTCCAGCCTTTTAAGATTAACATCACTTATTGTTCTTACTGGGTAATTTCTTTATAGAAACTAATATCCTTCAGTTTTAGGGATTTTTTTCTTGTACATTTATAGCTGACTTTATTTCAGCTGTTGGGTTTCTTGTACTTCTCCTTAGAATTTATTCCCATTGATTTGATTTCTTCTGCTGTTTTTCTCTTGTGAATATGAGTTAATATAAAGCAAAGTACTGGAAAATGATTAAATAGGCTTTCCTATGAGCATAACCACAGAGGCTTGGTTCTGATGTGGTTAAATGATTTTCAGTCAAGTTGTACATCCATGTATTCCGAAAAAGAATTTCCCAGGTTGCAGAAGACCAGCAGGAGCAGGTACTTTTTTAGTCTGTCTTTCCTCTCCCCCTTTGTCTCTGTCAGTCTCATTGTAGACAGCTCTCAGATGTTTGATGATTCTCAGTCATTTGAACTGAAAGCTTTGAGCATGTGTTGGCTCTTGAGCACTGTAGGGCTTGCTCTAGGATGTTCTGATTGGGATGTTTCCTTGGCAATCCCCTTATGTCAGGGCTACTCATAGGCTCTGGAGGAGGATATGTCTACTCATTTAGAAGATATTTATTTATCCCTGGGCACTGGGAATTAGCAATGATCAGAATACTAGATGTGGAGTTCATATTCTAATGGAAGAGTTTGGCCATGAACAATATTCATAAATATTTGTAGTTCATTAAGTGGTGATAAATTGTGAGAGAAAAATAAAACTGTGTGTAAATATAAAAGAACTGGAGGAATGAGATTGAAGTTTGATGTAACCTGGCAGGACATGCCTCACTGAGATGGCTTCTGTGTAAAGACCTGAGGGAGGCCAGGAAACATTCTTGTAGAAGAGAGTTCCAGGCAAAGTAATGAGGTCCGGGACAGCCGTGGCTTGGGCATGTGTGAGGAGCAGGATGGGAACTTTAGCGACTTCGTTATGATGGAACCTTCCAGCTTCCTTGTGAATGTGTCATTGTTTGTTTGTTTTTTGTTTTGTTTTGTTTTTGCCAGTCCTGGGGCTTGGACTTGGGGCTTGGACTCAGGGCCTGAGCACTGTCCCTGGCTTCTTTTTGCTCAAGGCTAGCACTCTACCATGTGAGCCACAGTGCCACTTCTGGCAGTTTTCTATATATGTGGTGCTGAGGAATCGAACCCAGGGCTTCATGTTTATGAGGCAAGCACTCTACCACTAGGCCATATTCCCAGCCCCGTGAATGTGTCATTGTATCCACTATCTCTCCTCAGTGAAGTTTGTTGAGTGAGCCATTGGAATTCATTTTCAAAAAAGTTTTTATCCGGAAGGTAATTCTGCAAACAAACCAACAAAAACAAACAAAAAACCAAAGTCTTGACTTTGTATTTAAAGGTTATCATCTGTTTGGAGAAAACATTTTAAAATGGACTCATAATGTTAACCCTATTTTCTGGGATCATAAAAAGGAGACAAGGAAGGTTTTAAAGTACTATTTCTCTTTGCTCCTTTTCTTCTAATTTTTGTTGGTTTTATCAATGCAAGTAAGATTCCTCAAGCAAGTAAGATGCTAGCCTTAGATAAGAAACAGGAGCAAGTGCTCCTTTTCTTTTTTTCCCAAGTGCACTCTATAACTTTTGTCTTTTCATTTAGAAAGAAAGGCTTTGGTGGGACTGCAGGAATGGCGTTTGTGGGGACTGTGTGTTCCAGGAGCCATGCAGGCGGGATTAATGTGGTAGGTTATTCTTCACACTCAGCTTGGGAGGTGTGCGTTAGGACATCTCAGCATCTGTTGACTCTACTTTTGACCTACTTTGCAAACAATATTTTGAATAGTAGGAGGAACACAGTAAGAGTGGCAGATGTATTGGATTCCTACAGACTGGATCAAGTTTTCCAATATTTATCATGTGTTTATTTCCATCTTTTTATGTAGGAGGAAATGGCGTCCATCTCAGATAATTAAAAGGGTATCAGTTATTTTTTCCCATAAATCACAAGGAACAGTCTGTTGTTGCTAAAGTGTCCACGCCAGGTACTGCTGCCTCATGCCTGTAATTCTAGCCACTCAGGAGGCTGAGATCTGTTCGAAACCAGCCTGCACAGAAAAGTTCATAGGATTCTTTTCTTCTTCTTCTTTTTTTGTGCTGGGCCTAGGACTTAGTCTCAGGGCCTGACTGTTGTCCTTGAGGTTTTATGCTCAAGGGTAGCACTCTACTACTTGAGCCATAGTTCTACTTCCAGCTTTTTGGTAGTTAATTGGAGATAAGAGCCTCATGGATTTTCCTGTCTGGGATGGCTTCGAACCATGATCCTCAGATCTTAGCCTCCTGTGTCGCTAGGATTATGAACATGAGCCACTGGGGTCTGGCTAAAACTCTTATCTCCAGTTAACCTACACAAAGCCAGAAGTGCAGATGTGGCTCAAGTGCTATAGTACCAGCTTTAAGTGAAGAAAAAAGGCCATGAGTTCAAGGCCTAGTACTGGCACAAACAAACAAAAAGAATCCATCTTCATTATCAGTATATGGCTCATACCTGTTCTTTTTTTAAACTGAAACGTACAAAGACCATTGCTGGTCATCCTCATCATGGATACATTTCTTTTTGTGAAAAAAGTAAAAAAAAAATTTTTCTTTGTTCATAAATTTATCAATACCTTCCTGTATTTTGACAGTTTGGACAGATCACTGTGGAAACATTTGCGTCCATTGTTGCTCATGAACTGGGCCATAACCTGGGGATGAATCATGATGATGGGAGAGATTGCTTCTGTGGAGCAAAGAGTTGCATCATGAATTCTGGAGCATCGTGAGTAACTAAGTTGTGTCTTCTTCTGTGTGTATCTGTGTGTGTGTGTGCTGGTCCTAGAGCTTAAACTCAGGGCCTGGGCTATGCATTGTTCCTTAGCTTTATCTCTCAAGGCAGTCCCCTACCACTGGAGCCATAGGTTCGCGTTCAGCTTTTTGGTGGGGTTTTTTTTTTTTTGTTGTTGTTGTTTTTGCCAGTCCTGGGTCTTGAACTCAGGGCCTGAGTACTGTCCTGTCTTCTTTTTGCTCAAAGCTAGCACTCTGCCACCTGAGCCACAGCACCACTTCTGGCTGTTTTCTATATATGTGGTACTGGGGAGTCAAACCTAGGGCTTCCTGTATACGAGGAAAGCACTCTTGCCACTAGGCTATATTACCAGCCCTGTGGTGGTTAATTGGAAATAAGTCTCATGCATTTCCCTGCCAGAGCTGGCTTCAAACCTCGATCCTCAGATCTCAGCCTCCTGAGCAGAATTACAAGTGTGAACCATCAGCACCCAGCCAGTTCTTTCTTCTTAACATGGTATTCAATAGCAGTGTTTCTAAGGGATACTCATGTTTTCCTGATTCTATGAAATATACCAGTGAGATACCAATGAGAAGTTTTATTTTGAATTAAATAGTCCCCAAAAAGCTTTAAGAAAGAAGATTTATATAGACACAGGTATATAGGTATATTCTTCTGAAAACCAGTTGATAGGACAAAAGAACATAGGAATGTGGAAAACTAACTGTGTTAGTGCAGGCTGGGCTAGGTGTTGACAAGCAAATGATTTCCTCACAAACAAATTTGAGAACATACTGCAAATAGAAAACCTAACATATTTCTATTAATTCTCATGGACTTAAATGCAGGAAGCAATACAGAGAAGAGGAAAGGAACATTTATGAAGCTCTTTTTATGACCTGACACTATTGTTGGCATTTACATGGTATCAACTAATTCATTGTTCAATCTAAGGAGTTGTTAGGATTTTGTCCATTATGGTTAAGAAAATACTTCCAAATTCCTCACTAGATTTGCATTGCCGAAGTCTGGGTCCAGAGCCTACAAAGTTGACTTTAACTCCTTCTAAACATAATTACAATAGAGAGTGTAAGGGTGTTTGGGCTCTTTTCTGATTTAGCTTCATTGTAGGTTCTTTCCTAATTTATTAGTGTAAGCACTATGTTTGTGGAGTAAACTTGGTTAAAAATCAGTTGATTCCTGTGGGAATATCGGTGGCCCCACGTGTTTACTCCTTTCCTTCCCCACTAACTTCTTGAAGCAGAGTAATAGAAATTCTGCTACTCAGTCCTTTAAGTAAGTGTCCAGAGGAAATTCCAGCAAATGCTTAAGTAGGATTTACACTGTTCTCCAGTAAATACTAGTCTCCAAAATAGACAGGAAAGAATTCCAGTGGTGCTTATGAAAAACATCCTTCATACATAAGAAAAATCCTATGTTTGTAAAAGAGTTCCTGTTGAAAGGGGAAGTAAATTTAGCATTTTTCTTAGTGGGCAGTGAAGTTGAGGAAGGCAAGGAAGGATTCAGGAAAAGGAGAAATTGTAATGGACCACAGTGAGACTGACGTGGAAAGAGAGCATTGGAGTTAAGTAAGGGATTGAAACAGTTCCACAGTAGAGTTTACATTGGTGGAAGCAATCTTGGGAGTATACTTTACATGATTTGTTCACTTTGCAGTGTTTATTGAGCCTTGTAATTTGCTAGGCTTTGTTTCAGGCACTTGGAATGCTTTAGTTAAAGACTTGTCCTTCAAGGACTAGTTTTTTTGGGGGGAGGGGGAGACAAAGTATCTGTACAGTAACTAAACATACCAGTAATATATAGAATGTAAGAGAAGGTAAGCTCTGTGGAATAAAATAGAGTGGAACGTGAAAGTTTGAGGGAGCTAGGGTAGGAGTGGGATGGGGGGCGTCCTTCCTGAAGTCCTGGAGTGACTGTGGGGAAAGAGACTCAAGAAAGATTTAACAGGGACCAATTGGGTTTGTCAGGCCCAGGGTTCAGGGCTCTTCTTCAATTCCAGGCTCTTGCCATCAGGATCGTAATAGTGAAAATATGTTCTGGTTGTCTTTCAGATTACTCACAGAAATAATGAGTAATAATGTAAGCAATGAGTTCTAAGTGATAATTGCTTTAAAAAAATCATATCCTGGTAGGTAAGTTTTCCCTCATTGTCTGTCTTTTTTTTTTTTTTAAGTATAGTTTTGGGAACTTACCCATAAGTGAAAAAAAGAGAGGAACTGTTTTGAATCATAAATACCAAAGTTTAAGGATGATAGGTAGAGGGTAGAAATATTTCTGCAGTTGGTCAAGCCAAGTATGGAGAAAGATCATTTTTTGTATTTCTTTCGGGGCTAGCCAGGGACTGCTAGTAAGGCATGTCATATCCCTGTTGCCTCAAACTGTACTGCAGGCCAAATGAGGGCGTGTTGGTTAATTTCCATCTGCTCTGATTTTGTTAGGATTTTCAGAACTCTAGTTAACTTTATGGTAAGTAAAACAGACTTTTTTTTTTGATAAATGGCTCTAGGCTCAGACATTCAAACATTATTTATTTATTTATTTATTTTATGTTTTTATTTTTTTTGCCAGTCCTGGGCCTTGGACTCAGGGCCTGAGCACCGTCCCTGGCTTCTTCCTGCTCAAGGCTAGCACTCTGCCACTTGAGCCACAGCGCCGCTTCTGGCCGTTTTCTGTATATGTGGTGCTGAGGAATCGAACCCAGGGCCTCGTGTATCCGAGGCAGGCACTGTTGCCACTAGGCCATATCCCCAGCCCCTCAAACATTATTTATGAGAAAATGTGTTCCAACTACTAAATACTAAGCTTATTTCAAAAATAACCTTTCAGAGGTGAGAGAGTTGTGGGTAGTGATTTAGGACTGAAGTGTAGGATGCCATACTGCACAACTCCCATGGCTATGGTTTAATTACTATTCTTAGAGAAAACACTGCCCTGTACTAACCACAATCAACAACAGGAAATAAATAATTACAAACCTTTGTTTAAGAGGATGTTTCCTTTATTTATCTCAGAATGATTCCATACTATGAGCTCAACATTTTCACTTGATGTTGAATAGTCTGACACTGTTCTTATCCTTCTTAAACCCTCGTCTCTCTCAGTCTTCCCTGTAGTAGTCATTGCTTCCTCCTTCCTTCTGCCATCTCTGCACCCTTGGAGTTAGCCTTGGTTTCTAGGCAGTCTAGTTCCTGCCTGCTCGCTCATTGTGATTCATTTCCCCCGTGAGTGGATTTCAGGAAGAGCTCCCATGCCCTCTTCCTGCGAACTTAGCCTCCAACGAGAACCAGCTAGTGGAAGTCCAGTCATTTTTCCTGTCAGCAATTTCTTCTCTCCTCAGTGACCACTCCCAAGGCCCCCATTTCCCCAGTAGTTAAGAAAGCCATGTTTTTATTGTAGTGTATTCCCAACTTTGTTCACTGCCTTTCCTCCCTCCCTTCTTCCCTCCCTCTCCCCACTCTTATTTCCCTTGAACCCCTTCTCTGAACTTGCTTCTGAAGCTGCTTCTGCTTCAGGGCAGACATCTAATCTGATCTAATGTGACTGAAAGAAAGGTCATCATGTTTCTGGTGCCTGCGTCCCTGTTTGCTGTCCTTCTGAAATTGTACTCACCACACCATCACTCAGCTCTCTCCTCACTCTCTTACCTCCCTTACACTCCAGCACTACTCCTTCTAATACTTCAGCTAATCGACTTATTTACCTTTGTAATCAACTTCACTCACTGAAACATGATGACCTCTGGGCAGAGGTTCTTTTTTCTGTGCTCACATCTTTACCCTGTGCATCAAGGAGAGTGTCTTGTACAAACAGACAGTGGATGACAGATAAGAGTAGTAAGAAAGAGCCAGGCAGGGTGGCTCAGGCCTATAATCTCAACTACTGGGGAGGCAGAGATCAAGAGGATTGTTGCTGTAGGCCAGCCTGGTTAGGAAGCTAGTAAAACCCCGTCTGTACCAATAGACACAGTGGCTTGCACCTGTTTTTCCAGTAATACAGGAAACTGTAGGTAGGAACATGGTTGTTCAGGCTAACCCAACAAGGGTTGAGGGTGTGGCTCAAATGGTACAGCACTTGCCTTGTAAGAACAAGGTCTTCAGTTCAAATCCTAGTACTGCCAAGAAAAAAGAAAAAAGAATATCAAGAAAAAAATACTAACCCAAGTGTGTTGTTACAAAACTTATGGTAAGAGTATTTTCTTCCCGTGAATCAGAATTTTCTCTTTGTATATTCTTTTGTCAGAACAGTTGATTGCTCATGTTTTTTTTTCTCCTTTCATTCTCTGCCAGTCATTCCATTAAAAATAGCCAATATCTCACGTCCAGACTGTTGTCAAAAGTAGTAAACGGTACTAAATACTCTAGGCACATTGCTTTCTGATTCTAATAGTCTAGAGCCAGGATTGTCTACTTCCCTGGAGACTTGTCAGCAGACAAGAGTGCCGGGTGTTTACTCAGGGCAGGAGTCTCACCAAGAGGATCTGTTTCATAGTTGTTGGGATCCTCAGAACACCCCATGATAGATAGAGACCCTTCCTCAGGAACTCTTACGTGACACACTGTTTACTCCTAGCTCTCCTGCCATGCTGGCTCAAGCTGATTGGAAATAAGATTCTTGCAGGACACCAAGTTCCTTTGGGTGGGGGGGGGGGTGGGATGTGTGTATTTGTGTGTGTATCCATAAAAGTGTTGATATTATTTATACTTCTCATGTACAGTATGATATGTGGGTTTTGTTTTTGAGCAGTTTCACTATGTAGCACAAACTGTCCCCAAACTGGAAATCGTTTTGCTTTCACCTCCCCAATGGTGTGATTATAGGCGTATACCACCATGCTTGGCATAGCATGATATTTTTATATATGATAAAAGGGCTACTGTTGTCTGGCAGGTGAACATACCCATCATCCTACATATTTACCCTTTTTTTTCTTTTGTGCAATAGCATCTAAAATGTACTCTTTTAGCAAAAATAATTTAGTATAATATTAACTCTAGTCCTCATTTTACATTAGATCCTTAGACTTGTTTATCTTACTTATGTGCATATTGTGTGTCCTTCCACCTGCATTTTCCCACTTCCTCCCCTCTTAGCCATAACTACTGCCTTTTATAGTCTCTGTGTGACTTTTAAAAAATATTTTATCTTTAAGATTATGAGATGTTTTTCTTTTGTTTTATTTCACTTACCATAACATCCTCTGAGTTCATTCCTGTGGCAATGGTTGGACCTCCTTTTATAAGACTAAATAAAATTCCTTTATATAGCTGTGTGTGTATATGTGTGGGTGTGTATATATAATATAATGGAACACACACACACACACACACACACACACTCCATCTTCCCATTGGTGGATACTGAGGTTGTTTCCATGTCTTGATAATTATGAATAATGCTGAACAGAGAACACAGAAGCCTTTGTGAGGTGGTGATTCATTTCCCTGGGTCAGTGTCCAGAGGAGAGATTGTTAAGTGATACATCGTTCTGTTGTTAACTTCTTCAGAAGTCTCAGTCTCACTGTTTGCCATGCTGGCTGTGCCAGCCTGCATTCCCAATAGAATATAGTGTTCTCTTTCTTCACAACCCTTGCTTAGTCTTATCTCTTCTTTTCTTGTTAAGATATGACTGAGCAAGTGTGGGGTTGTTTTGTGTTTCCCCATTGATTATAATATTGGTTAAAGATATGACTTAAAAATTTCAAAATGAGCCAGGAATCAGTGACTCATGCCTGTAATCCTAGCCCTTCAAGGAGGTCATGGTTCGGAACCACTCCAGGCAGAAAAGTCCATGAGATTCATTCTCCAGTATAACCAGCAAAAAGCCAGACGGGAGGCTGGAGTTGGTGGAGTACCACTGAGCAAGAAAGCTGAGCGAGTATGAGGCCTTGACTTAAATGCCAATATATCTAATCTCTCTCTCTCATACACACACACACACACACACACACACACACACACACACACACACAATTCAAAATTTGCAATCTCCATAACAAAATCTTTTTTTTTCTATTTATTGTAGAGGTTCCAGGAACTTCAGCAGCTGCAGTGCTGATGACTTTGAGAAGTTAACTTTAAATAAAGGAGGAAGCTGCCTTCTTAATATCCCAAAGCCTGACGAAGCCTACAGTGCCCCATCCTGTGGCAACAGATTGGTGGACCCTGGGGAAGAATGTGACTGTGGCTCACCGAAGGTCAGCTTTCATTTTCATTTTGCCTTAGGAAATTATCATGAGATTTGCAACAATCAAATGGTTGGTTTTGGCCAGCTGTGGCCTAGTGGCTCATAGAAACCTTCGTGGCAAGGAGCGATCGTTGTTTTGTCAGAGTGGATGTGTTCCTGGGGTTTGTTACCTTCTGCTTTCCAGAATATAGCTATAATGGTGCATCTGTTTGGAAACCCAAGAAAAATGTAGTATTCTATTTTATTTATTTTACATACCTGACAAAAGCGAAGTAATTTATATATGTCCTCTGTGAGTAGTTTATGTCAGCACACTGTACTCAGGGACACTGGATTAGATTATTTGCAAATGATAACATCTTTTAAAAGGTTGAATAGTATTTCGTGTGTGTGTTTGTATTCTTCATTCATCTGTCATTGAGCATCTTAGATGGTTTGCACATCTTGGATACTGTGAATAACACTTCAGTGAAATGAGAATACAAATGTCTGCTTGAGATTCTTGTTTTAGATAAATAGCAGAAGTGAGATTTTTGGATCATAGGTTAGTTGGATTTTAAATCTTTTGAGGAGCTGCTATGCTGTTCCTTAGTGGCATTTTGCACTCACCCACAGAATTCAAGGGTTTCCATTTCTCCACATCCTTGCCAGTACCTTATGTCTTTGCTTTACAACAGTGATCTTAACAGATGTGAAAAAGCAACATTAGTTGTGCTTTGGATTGATATTTCAATTGATATTTGCATGATCACTGCTTCTTTTGCTGTATAGAAACTTCATATTGCTACAGTCCCATGACCTGTATTTCAGAACCATTGTAAAGACCAGTATCCTGAAGTCCTTGCTCTATGTCTTTCTTCTCCCTAGATGTTTTACTATTTCAGGTCTATATTTCAGTGTGTGTGTGTGACAGAGAGAGAGAGAGAGAGAGAGAGAGAGAGAGAGACAGAGAGACAGAGAGAGAGAGACAGAGAGAGACAGAGAGAGAGAGAGAGAGAGAGAGAGAGAGAGGAGGAGGAGAGAGGTCCACATGTATACCCTCCATCCCTGAATTAAAAGTAGGTTCTGGCGGTTGAACTGAGAGCCTGGGTGCTGTTCCTGATTGCTTTTCAGTATTTATAGTTTCTAGTGTACAGTCTTTTCACTTCATTAACTAAATTATTATTTTTGATGCTGTTGTAACTGTGATTTTTTTTCTCAGTTTTATTTTCATGTAGTTCAGTGTTAGTATATAGAAATGAGCTGGGTTTTTTTTTTGTTTGCTTGTTGTTTCTTTATCCTACTACTTAATGAATTTAATTTACACACTATTAGAAGTTGTTAGGAAACCATTTAAAATAGTCTTTTTATCCTAAACTATATGTACACATTGTTTCTTTCCCAATTCTCTATTCTTTTATAAAACTGAGTCTGTCGTGCCCAGCATTTTTGAACAACAAAATTGCTACTTTTATCAAAGTATAATTGGGTATGTCACTAAAAACTTAAGATTTACGTAGAGAAAACCTGAATGTATAAGAAAGACTGTTAGAACGAGGAGAGATTGCTCATCTCAGTTTTCAAGCATCTCAAAATCAATCAGAAATAGGTTTTTGTCTTGAAGGGAGAGCACAGATGGGCAGCCGCCGCTGGAGAAGTCCGGGAAAGGGTCTGTGAAGGGCTGATAAGAAAGCGCCAGCCGTGGGCACCTGGTTTGCAGGAAGAAGCCAGCATTCTGTCACTGTGCGAGGTTCCGAGGGAAGTTACCAGAAAAGAGGAAAGGTTTATTTTGGCTCAGGATTTAGAGGTTTTGTTCCAAACTGATCTGACTGTATTGCTTTTGGCCTGAGGTGAGGATGAACGGAATCATTCCCCTGGTGTCCTATTTTTGTCAACTGTGCCCCTCCTCTGAGTAGTCCATTAATCAGCTCTCAATCAGTAAAGTTCATCGATGAGGTTAGAGGACACATGATTACTGAATGCTGCAGCCGCAGTGGCCTAAGACGGGCCTCCAGGGAGCGCTCCAGATGCCGGCGGGAAGAGGGCTGTGTGTGTGTTACCTTTGGATGGTTGTGAGGTTAAAGCAGTGTGTGAAGTCTCACAGACAAGAGGAAAACATGACTAAATGTGGGTCATGAATCGTTGTGTGCACTGAGTCTACAGAAATTGTACATATTTAATGAGTACGGTAGGTAAATTTTGACACATGTATACCTAATTAAAAACTGTCATTACCATCATCAAGCTAATGAACCTAGCATCACTTTTTTAAAAAGTTCCTTATGGACAATGAGTGCTGGTGGCTCACGCCTGTAGTCCTAGCTATTCAGGATGCTAAGATCTGAAGATTGCAGTTCAAAGCGAACCCAGTCAGGAAAGTTTGTGATATTCTTATATCCAATTGACTACTAGAAAACTGGAAGTGGCCCTATGGCGCAAAGTGGTAGAGTGCTAGCTTTGAGCATAAGAGCTCAGGACAGCGCCCAGGCCCTAAGTTCAAGTCCTGTGACTGACAAAAAAAAGAACCCAAAAGTTCCTTATGCCCACTTGGTAATCACCTATTCCACAATCCCCCCCACCCCTTCCCCTTGCTTTTGGCCAGTCCTGAGGCTTGAACTCAGGGCCTGGGTGCTGTCCCTGAGCTTTTTTGCTCAAGGCTAGCACTCTAGTCCCTTTATACCCCCAATTTTTCCTGGTCTGTTTCTGACTTTATCTCACTGTATATACAGTAGCATGCATTTTGTAGGATTTTATAGATATGGAATGGCTTTTTGGTTTTTTTTCTTTTTGCCTTGTGGCCTACCTTATGTTTTAATTCTATTAAGTACAGAGTAGTCACAATTTTCTATTATGGTACTTAGAGGTTAAGCCTTAATAGTTTGTGTTTTGTTAGCTAAATCCTTATCACTCTGTATTGTGGAATGGCTTTTTGTATCTTGGTTTTTCTACTCAGCATCATTTTTTGGGGGACCATTTTAATCAGTTTTATTGATTCATGTGTTCAGTTCTTATTCAGTTAAAAACAAGGCACATTAAATACTTTGTCTTATTGCTCTGTTATAAATGCATGCAGATCATTCTGTATATCAAGAGGAATAAATAATGGCGAGAAAATACAAAGACAGTTATAAAAATGATAACCCAGCCTCAAATATAGTATTTAACAGTTCAATCTAGAACAATAATCCAATATAACACATAAAAGTGCCACGTATGAAAACATGCATTGTATAAATCCATCCAATACTGTGTTTGTACTTGATATCCTTTTAAAACAAGCAGGGCCTGTTTTAATTCCCTAAAAAAGTTGATACAATGCAAATAGTGCAGGTTACAGCGTCATTGACTTAATATGTGATTATGTTCAGGGGCAAAAATCCTTTACAAAGTCAGCATCATTTTTTTTTTTTTTTTTTGGCCAGTCCTGGGCCTTGGACTCAGGGCCTGAGCACTGTCCCTGGCTTCTTCCCGCTCAAGGCTAGCACTCTGCCACTTGAGCCACAGCGCCGCTTCTGGCCGTTTTCTGTATATGTGGTGCTGGGGAACCGAACCTAGGGCCTCATGTATCCGAGGCAGGCACTCTTGCCACTAGGCTATATCCCCAGCCCAGCATCATTTTTGAGAATGGTTAATGTGTAGTTTGGCCAACAGTTCTTCTACCACCCTAGCCCCCGCCCCATTTCCTATTTGCAGCTTTGTGGATCCATCTGTTGGGGACTAGTTGAGTGGTTTCCAGTGTGTGTGTGTGTGTGTGTGTGTGTGTGTGTGTGTGAGTGTGTGTGTGTGTGTGTGTGTGTGTGTTACAAATAAAGCTCTGTGGCTAGTCACCTCATAATTTTTATGTGGACTTTAGGTTTTTATCTCTCTTGGGCAACCCACCAGGCGTGGGATGACTTGGTCTTAGGGAGCTGTGTTGTGTGTGTGTGTGTGTGTGTGTGTGTGTGTGTGTGTGTGCGCAGTGTCCATTCCTACTGGGGGGCAGACCGTTCTGTGCTGCCACCCCTTACCAGGACCTCATGCCTGAGGGGCCTGCCAGCTGGGAGGGGAAGCCTCATTGCAGTTGTACTTCCCTAGTTCTCAAGCCAATTGTGTGTTTTCATGTCTATATTTGACATCTGTGTCTCTTACGGTGCTCTGTCAGTTCAACTTGTTTACCTCGTTTTAGGAACTTGGCTAAATGTTATTAGTTTTGAGAATATCTTCAATATTCTGATATATATCCTTCGTCATATATTTAATTTGTGCACATTGTGTCTAAATTGTTCCTTATTCTTAGTTAACAGTATCTTTAATTTTAATTTTTTTGTTATTATAAAGGTGATGTAAAGAGCGGTTACAGTTACATAAGTCGGACAATGAGTACATTTCTTTTTGGACAGTGTCACTCCTTCCCTTGTTCTCTCCCAATTTTTTCCCCCTGTCCCCAGTTCATTTTAACGGTGTCTTACAGATCAGAATGTGTACATTTTGATTTACTATGCGTGCTTGTATGGATTGTGTTTTTGATTTTTGATGTAAAAGCTCTTTGCCTGCTCTCAACTTGCTGCAGTTTCATAGTTTTATTCTTTTGCGTTATTGGGGTTTGAACTCAGAGCCTTATGCTTGCTAGGCAGGTATTCTATTCTTCCAGCCTTTTTTTTTTTCTTTTTTGCTTTAGTTGTTTTTTAGATAGGGTGTTGAATTTTTGCTCATGGTAGCTTCATGTCCTGATTTTCCTACCTGTGTCTTCTGTGTAGCTGGGATTCACGGTGTGAATCGTAATGTGTGGATTCTTAGTTGAGGCTGGGTCTTTGCTAACAGTTTTCCCTTGGCTGTCTGCAAACCCTAGTCTTTTTGAGCTCTGCCTCTTGGATTTCTGGCACTACAGGTGTGTGTCACTACAGTGGCTCTAAATGTTCCATTTATGTTCATTTTCTATGTTGACTTGTTTTTGGTGTGTTGCAAGTTCATTACAGTTCATTTGTTTTACTGTTTTTACTCTCAGACGGAAATGCTAATCACTCCAATTTGATCAGTGTACATTGAATAGTTGTGTTGAAATACCACACTGACCCATACATATGTACAATTATTATATGTTAATGAAAAAGAAAAATGAAGTTTATTAATACATGTTATTAGGAAATACTTGTAAGCAGACAGGAAGTTGGAACAATAGTAGACTCATATACTCTTTTAAGTCACTTTTCTCCAGTGGTGATATCTCATAAGGATGTAGCACATAGTGAGAATCAGATGACTGATTCTGCTACATTAATATAGGAGAGAATAGATTTCTGTTGATGAATCTTCCCAGTATTTGGCACTCTGTGATAGCACTCTGATCAGACTAAGGAATACATGCTGACCTCAGTCTTCTAAAATAGGTTGAGACCAAAATACTTGTAGCTACAGAGGCTGATTAATCTAAAAGTCTAGTTGGGGAGTTGTTTATGGTTAGAATAAAGCAGATCTTAATAAAAGAAAAAGGACTTATGAGTGATCTAATAACTCGTTTCCCTTTTCTGTTCCCAGGAGTGTGAGCTGGACCCGTGCTGTGAAGGAAGCACGTGTAAGCTGAAATCATTTGCTGAATGTGCCTACGGTGACTGCTGCAAGGACTGCCGGGTACGGACTTCCTTCCTGTTAGGAAGAAAAGAATAGAAAAAAAAAAATGCCATGACTTTGGCAATCTTTCATTGGGATTTATGCATCTGGGTTCAGGATTTGGGGAGGTTTTGATCTCTTGTCTATTCCTTCTCACTTGCTGGTTTCTTTGTAGCTTCATTAAGATGGAGTAAGGCCTGGGAGGTGGTGTCTGGGTCAGAAGGGTTGGTCTGTCCTTCCAATTTAAGACACTGGGTGTGTGGGGACTCATCTCCACTCGTTCTGAGGAAGCTAATTTCATAGGCTATTGCAGGTCGTAAGCCGTGGGCATTTGTTAGGTTCTAATGAAGACGCGTCATCACTGCTACTTTTATCTTTTAGATGAATAGAGGATCCAGGGTGTGTCTTAGTGCTCTAGAAAGCCTTTCTTTTACCAGGTGGTAGTGGGAAACAGAGAGAGGACAGAGCCACCGGAATAATGTTGCCATTTGGTTATATGTAGTGGAAAGAGTGGGAGCTAAGCTTCAAGAAAGAAGATAATAGATGGAAAGTAAGGTAAACAGAAAAAAATTAGTTAATGTTGTATGAATTAGGGATCTGGGGACATGTAAGGAGAGATGAGTAGATATATAGGCATACATACATAAAACCAATGATCGTGGAGAAGAAAAGAAAAGTTAACATAAAACAAAAACAGAAAGCAAAAAATGAAAAAACAGAAGAAATAATGTTCAACTAATGTAGTTAGTAGGTAATAAGGAAGATTTAGTGAAGCAGAAGTCAGAGAGAGTAGGAGTAAGAGGAGAGTTCTACTTCTTGATATAAGGAGGGTACAGATAGGGAGTGTTATGGGTAGGAGGTGAAGTTATGATCCACAGAGAATACCAAAAAACAGATAGTAAGCTTCAGATAGGATGCTTTTAAATAAAAGGAAGAGGGAGAAGGAAAATACAAGATTAAATGCTAGAGCAGGTGTGGTGGCTTACACCTGTAATCCTAGCTACTCAGTAGGCTGAGGTCTGAGGATCACAGCCCAGGCAGGAAAGTCCATGAGACTCTTATCTCCAATTAACCACTAAAAAACAGGAAGTGGCACTGTGGCTCAAGTGGTAGAGCTCTAGTCTTGAGCTGAAGAGCTCAAGGACAGCACCCAGGCCCAGAGCTCAAGCCCAATGACTGACAACAACAACAAAAAGATTAAGTGTTAGAATATAGGAATTATAAGGTTAGTGGTGTTTGTCTGAGTTACAGAAGATAAAAACCATATAGTTAGATAGATACAGAACTTGAGTCAGACAAAAACTTGAATCAGATACAAAACACTTGAATCAGACAAATAGGCTTATATACAACACATGATGTTTTTATTTTCTTTGTCTTTCTACGTTTATATGTATATGTATATTTATTTATATAAACAAAAGTATAAACATTCATACACAAATAAACAAATATATTTTCCCTTGTATATATATTAATACACAAATGTCTCTGTAGATTGCAGAAAGCCATTTTGTGTCTAGGGGTGAGGGTTTGCTCCCTCAGAAGGCCTTCAGAGTTCAAGCTGATGGCCGATTCTCTATTGTTGGCTTAGTAGGGAGCCCCAGGGCTGCTTAGGGCCAGAGGTGGCACGCTGCCTTTATGTAATCGTAGGCTGTGCTGCACTTGTTTGAGCTGCCATAGCTTGGTGGCGTATCTCTGTCTTCCTGTGTGGTGGTGCACTGGCTCCTGCAGCCTCTGGCTTCCTGGCTGTCTAGCTTGTTGAATCTTAAACCTCTGCTGTTCCCTGCCAGCTGCTCTGCCCTCCCCTCCCACACCTCTTATAACTGATTTAAACTCCAGTTCTATGGCAAAGTGACCTGTGGGGTGTTTAGCTGCGACTGCTTCTTAATCCTGTGCCCCCGGAAAACCTTTCTCAAGATGGCAACTCTGTCATTCCTTAGTGGACATTGAGATTTCTTCCAGTTATTTCATATAAGAGGAATAATGGGGCTAGAATATGCGCCTTAAAAGTTTTAATCTGTGTTTTGTATGTCTTCCACAAGTGTGCTAGTCTTTGCTTCTGGCAACAGGGTTAGCAATCAGTTTTCTCTAAGGTGTAGCAGTGATTACTAGCAAGTACTATAATCTGAGTTGATGTAATAGGATACAGTTTTCCTGTGTTTTTATTTACTCTGCATTTTAGTTGCTTTTTATTTTCATTTGATATGTTTATGAATTGCCCATTCTTGGCCTTTGTTCATTTTTCTCTTGGGTTATGGAGTCTTTTATAGTTAGAACCCTTCTAAGATGTAAAAATACTGCAGTATTTGACTAACTGGTGGTGATGGTTCTGATCAGGAATTTTCATTTGAATCTTCTTACCCTAGTTCCTTCCGGGAGGCTCTTTGTGCCGGGGAAAAGCCAGTGAGTGTGATCTTCCAGAGTATTGCAATGGCTCTTCTCAGTTCTGCCAGCCAGATGTCTTTATTCAGAATGGATATCCATGCCAGAATAACAAAGCCTACTGTTATGATGGCATGTGCCAGAACTACGATGCACAGTGCCAAGTCATCTTCGGTTCAAGTAAGATACTCACAGCTGATCGCTTTGATTTTATCTATTTTTCTTTCAGAGTTTAAAAAAGGGGAGAACAAATGTTGCTGATGGTACTTTATCCCTCCCCTACTATCTCTCCCTTCTTTTTTCCAGTGAGTCATAGTCATGAATTCTCATGTCTAAATTTGGTTGATTTTTTTTTCACTTTCTCTCATTTAAAGTATATACATATATATGCATACGTAATATTGTTTTCTAGATTTTTGTGTGTGCAGTGTTGGGATAAAGATTTCATTTTTATCAAAGGTATATGATAAGGAATGGTAGGGGATACTGCATAGTGTTTATTTTGAAAATTAAATCTTATTTCCACACAGCTCCCCCATCCTTTGAGGTAACAAGTTTTATTGTTATTTTTTCATCTGACTTTTTTGTTGTTATTTGCTCTAGATCTTTAGATAATCTCTTGGTAATGCTGCTTTTTTTATTTTTATGAGGGATGAAAATTAGTTTTCCTTCCTTTTCTGTTTTCAGTCCTGAACTCTTATCCATGTCTGTGTTCATTTTCATCCTGCTTTTTCTCAGTATGGATTCATTGTAGTTTTAGCTCAGTGTTGACTATTTGTTGTGTAGTAAACATGTTAATGCTATCCACAGCTGACCTGTGTAGTAAGTTACAGTTGCTTTTCTGCCATTTGTTTTTTCTAGAATTAATGGTTCCTCTGCTTTCTCATTTGGTTACTTTTGTATGTATTTACCACTGAAAGAGCTTGGCTTCCATCTTGGTCCTGCCTTGAGGTGATCGCAGGCATCGGTGTTCTGCTCATTTCAATTTGTGTGAAGGAGTCTGAAGAGAAGACCTATTCCTTTTCAGTGTTGTCTGGTAGTCCCCTGCACTAGTCAGCTCTTCAGCAAGCAGAAGCAATAGACTAGGAATGCATGTACATGTCCATACTCACAGATGTCAACACACATGCAGGTGGACACCTCTCACTGAATTGACTATGAAGGCATGTACATGTCCACACTCACAGATGTCAACACACACACAGATGAACACCTCTCACTTAATTGACTCACCCAGTTACAGAGGCTGGTCAGTACCGGAGTGCAGTGTGGTCAGCATTCCAGGCTGAGTCTAAGTGCTTCACAATCAGTGGAGCCAGTGAAGTGGCTCCAGCTTGTGAGCCAGGAAGAGCTCAGTTCCACTGGCAGAAAAAAAAAGTTGATGTATCAGTTTGAATGAGACTTACTCACAAGGATAATCTGCTTTAATAATAACTCCACTGACTTAAAGCTAACCTCAGCCCAAATTGTCCTACAGACAGAAAGGTATATGTTATAAATAAAGAGATAAGAGGGGAAGAAAATAAGGACTTTTTTTTTTTTTTTTGCCAGTCCTGGGGCTTGGACTCAGGGCCTGAGCACTGTCCCTGGCTTCTTTTTTGCTCAAGGCTAGCACTCTGCCACTTGAACCATGGCACCACTTCTGGCCTTTTCTGTTTATGTGGTGCTGAGGAATCGAACCCAGGGTTTCATGCATGCAAGGCAAGCACTTTACCACTAAGCCACCTTCCCAGCCCCAAATAAGTACATTTTTATCACAATTATATTTGTACCAAGATAGAGAAATATTAGTGACAATTACTGCTCTCATTCTGTGGTGGTTCATGTGGTTAAAAATCTACCCACTCCATATTCCCTTTGACTACCCCAAGTATTTCAGCTGGTTGTGATTTTTAACCTGGTGTAGTGGCTCACCCTTCATTACTGAAGGGTCTAGATACTTAGGGGTTTTGATTGTAGAGAGTTGGAATGGACAATTAATATACATTGTGTGGGCTCTCTAGTATTTCAGACTTGCTGTTCTTCACCCCCGTGGTAGGACAGCAGTCAAGTTTTCCTTTGGTGGTCTGGCAGTCAGGACCAGGTGTCCAGAATAGTAAACTCCTTCGTTTCCTGAAATATGAGGAACTCATCATGGTTGGATGCTTTACCTTAATTCCCAGTTCATTGGAATCCTTCTGGTAACTTCTGGCAGAAGACTGTTTTCCTTTGAAATGAAGACCCCTAAGCCAAGCAGAGCATAAAGTCGTGCAATAAGAAGCATAGCTTTGCTAGTGGGTTACTAGAGAGGTAACAGTGAGTTTTGCCAGTTCTACTTCTACCCCTGTATTCCTATATGCTGAATCTGTTTTGGGAAAAATCAGCATAAATATTCAGGGCATATATATCTTTTTGAAGCCATTCTAAGTATTGCCACTGCTGAATGGTATTTCTAACCATTCTAATAAGACAGCTACTTTGAGATCATTTGGAACACGCTAGCTAACACAGTGAATTCCATTCAGCACAGCTTTGTTGCCTCCCATCACTTGTTCTGAAGAGGGTTCCTTAAACCTGAGCAAAGCTGTATGGGGTGTCATGATGGTGGATCAGGGATTTGGTAGATCCACAGATGCTAGTTTTGCAGAAGCTTGTTTGTAGGGACATTCGCAAATACATATCCAGAGTATCTATTTCAGTAAGAGTTAACAATGTTTCTTCCTTCCTGGAAAGGGAAGGGCAGAATCTCCCTGCCTCCAGGTTCTTTGGGCTGATCTCTCTAGGAAATGTTACCAATTAAGTTCTCTGCTGCCACTGGATTTGGCTCTTAGCAGTGACTATAGCCAAGTCAGCTGCTATTTCTGAGCTCATGAATAACCACTAACTCTCCCACTATGGGTACTTTGTTTATGAGCCTTATGAGTAATGAAAGGGGTGGCTGCCTACAGTTTACAGAATGGATCTGCTTGATTATTAAAGCCATTGGCCACAGTAAGTCTATGGTTATGCAATTACATATTTGTCTACCTATTCTTCCAAGCAAAATAAAGAATCAGGTACACTTTATGGATGTCCTAGAGAATAGCTATAGTGTTATAGATTCCAGTTTTGGGTAGTGCCTGCATGTTTGAAGAACCTTTTATAATCTCATCATCATTCTTTTTCTCAACTCATGGTAGAGAATTCCTGTTGCACTAGTAGGTGCTGGCTAGAAGAGAAAGTTCTGTATAGTAGGATGGCGATTGTGGGCAGTTGGGCTCCTTCTTCGTATAATTGACCTGGTTCTTTGAGGCCAGCTTGTTTCTGATAATGTATATACCATTTCCATTTTACAGTGTTGCCTATGCCAACTTCGTGGCTTAGTAGGTCAGATGACACCCCAGCTTATGTTGGGCAGCTCATGCTCAACAGTAACTTGGGGGCCCATGGCTAAACGTTCAATTTCTACTAACTGCCAGTAGCAGACCAAGAGCTGTTTCTGAAAAGGAGAGTAGTTATCCACAGAGAATCACAGTGCTTTGCTCCAAAATACTAAAGGTCTATGCTGTGATTTGTCTGTCAAAAACTGCTGAAGGCTCCACATAGCATTTTTACCCTAACTTCAAGTACTATTTGAATCAAGTGGCTAAGTGGCAGAGGATCTTACTTACATGGCATTCTGGACCTGTTGCTGAGCCTTCCTCTGTGTTGGGTCCTACCCCAAACTAGCAGCTGTTTTAGATCACTAGGTAAATGGTCCAGAGTGACACAACCAAACAAAGAATACAGTCATACATTGGTTAATGATGGGGATATATTCTGAGAAATGGACTCCCTAAAAATACATCATTGTACTAGGTGTATTAATACAAACTAAGATGACTGCTACATCACTAGGTGATATAATCTTTTGTGACTATCATTGTACATGAAATCTGATTTTGAAATACAATTATGTGGCCTGAATCTATATTGCCTTTAACCTTTAATGAGGCCAGTAGGTGTTAGGCACTTTCTGGTTATGGGGTGGCTAGAAATAATACCTTACTGTTCACCATAGACTGAATGTCTTATTATAGTATCTCACACTGTAGAATATCACTGAGATAGAAGATCCCTGAGTGTTTCTTGGATTTATTATCCTCTGTCATGTAAATGTCTTCCAATGCTTACAGTGCTTGCTCCTTAAATCACTAGATCCAATAAACATATTTTCAGCTTAGTGGACTGGTAGGATATTTTGGGGAAGTAATCAGCAGTCAAGAGCTCTGAAATTGTGACCTTGGGTTGGAGTTGACATAGTTGTGAAGTAACAAGGAAGGCATATGGCTGACCTTGACTGACCGAAAGCACTTGCTTCTCGTTAGCCATGTAGACAAGTGTGGGGAGATCACAGCTCAGCCATGTATCAGAGGACATATGACTTTGCTCAAGTAATGAGCCACATCTGGTGCAGCCTCTTGCAGTTGTAATCATCACCTTGGTTAGGCTTGTGGTGATCCATTTCCATTCTCTAAGAACCTCTCTTCTTCAGCAGATAAGTGAATTGAATGGAAATAGGATGCAAGTCACTGCTCCTGAGTGTTTCCTGCCCTGATAGTCACGCTAGTCTCTGCCATCACCTCCAGAAATGTGGTATTGCTCTGGGGACTCTATCTCACAGGTAGCAAAACTCCAGTGTCTTCTTCCACCTGACCTTCCCACATGATCATCTTTACAGATCAGGGAAGCAAAGGAAGGTACTAGCAGTCACTCCAAAAGTGTGTTACAGTTCCACGTTCTGGAGCTATGAGAAAAGCACATGTACAAGATAGGTCTGGGGGAGTCACTGTTCCTATTATGTGAGGAACCTAAAAAGGGAACTTAAAACTATTTATTATCAGACCTCCATGAGCTCTGGGCCTCAGTGACATTCTGGATCTGCTGCAAATCTCCCATGTTGTCAAGAGGATTGACTTTTTTATTTTACAAATTTCATTTTTATCATTAAGAAGTTGTTCAGCGAATTGCCATTCAACAAAAATAGTATTTATGAGTACAGTGAATTTGGATCCATGCCACTCATCCTTTTCATTGTTCTCCTCCATCCCTCCCAACCCTGATCTTTTTATTTTTTTTTATTTATTTTATTTTATTTTATTTTTTTGGCCAGTCCTGGGCCTTGGACTCAGGGCCTGAGCACTATCCCTGGCTTCTTCCCACTCAAGGCTAGCACTCTGCCTCTTGAGCCACAGCGCCGCTTCTGGCCGTTTTCTGTATATGTGGTGCTGGGGAATCGAACCTAGGGCCTCGTGTATCCGAGGCAGGCACTCTTGCCACTAGGCTATATCCCCAGCCCCTAAAGTTGTGTTTGTTTTTTTGTTTGTTTGTTTTTTTTGGCCAGTCCTGGGGCTTGGACTCAGGGCCTGAGCATTGTCCCTGGCTTCTTTTTGCTCAAGGCTAGCACTCTGCCACTTGAGCCACAGTGCCACTTCTGGCCATTTTCTGTATATGTGGTGCTGGGGAATTGAACCCAGGGCCTCATGGATACTAGGCAAGCACTCTTGCCACTAGGCCATATCCCCAGCGATCTTTTTATTTTTTAACCCAGTGCCGACCATCTTGGTCTGACTGACTCTGTCCAAATCTTAATATGTTTCTCCAGCAACGTACCACAGCCTGGGTAATTTATAGGGGACAGGATTATTGGTTCACAGGTTAGGAGGCAGGGACACCCAAGATTGAGGTGTTAGGATCCGCTTAGGTTTCCGTTCTGGGTCATTATCACATGGTGGGAGGCCGAAGGACAGAAGATAAACAGGAGGAAATTGTACCCTTTTCTAATGATATTAATTCTAGGGGACAATTAATGGGGAGAGCCCTCAGGGCCTACTCAACTTGTACATGCCTCCCCTTTGAAAAATACTGTTACAGAGACAATTCCATTTTAGCCTGACTTGGATGGAATAAACATTCAGATGGAAGCAGGTGCTGTAACATGCTAACAATGCAGTCAGCTTCAGCACAGATATTTACTTCTCCTAGACCTGGAGGTCATGAAGGCCAAGGTCAAGGTTCCTGCTCCTTTGGTTCCTGGTGCAGCTCTGTTCCTCCCTTTCCACCTCTGTCCTCGTGTGTTTGTGGAACAGAGAAATTTGTTTCTGTTCTTTTTAGCCCACTGATCTTGTAAAGAGGACCCTGCTCTCATGATCTCATCTAACTCCTAAAAGACCTATTCAAAATTGCATCCCATTGGGGCTTAAGGATTCAGCCTAGATTTTGGACTGTTCAGCCATTCAGTATATAATACATAATTCATCTAGTAAAGGCCACGGATCCTTTAGGTATGGCTGGGCTAATGATTAATTGGATACATTTTGGGGACTTCACTGGGTATTTCCTAATGAGATTGGTTTTCTCTTTATTTAAACAGCACTGTTCCTATAAACTATCTCAAGTCAGGCTGCGATCTGTGGCCTCCTATTTTTTGTATCTCCTTGTGCTTTGTTTCAGACAAAGCGGTAGATCCTCTCTAACTCCTCAAGGGGCAGTAGTAAATGCAGAATCTTTGCTTTGTGAGCCTTGGCCAGTAAACTTAGCCTAATCTACCATTATTTCTTCCACCGTTTTCCCCTGACTCTTAAGATCTGCTTTCATACCTGTGTCTTGGATTTCTGTCTGTATTAATTAGAAACTCAGGCAATCCTTTTAGAGGGTAGTGAGTCATGTCCTTGGAGTATAGTGAGTGTAGCTCACCTTTAAGGTACTGCCTGGGCTTGGAGGTAGAGTTAGCTTGATGTGTATGGCATAGCAGCGCCTCAGGAGGCAGTAAGGGGTTAATTTCCCTCAGATCTCAAAGGGAGGAGTAAGCCCCTTGCACTACAGGGTGAAAAGGTTCCAAAGAAAAGTCATGGATTTCAGATGTGTTTTCTGCCCTGGATAGTAAGAACCATGGATTTTAAGTGTAGAAATTCCATGCTGAGGTGGCATCTCTCCAGTTCTATGTGGAGAGGAGTTTTCAGCAGCCGAGGGGGGTGCTGGGTAGTTGCTGTGTTGTCATTCTGGTGAGGAGTCGTGGAGAGTTGACATGAAGGCTGGGCAGCACCTGCACTGAGCTCTGCTTTCATTACACCTGGGTGCCTTGGGTTCCCATGGTGACAGCCTGCCTTCAACACAGCTGCAGGTGATTGGCTGCTGCTCGGGAGAAGTTGCTTTTCAAAAAGCCAGGAGTGGATGGACAGTTTGTCTCCTGTCATAGGTGTTTGTTTGTTTTTCTAAATCAGTCCACTGACTTAGTAGGGATGTCTAAACAAGCATCCACACACAGTGAGTGAAAAGCAAGAGAGCTGAAGATTCGCGTCTCCAGCCTGATGTAGCCAGTTGTGCAGCAGGGGGAACTTAACAACATTGGGGGTGATGCTGACAACAACAGCACCACACCACATTGGGGGTTCTGCTGGGAACCGCTTATTGAAATGTGTGGGAGACCAGGCTTTTTATGCAATCTAAAGCTTTTTCTTTTCTTTTTCTTTCCTTTTCCTTCTCTTTCCCTTCCTTCCCTCCCTTCCCTTCCTTTTCTTTCCCTTTCCCTCCCTTCTCCCCCTTTCCTGCCTGCCTGCCTGCCTCTCCTCCTCTCCCCTGCCTGCCTTTATCTCTCCTTTTCTTTTGAACTATTGTATGGATCAAGCCAGAGAGATTTTCAGAGGAGTAGAAGTAGTTTGTCCAGGTGTATGGAATGTCATAAGGAATACTTCTTAGTTATAAATTGCCATAACCTTTTTTTCCCCCTCTTTTAAATGTTACAGAAGCCAAGGCTGCTCCAAGAGATTGTTTCATTGACGTGAACTCTAAAGGTGACAGATTTGGCAATTGTGGTTTCTCTGACAATGAATACAAGAAGTGTGCCACTGGGTAAGTGGAGACGAGGTTGTGCAGGGCTGAGAGATGGCTGTGCCAACCATGGCCCGTTTCTCTGTGCTCTTTGGGCCTGCTGGCTCACTCTTCATCCAGATACACAACTGTAAACTTGACATTTTTCTACACAAGACTGTGTGAGGACAAAACTAGGAAGATAGTTCATCCCTTTACTTGTCGGCTCTCACAAATCTGAGCTTTAGAATCCTACTTTGTTTATCCCTGATTTCTAATAAGACTCCCAACTAAATAACTTGTCATTTTCCTTTCAATAAAAGAAAAAGGGTACAGCAGAATTAATGCAGAATAACATTATGCCAGCTCTATAAAATGACTTAAAGCTTTGTTATTTTTATAATTAGCATTTACTCATATAAAAAGTTTAGCAATATGAAAATTGGAAAGATGAGCACAGTCATCCCTTATTTGAATCTGTGTGTGTTTAGTAACTGGAGTGCATTGTCTCCCTTTTGGAGTCTGCACTGCGGATACTTGCACCAGTATTTTGCACTGTGGGAATTATTCTGTATGGCTGCACATTGCTTCTACCCGCTCTGCCTCCTCAACCATCAGGCAGAGTAAGCCGCTGTAGCGAGCCAGTGCTCGCCAGTGAGGAGACAGAGCATTAACCATTGACATTTTAGGTCTTCATGCTGCTTGACCATACACAGTGACTATTTCTTTTTTGTTTTTTTGAAGAAACTTCTTTCCTTGGCTTTGTCTAGAAAGCCCTTCTTTATCATCTTCCTGCCATACCCACACACAGGTGGTTTTATTTACTTCTGTGGTTTCATTTACCAGTTAGAGACCATCTATAGGCCATACCTGCCTACCCTGGGCCTTCTCCCTTCTACCACAGGGCCGCTGCACACAGGGTTCCTTCTTGGATTGGTTAATTCTGCTCATGTCCAAATCTCAGGTCAAATAGGATTTCCTCAAGGAAGATTTCTTGTTTGACTGGAGCTATTAAAGCTATATTGCTTAACTTCCAAATAGTTGGTAATAGTCTGACTATTGATTTTGAGTTGGAGTTTAATTTTATTCAGAACATAATCTGCATATTTTTCCCTCTTTGGAGTCTCCTGAGATGTGTGTTATTGCCTGGGGTCAATGTTCCATGTGCAGTTGAAGAACAGTATTCTTCAGTAGTGGATGTGCAGTTCTGGAAATGCCAACTTGATTGATAGTGTTATTCAGTTTGCCATATCTCTTAGGGAGGAAATGGTTACCGGTTTGCTCTTTCCATTTTGTAGAGGTGAGTTAAACTCCAGTGATTTTCGTGAATTTTCTTTTAAATCCTGCAAATTTTTGCAGCATGTGTTTTGAATTTTTGGTGTAGCCACATTTAAGAAGTCTTCTTGATTAATTGATCCTTTTTTCTTAGTTATCTCTTGAATATTCTGTAGTATTCGCCACAGCGTCATTTCTTTATTTGACTACTTACCACTTTCCCTCACTGAACTGTGAGACCTTAGAGTAATACCTGGGGCATAATGCCTCTTAAATGTTGGTTTTATGAAAGAGTGAATGAAGATACAGCTAGTCTGAGTTAGAATGAGTGAGTGGAGGAAGGAACTGAGCAAAGAACTAAGGGTAAGTAGGTTAGGACACACTTGAAGCCTAGGTACATAGACTGCATCCTTTTGTCTATGCTTGTTTGTCTGTTTTTGAAGCATGATCTTACTGTGGTCCAAGCTGGCCTCAAACTTGAGAACCTCTAACCTCTGCCTCCTGGGCACTGATTACAGATTTGTACCATCGTGCCTGGCCCACTTCTTTATTTCCAGCCCTTTTTGCTTTCATTATTTTACAATTTATTTTATTTATTACTATTATTATTATTTTATTTATTTAGCCAGTCCTGGGGCTTGGACTCAGGGCCTGAGCACTGTCCCTGGCTTGTTTCTGCTCAAGGTTAGGATTCTACCACTCGAGCCACAGCACCACTTCTAGCTTTTTCTGTTCGTGTGGTGCTGAGGAATCCAACCCAGGGCTTCATGTATGCCGGGCAAGCACTCTACCTCTAAGCCACATTCCCAGCCCGTAACCATGTAATTTTATAACTACAAAAAGACATAGAAACTTCACTTGTCTAACTTATAAGTTACTAATAGCTCTTTTCTTGTGTGTGCTGGTACTGGGGCTTAAACTCTGGATGGAGCCTTGTGTTTTAACTTTATTGCTTATGGCTGATGCTTTACCACTTGGCCACACCTCTTAGAGATAAGACCCTGAATACCTACCTGGGCTAGCTTTGAACCATGGTCCTCGTTTTTCAGCCTCATGAGTAGTTAGAATTGCAAGCATGAGACACTGGCACCTGGCCCAGCTTCTTTGTAACTCATATGAGAAGCATTTTATAATAGTAACATAAGGTTCATGTAGTTATGTGAAAATATACATTTGAGATTTGGCGCCTTGGGTTTGAATCCTGGTTTAGCCACTTAACCTCTGAGAAGCTGGATAAATTATTTTACCTACACACCTCATTGTTTTCTTTTTTAAAATAGGGACAATCTTGGTTTCTTCTGAGTGTTGTTTTGAAGATGGAGTGAGTTGGTGGCTGTTGGTACTGAGAGAAGCACCTGCTTAGTCCTATGATCTTTGTAATTGCTATCATCACTGCCTTCCCATCCCATCATAGGAAATTTAAAAATCGACTTTGTCATTTCTAACAGAGTTATCAGGTCTAAATATCACCAATACCTAATCTGTTCATATTTCCCACACTGACCTCAACTTACCTTTCACAGCTAACCTCTGTTCACAGAGGATTCAGTCAGGGATTACACATTGCACTGGTTGTCCTGTCATAGAGTCATTTGAAATCTAAAATATCCTCCTTCACTTTGCCTCTTGAGGCATCGTACTCAGAACGTCGGAGATAGCTTGATAAGCAAAGAAAAGAAGAAATGAAGCTCACTTTTCCTTAATTCTTAATTTTGGTGAATCTAAACGATGTTAACTGAAGTCTGCTTTATGCTCTACATACATCGTTCTGAGGTTTTCATGTCTTTGCTTATCAAGCTATCACTGAGGTGCTGAGGATGATGCCTCAAGAGGCAGTGAATAACCTGCAAAGTATTAAAGGAACCTCCTTGCCACCTGGAAAATGACCGTAGGCTCTTTCCCTGGTACAGGGACCATAATCATTGTCCTAAAAGAGCTACCATGCAAAAGAAGGGAAAGGCCTTATTTGTGTGGTCTCTTGGGACAGTGGAGAAGGGTTAGGGAGAAGTAGATTTTAGCTCACCGAGTCAGACAGTGTTGTGGTAGTCGGAATAGGAAGTTTGAGGAGGGGATGGGTTAGAGGTGGTGGGGGAAAACACTTGTGATGTGGCACTGGTTCATAGAAGAGTCAAGCTTAAGGTAGGTGTTTGGATCCAATGATCGTTAATGGAATAGGACATTTCAATAGGATGTTAGAAATGCTTAGGAGTAAGTGAGTTGTAGTAATACAAGCTGTAGCCAGGGCAGCCCTCGTGGAATTCCGATATTGAATTAGAATATTTATGAAATTAATGCATTATATCATTAAATAAACTGTGAGTTAGCCAGGCAAAGAAGAGTATAGACCTTCCTTTGTATTTTGCAAAATTTATCACCTGAGTGTAGCTTTGTAAAAAGCCATGATTGAATGTGGGGCACACCACGTGAGAGGGAACCCTTGTGCATGCTAGTCAGTGCACTACCACTGAGTTCCCTTCCCAGCCTCTGGAGCATATTTAGAAGGAAACTTCCTTTTGCTTGAAAGATGATTGTGTTTGTATTACTAATACTACTTCTTGTGTAGTCACATTTATAGACTCACATAGTAGTAGACAACTTTACTAGTTGGAGTCTTTTGAGCCTTAGAGAAGAGACGTGGAGTGGGAATAGGAGCATTAGGGCCCCTTGGTACTCTACCTAATAATTTGCATCGTAGTGTCCTCCCCTCCTCTTCCCTCTCTCCTCTCTCCTCCTCTCTCTTCCATGTTTAAATAGCGATGCTATTGCTCTCAAACACTTGCACTCTGAGTTTCCCTCCTTTCAGCCAAATAATGGCAATGGTGTCTACATATAAACGTTTGCTTTTTCTTTTCTATATACATAGGCGTGTTTATGTTGGCCCTGTTTCTCTTGCTTTGTAGGAATGCCTTGTGTGGAAAGCTTCAGTGTGAGAATGTACACGACATGCCTGTGTTTGGAATTGTACCATCTATTATTAAGACACCTAGTCGAGGCACCTATTGCTGGGGTGTGGACTTCCACCTGGGCTCAGATGTTCCAGACCCAGGGATGGTGAATGAAGGCACAAAATGTGATGCTGGAAAGGTAATCGAAGTATTTCATTATTTACAAAGTAAAGAGAAAATAATCACAGCAATCATTACATAGAATAAGTACCTGTTCTCTTCTGGTTATAAAATAAATTTTGGGTTTAGTTTAGAAATTTTAGACACTGAAAAGACATCAAAAAGAAACTTAAGAACTATCAATCTACCATGTGTGTTTCTTCACTGTGGTCATCTGGCATGCGTTTTCCGCATTGCAGTTTATTCACCGCATGCATTTCCTTCTGTTGATGTGGTGTACATGGTTAGCCAGTTTGCTGGATTGGGACATGTAGGTGACTTCTAGGACCTGGCATGTGTCTTACGTGCTGTTCCACCGGAAGTGTTGCATGCAGTGCCCTGTTCCTTGACCATAGCTGTTTGCATCAGATGCAGCCTGTGACTAGCTACCAGTGGTTCTGTGTGAGGACATGATTAAGAAAGTAATTAACAATTCTCTAAGGATTCTTTGGACAGTGCCGTGAAGTAGGAGCTGGGCCACGAGGGCCGTGTGTGTGAGAGAAGAGGGAGCAGGATGAGTGAGTTGAAGAAGCAAACTCATGTAGAGCAGGAAGGAAGAGGGGAGGGAGGAAGGGAGGAAGGGGGAAGAGAGAGTGAGACAGGCAGGCAGGCAGCCCACACCATCTAGGATCTGAACAGGGGGTTATGTGAGATACTCACTAATACTTCTCAGGGTCACCTGGGGGTGTTGGCTTCCTCCTCTTCTCCCCTCCCCTCCTTTTCCTCCTTTCTCTCTTCCCTTCTTGGCATCAGGATCTAGAGTTTCTTAGGCAGGTAGTCTTCCACTCAAGTCACGCCCCAGGTCTTCTTGCTTTCGTTTGGTTTTTAGATCAAGTGTCTTGCTTTTGCTGAGGCTGACTTTGGATTGCTATCCTCTCCTCCGTGGCCTTCCTTGCAGCTGGGATTGCAAGCATGCATGTCTCCAAAAACATGCATGTCTCCAAAAACACAATACATAGGTTTGGCTGTTGTAGCTATTCTAAATAATGCTGAGGTCAATGGCTGAATTAAAAATTCAAGATAAACCTGATAATTTTCGGGCTGGGAATATGGCCTAGTGGTAGAGTGCTTGCCTCGCATACATGAAGCCCTGAGTTCGATTCCTCAGCACATTATATATAGAAAAAAGCCAGAAGTGGCACTGTGGTAGAGTGCTAGCCTCGAGCAAAAAGGAGCTCAGGGACAGTGTTCAGGCCCTGAGTTCAAGCCCCAGGACTGGCAAAAACACAAACAAACAAACAAAAACCCCCAAAACAAACCAGAAAAAAAAATCTGATACTTTTCTAAGGTTAGACTTTGATAACAGTGTGTAGATTTAAGAGGTTATAGTTTTACCAAATTTCTCTTTGGGAAAGCATTTGTTAGTTTATGTTCCTATCAATTGTATGTGTTTTAAGTTGCTCTTACTATAGTCAGTATTACTAGTTATAATTTTAAAGCTTTCATTGATAACTTCCTCCTCACCTTTCTCTCTTTCCCTCCCCTTCCCTTGCCCTCCGTTCTCTTTCTGCTTCTCTTCCTCACCTTCCTTATACCCCTCCTCCTTTTTTCCTCCTCCTTCCTCCTCTCCTTTCTTAGAACGAAACCTAGGACCTTGTACATCTTTGGCTAGTGCTCTACCACGGAGCCACATTCCTAGCTTTCATTATACTTTTTCTTCATTAGTAGTAATGTTGAATATTTTGCTTAAAAATTAATTTATTTCCTGAATTACCTGCTATTTCTTGTATATTTAAAGATTTTAAGGAACTTTTGCTTTTGTCGTGTGTGTGTGTATGTGTGTGTGTGTGTGTGTGTGTGTGATGTGTATCTTTTTTTTTTTTTTGGCCAGTCCTAGGCGGTGAACTCAGGGCCTGAGCATTGTCCCTGGCTTCTTTTTTGCTCAAGGCTAGCACTCTGCCACTTGAGCCGCAGCGCCACTTCTGGCCATTTTCTGTATATGTGGTGCTGAGGAATCGAACCCAGGGCCTCATGTATACGAGGCAAGCACTCTTGCCACTAGGCCATATTCCCAGCCCCGTGATGTGTATCTTTTGTTTCTTGCTTCTTCCTTTTTGTCTTAGTCATTTCTTCCATGTGTACATTTTTGTGCACTCATGTTGGTCACTCTTTTCCTTTATGGTTTTAGTTTTATTTACATGTTTATAAAGGCTTTTTTTTAGTATTATGTAAGAGCTATTGTTAAATATTTTCTAGGGGTTTTGTTTCATATTTTAATTTTAATACTTATTTCTTAATTCGACAGAATACTTCTGTGTTTATGTCATCTGATATTGTGATTCATTCTCTTTTCTTGCTGCATTTACTCATTCAGACATTACTGCTGTTGACTGAGTTCTGAGGCTGTTTTTTTTGGGACTGGTTTATCAGTTGACCTAATCCCAATTATAATCTGTTTTCATTAGAGATAATTTCAAATTACTAATTGATTTTTTTGCATATTTAGGTTCAATTTCTATTTTTTCTCTTTATTTCTATTGAGCTGACTGTTCATTTTAATTTGTATGTTTATAATATCCAATAATATAAAAAATGTATTCTTTTTTCATAGTTTTCTTGGATATTTCCATTTATTTCAGATGAACTTGAAATCATTTTGTCAAAGTGCAAAAAAATTTTAAAAGGCACTTTGGAACTTTGGTTGGAATAACAATTAACTTTCTACATTCATCATGGGGACCAATAACTTTACATTATTGAGTCTCTCAGAAGACCGTGTATTTTCATTTTGGGGTCTTTTAATGATTTAAGCACAAAAGTTCATGCTGTTTTTTTAATTAGCTTTATTTCTAGATATTCTGTATTTTTATTCCTGTCACAAATAAGCCCCTTTTCTCTTATATTTCTCATTTGTTCCATTATATTTTTGAATGCATTTTATAATATAAACACAAACAATAAACATAAATAAAAACATCTATATGTTTATATTGGTTATTATAGGTATCCCCCAAATCATTCCATTCATCACTCAATTATTTATCGAGTGGACACTATACAAACATCTCAGAGAGATATTTAGATACTCAGTACATTTATTGATTATTCATACTTTCTTAGGTAATTGTAATGTACCAGAGAATGTGGAATTTAAGCAGAAAGAAAAATTTTTAATGAAAGAAACAAAATAAATTCTAACAGCAGAAATTCTAAGATAACAGTTGTGTGTGTGTGTGTGTGTGTGTATTTTCTCCGCCAGTCCTGGGCCTTACAGTTAGGGCCTGAGCACTGTCCCTGGCTTCTTCCCGCTCAAGGCTAGCATTCTACCACTTGAGCCACAGCGCCACTTCTGACCATTTTCTATAAATGTGGTGCTGAGGAATCGAACCCAGGGCTTCATGTATAGGAGGCAAGCACTCTTGCCACTAGGCCATATTCCCAGCCCCACCCTCCCATTTCTTCTCAGAAGTTTTATCATTCATTTTCAACAGTGTTCAGTGGAGGGATGACTTTTTACTGTAGAGTCAAATATGCTTCTTTGTTTTTATTCATATGCATATATTTCTCATTTAAAAAATAACTGACAATTGTTGGGGAAAACAATATTTAGAGATCCTCTAGGTATAGTTCTGTTCAAGCCTGTGATAATGAGCAATAGTAACTTGTTATTTCTCTTATGATATATGTTCTCAAATGGTCTTTTATTCCATTAACACATTTAAACATTATGGTCTTGTGGAGTTTGTTACTTAGCAACAATGACAACAAAAATGTTTGATCTTTATTTTCTCCCCTCTATCTTACTACTAAACAACATAAAGGTGATAGTTTCATAGGTGATAGTTTTTCATAAAGGTGATAGTTTTCCAGAAAGCAGAAAAGGTTTTAGGAAATATTTGGCTGATTCTTTAGGTATTTAGCTTATTTTTCTGATATACTTTTAAATTTCAACTTTCATAATAGGAATATATCTATTTCATGTCTCATTGCATAAACTAGAATTTCTAGAACCTTGTGAGATGATAATGGTTTGTTTCCCATAATGCTTTTCACATTGATACCTCTATTAATTCATCAGTAACCACAATACTGGGAGAGAGGCTTTGTTTTGTCAACAAAATATTCTTTTATTTTTATTGTTGAAAGAATAAAACAACAGAGTGCTGCAAGTTTTATCAGCTTTCCTTTTGCTGCTTGTTTAATAATATTAACAGCTTATGAAAGCTGGGTGCTGGTAGCTCATGCCTGCAATCCTAGCTACCCAAGAATCTGGGATCTGAGGACCGCAGTTCAAAGCCAGCCTGGGCAATAGAGTCTGAGATTCTTGTCTCCAGGTAATCACTAAGAAGCTGTCTATGGAGCTGTGGCTCAAGTGGCAGGGTGTTAGCTTTGAGCAAACACTTGGGACAGTGCCCAATCCTTGAGTACAAGCCCCAGGACTGGCATGGGTGCGCGTGCGCCCATACACACACACACACACACACACACACACACCCTTTTGTGTGGTATTGTAGTAGGTATCATTGAAACTCCCTGTAGTCTTGGGATAAACCATGTGGTTATTTTAGGTTCCCTGTGAATATTTTTTCTGTATGTATTCATATGGAATGATAGACTGTAGTTTTGTTTTTGCCTTATCTTCTTCCATCACTATTTCTATGTCAATTCATTTATTTTTCTACATTTTCAAAAACATAATGTTGGAATTAACCATACCTTGAATGTTTGAGAAGCATTATCCTAGGATATAATCTGTACCGAGTTCTTTTTTTCTCTCTGAATACTTCTGTATTATTAATGTGTTCAGTTTGGCTTTGCTTCACTTAGTTCTTTATATTTATCTTACAGATCTGTAGAAACTTCCAGTGTGTAAATGTTTCTGTTCTGAATTATGACTGTGATGTTCAGGAAAAGTGCCATGGACATGGGGTAGGTGCTGTATTCTCTGTCGTGAAAGTGATACTGAAGATTGATGTTCCCAGGGAGGCTGAGATGAGAATCCCCAAGATTCCCAGGGAGGCTGAGATGAGAATCCCCGAGATTCCCAGGAAGGCTGAGATGAGAATCCCTGAGATTCCCAGGGAGGCTGAGATGAGAATCCCTGAGATTCCCAGGGAGGATGAGATGAGAATCCCCAAGATTGCCAGGGAGGCTGAGATGAGAATCTCCAATATCCCTAGATGTTGGAGGATTTGTTGATGCTTGTGAACTTTTTTAATCTTAAAGATAATATGCATATGTTTGCATTTAGTTCTTTCTTTTGGCTTCCATTCTGGAGTCGATACAGAGCAGCATTCACAATTAATAGAAGTTCTTCTTCTGATTATTTCAAAGGTGTGTAATAATAATAAGAACTGTCACTGTGATAGCAACTGGGCCCCCCCAAATTGTGAGGCGAAAGGATATGGAGGAAGTGTGGACAGTGGACCTACCTATAATGGCAAGTAAAGTTCAGAAAACCAGTGTGGCCACCTAGAGGCCATGCCCTGAGGGTGGCATCTTCTGCCTTTTCCTGCCCCATGGCGGGGTGTGCGTGTGTGTGGGCGTGTGCACACGCACGTGCTCAATATTCAATGTGTGGATTCTCCCTCCTGGGTGCTTTGGGACTGTTTCTATTTTCACCTCCTTCTTCCTTCCTCCGCCTTCCCTCTTCTTTCTTCTTCTTACCTACACTTACATGGTTCCCATTCCCATATTGTTATGACCTATGTTTCACATTACATTATAGGATATTAGTATTTTCCTTTGAGAATTCAGCTTTGGTTTTGTCTGTGCCCTACTTTTAATTCAGTACTGCTCCATTGATATTAGAATTAAAGGCACAAGGGGCTGGGGATATGGCCTAGTGGCAAGAGTGCTTGCCTTGTATACATGAGGCCCTGGGTTCGATTCCTCAGCTCCACATATACAGAAAACAGCCAGAAGTGGCACTGTGGCTCAAGTGGCAGAGTGCTAGCCTTGAGCGGGAAGAAGCCAGGGACAGTGCTCAGGCCCTGAGTCTGAGGCCCAGGACTGGCCAAAAAATAAAAAAAAAGAATTAAAGGCACAAGTCCATAATACAATGTAAATGCCCTATATGATAGTTGAGCTTTCTAGCCTGATTACTGTGCCCAAGACAGACCATAGATCTTTGATTCCCTTTACTAAGCCACTCTTACTTCTGAACCTGAAGGCCTTGTTGTGGTCACATTCTTGGAACGTGGCTAATTGCTATTCAGACTTCAAGTTTTCCTAACTGTCTTCCCTTTGCTCTCATCTCTATTGTACTGATTTTCATCTCCTCAAAGACCATGGGCTCCTGTTTGCAGTAGCTTTCTAGTGAGAACATGGACTTTCAGTAAACCTGAGATAGAGCAAGCCCACACTCAAGTATGAGGTGTTAGTTTAGCTTTCTCAGAGTCTGCCAAGCTGTTTCCCAAAGTGGTTACAGCTACCATACCTCCTATCTTGTCTGCGGTTTCATCTTCAACCACTTATGTTCCTTGTGATCACAAGTCTGAACACTTACCATGGCCCGATAATCCAGGGTCATCTGAAGTAATGTCATTGACAAATGATAAAATGGGCATATTTCTGTCTTTTATCACAGATAAGGTTAATGTCTGTCTCAAATATAAAAAGCTTTAAGAAACTGAGAAAAAAAATCCCAAAGATCAATAGAAAGTAATGATCATAAAGAAGAAATATGTCTTTTTTCTTTAGCAGCAACAAGTTTCAACTTAGAAACTAAAAACTATAACTTAGGGAGGCTGGGTATATGGCCTAGTGGCAAGAGTGCTTGCCTCATATACATGAGGCCCTGAGTTCAACTCCCCAGCACCACATATATAGAAAATGGCCAGAAGGGGCACTGTGGCTCAAGTGGCAGAGTGCTAGCCTTGAGCGGGAAGAAGCCAGGGACAGTGCTCAGGCCCTGAGTCCAAGGCCCCAGGACTGGCCAAAAAAAAACACAAAAAACAAAAAACTATAACTTAGTCGGGTACCAGGATCTCACGCCTATAATCCTAACTACTCAGGAGTTTGAGATCTGGAGGGTCATGGTTGTTTGAGGCCATCTTTGACAGAAAAGTAAGATTCTTAGCCCTAAAATAACCAGCAAAAAGCCATTTTGAAGGCATGATTCAAGTGGTCAAGTGACAGTTGGGAGCAAACAAGCTGAGTAGGTGTGCAGGCCCAAAGTTCAAGCCATGGTACTGGCATAAAAAGAAATAAATATAGGGGCTGGGAATGTGGCTTAGTGGTAGAATGCTTGCCTAGCATGCACGAAGCTCTGGGTTCAATTTCTCAACACCACATAAATAGAAAAAGCTGGAAGTGGCTCTGTGGCTCAAGTGGTAGAGTGCTAGCCTTGAGCAAAAAAGAAGCCAGGGACAGTGCTCAGGCCTTGAGTACAAACAAACAAACAAACAAATAAATGTAAATGAAGTTTACAAAAAGCAAAAAAGAAAGTGAAAAAAAAGCAGCCTACCAAATAGTTTATTATAAGCTACCTTTTATATATTGGTAGGTGAAGAATAATAAAAACATTCAGTCCTTGCTTGTATTTGTGTGAAGAAACACTGTAAGATTGGTGAGCCATCAGTCACCTGGTGTGTTGTGGGGAGGTTGAAGTAACCTGATTGAATGACCATTTCTGTCAATTTAATCTCTCTAGAAAAGAGCACTGCCCTGAGGGATGGGCTGCTCGTGTTCTTCTTCCTGATTGTGCCCCTCGTTGGCTTTGCTGCTTTTCTCTTCATCAAGAGGAACGAACTCCGGAAATGCTTCTGCAGAAAGAAGAGATCACAGACATATGAGTACTTAGACATTTTATGTTTAATCTGTTCTAAACAATGTTCGTCATGATGGTAGTAATTACTGGGAAGGTTAGCAATCCTTTATAGGATTTTATGTAAGATATATGTAGGATATCCTTTGTAGGATATAAAGACTTTTATGGTATCACCATTCTTATTAAAAATAAGGGTTAAAAGGTAGAATGAGCCAAGTGCTGTGGCATATACCTTTGCTTCTAGAACATGGGAGGTAGAGGCTGGAGTGTGAGTTTGAAGCCAGCCTCGAATGCATAGAGAGATCTATCTGAGAGGAAGGAAAAAAGGGGATATGTTAGGTGTATTGGTGGCTAAGTCATCTCTTACAGCAAAAATGGATAGAATCAGTGTGACCAGTTTGTGTCCTTAGGTCTCATGTGGGCTGAGCATTGATTTCTAATAGTGGAGCCGAGTTTTTGGTTATACCATTGGATCTTACTAGCTTCTCTAATTTTAGAGATTAACAAATGGAGTAACAATAAACCATGTAGATGTTGAAAGTATTTCTTCCATGACTTTCATTTCTTCCATGACTTTCATTTCTTCTATCAGTTCTTATAAAAGAGGAAGAATTTTCACTTTTCAGTTTCAAAGACAGATTTTCAGAAGTAATAGAGCAAAGTAACAGTTCCGATTTGTGTGTACAGAGTGTAGTGTACATAGCCTGGACCTCGTTATCACACTTGAATCCAAATTCCACATCAGTCATTTGTTATAAAATTATAAACTGAGACCACAAATAAGACTTCTGGAGCCTTGGCTTGCTTCCTAAACGGAGGAATCATAATATTACCGTTTTTGTTTTTTTTTTTAGGGTTGCTTTAAAGGTAAAATGAGGAAATACTAACAAAGCTTGCTGCACATTGCTACGTATTCTCCTTACCTAGGAGCTAGTTGTTATAATAATGGCTTCTAAATACCTCTACGCAGCCTTGATTACTCATTTGTGCCTTAGTGCCTTCCTTAGTGCTGATGTTCCCAGCGTGTGCTGAGGTTAGATTCAACCATTAAAGGATTCTAAAGTAGAACTGCCTTCCTGTGCTTTCTCATGCTTTCATTCTCTGTCTGGCCAGTCCCCATAGAGAGTCGGCCAGTCGGCATTTAAGTTTTCATTCCACACGCATCCTGCTGCCCCAGCCGTCGCCCTGCGCGTCCCGCCGCAGCTGACAGGCCAGCCCACCTGTTTCCTAACTCTGGACTTTATCATTTTTCATGACTGCTTCCAATATTGCCTATGTAGTGTAAGAATTTGTTTTTACCTATCTCTGATTTTAGGAAAATTTGAGGAGAAAAGTGAACATAGGCCTTATGGACTGAGTTTGATCATTTCTTACCATTTCAGACTATTGAATTATAAAATGTGGTTAATAACTCTTCCTATTAACATATGGTTAAAAATGTGTGAAAGCTGTTAAAAATGCCAGAAGACTTCATGTCTCCTGGTATCACCATCACTACCTTTATGATTCCATAGCAGGGAAAACGAAGCTGTGTGTGATATGTTCTGTAGAAATGGTTTCACCTTAACCTCAAAGTCATTGTGTCTTTCAGGTCAGATGGTAAAAATCCATCCAGTGTTTCTAGACAGCCAGCAAATGTTCCTCGCCATATTTCTCCAGGGGCTCCTTCCAGACAAGCTGTAAGTTTAAAATTAAATATTTTTTTCTTTACTATGTTAAAGTATTGCATGTTTAAAGACTTAAGAAAGGAACTAGATATATGTCTATATCCATATAAGATCCGTATCTAGATATAGAAATATAGATACATTCACACACATATATATTTATAACATATATATTAATAAATCTACATCTAATCTATATATCTACATTTATATCACTGGTCAAGTGCTTGCCTAGCTTGCACGAGGCTCTAGCTTCCATTTTAGTATCATAAAAAAAAGATTAAAAATGGTTATGTAGGTATAAATAAAACCTTCATAGGACTGTGAGAGTCTTGTGGGGGGAGGGACAAGTTAAAGGCACAGTAGCAAAGTACATGGCTGAGGAGGTGAGAGGAGATACCTGGGATTCAGAATGTCACCCTCCACAGGAAGGTTGAGAAAGGAGCTGGTGTGTGTTATCAAGCTGTTTCCACCCCCTGTCTGTTTTCATTGTCTGGCTTTCCAAAGACCCCCACCTCCACCCCATGCTGAACAACTAGAGAATCCTAATTGTCCTTGTAATGGGGCCGCAGGACCACAGTCACCTTTGCTGCAAGTGTATTACAGTTACTGGTATAGGGTGTCTTTGTACTGATAAACTTATATCAATATGTTTGAGCAATCGATAGTGTTATTTTATATACTTTAAAACTTGTTACAGGGCTGGAAATATGGCTTAGTGGTAGAGTGCTTGCCTTGAGTGCATGAAGCCCTGGATTTGATTCCTCAGCACCACATAAACAGAAAAAGCTAGAAGTGGCGCTGTGGCGCAAGTGGTAGAGTGCTAGCCTTGAGCAAAAAGAAGCCCCAGGGACAGTGCTCAGACCCTGAATTCCAAGCACCAGGACTGGCAAAAACAACAACCCAAATAAAAAACCTGTTTTGAGTGCTTTGCATTTAACATTACTTCGTGATCTATCCCTTTTCCATGGAGCTGTGCTCCAACATCTCACTGCTGAACTAGTCCATGAACAGCCTGCGCGCAGTTTCTGAGAGCAGATCCAGTGCTGCATATGGGGAAGCGGGCTGGGAAGGACATGCTGTAGATGGCTTCTCGTTCGTGTTGTGTGCTCAGTGACTCTGCTGGGTGGTTACTATCCACTTATTGTATGGTAGATAGATCCAGTTGCAAGAACAGAGAAGCCACCGCTTCTCTGAATGTGGAGTCTTTATTGGAGCACTAGTGGGCAACCGTTGGCTCCAATCTGAAAGCCCTCCTGCCTTGAATACACAATGCACATTTCATATTCAGTTGTACCCCATTAAGAACTCCGTTCCTCACTTACACCAGCCACCCTCAGTAAATCACCCGAGGGTGGCTGCTGTCTGTGAGGGGTCTGTGAACACAGAGACATTTCCATCATTGCCTAAGATGCTATGGGAGAGCACTGATTCGAGGCACATAGGAATTAAATCTCTGAATAGTTAAATCTTTTCTAGAAATTCCAAATGTTTTTTTTTAAGAGTTTGTACCGTAAAATAATTATATGAGCATCAGTGGTGGTTTATATCTATGTATGCCAATACTTGGTGTTATCAGTCTTTGAAATTCTTCCCTACTACATAGAGCTGAAATGGGTAGATGTCCTTCTATCATGTTTTTGTATTTGTATAAGTATATATACAAAAAGCCAGGTGCTGGAGGCTCAGGCCTTGAATCCTAGCTATTCAGGAGAGTGAGATCTGAGGATGGAGGTTCAGAGCCGGCCCAGGCAGGCAAGTTTGTGAAACTCTTACCACCAACTAATTACCAGAAAGCCACAAGTAGAAAGAGGTATGGCTCAAATTATAGAGCACCAGCCCTGAGTGCAAAAGCCAAGTGAGAATGGGAAGCCTTAAATTCCAGAGTCCTCATCTCAACAGGAAAAGCGAGACATAATGGCATGCACCTGTCATCCCAGTTATCATGGGAAGTGTAAATAGAAGTGATCGTGGTAAGGATTTTTTAAAGTAAGCAATATTTATGTTTTGATGGTAGATGGAGAGCAAAAACCCAGGGTCTCATGAATGCTCGCCAAGTACTACTAATGAGCTGTATCCTGATCTCACTTAAGCAAAAGATTTTTAAATGTCAGCATTACAAGTAGTCTGTCTATATAAGCATATCACTTGCTGTTATATAAAATAAAAAAATCATACACAAATACATTTCTGATGATGTTATTATTATTTTTTTCTTTTTAGCCTGCCCAGGCAAACAGATTTCCAGCGCCCACCTACGCAGCCAGGCAGCCGCCACAGTTCCCATCAAGGTCAGCAGTGAATTGCGCAGAACAAAGGCTAGAGTTTCTTTTGTATTTAATTCGACGTGGGGCAAAGTATTTTTTAAAGCAACTTAATTTAGAAGTTTAGATAGAACAGAATTGCAGAATGCTTTTTAAAGAACTTTGCCCTATTAGTGGAGTGTCAAAAGGAAGTGATAACTCAAAATGAACTGCTGCCAAAGCCTTTAGTGTATAGAAGAGAAAGAGCTAGGGCTTTTGCGATCGCCAGTGATAGAAACCAGAAGGGCCTTCCATTGAGCACAGCTGGAGAATCTAGGGATGTGAGAAATACGTGGAGACTAAGGAAGTGCAACAGATTGTGGGGACAAGGGCCAAGAGCAGGAGGAATTCGAGAGATGACCAGCTGTGAGACCCTTGGCTGTTGCAGGTGCTTCTACCCTTCTGCAGGTGGAATGTGAGAGGCTGGGCAGAGGGGATAAGAAACAGAGATCTTTCAAGGAGAAGAAGGGCCGCCAGCCATCAGCTAGGCTCTGTGTGGGACCCTGGGGGTCAGGGAGCAAGGGAGCACTATGCCCCCCATTGATGTTTAATTTGCCCCATTTAAAAAAAGAAATCCCAGCTATTCAGGAGGCTGAAATCTGAGGATCATGCTTCAAAGCCAGACCATGTGGAAAAGTCCATGAGACTCTTATGTCCAATAAATTACTCCCCCCCTCACAAAAAATAAAGCTGGAAGTGGTGCTGTGGCTCACTTGGTAGAGTGCTAACCTTGAGCCAAAGAAGCTCAGGGACAGTGCCCCCCACCCTGAAAAAAAAAGCCAGGCATAGAATAAAAGAAAATGAGACTAAAATCTTTAATACTCAGAATATCTACTTCACAGTCATCAAACATAGGTTTTACTATGGAAGGACAGAGTAGGAAAGACGCTAGAACTTATAGGCACAGGAAGGAACTTCCTGAATATAGTCCCAGGGGCACAACAAATAGGGGAGAGACTCAACAAATGGGACTACTACAAATTAAAAAGCTTCTGCACAGCTAAGGACATAGCCACCAAAATAGAAAGACAGCCAACCATGTGGGAAAGGATCTTTACCAGCACAACAACAGACAAAGGCCTAATATCTGTCATCTACAGAGAACTCAAAGAACTAAGCCCCTCCAAGCCCAGTAAACCAATTAGGAAATGGGCAAAGGAGCTAAAGAGAGACTTCACAAGAGAAGAGATAAAAATGGCAAAGAAACATGAGGAAATGTTCAACATCCCTAGTAGTAAAGGAAAGATACCACCTCACCCTGAGATACCACCTCACTCCAGTTCGAATGGCCTATACTCTGAACTCAGGCAACACCAAGTGCTGGAGGGGGTGCAGGGAAAGAGGAACCCTTCTCCATTGTTGGTGGGAGTGCAAACCAGTACAACCATTTTGGAGAACAGTATGGAGGTTTCTCTACCCTATGACCCAGCCATACCACTCCTAGGCATCTATCCTGAACAGCAGGTCCCAAGATATCAAAAAGACATCTGCACTTCCATGTTTATCGCTGCACAATTCACAATAGCCAAAATATGGAATCAACCCAGATGCCCCTCCACAGATGAATGGATCCAAAAAATATGGTACCTATACACAGTGGAATATACTACATAGCGATTAGGAATGGTGAAATATTGTTACTCGCAGGGAAATGGTCAGAACTCGAACAAATAATGTTGAGCGAGACACGCCTAGAACACAGAAAACAAAGGAGGATGATCTCCCTGATATATGACTGTTAAGAAGGGGTGATGGGGAGACAGTAGAGACCAGGTCTATGAAACCAAAAACTTCTTGTCAAATGGTATTTCCCACAGGATTGGGGCAGTGACCCAACATTATGTAACTAAAACCAAACAACTACTCAACATATAAAGGTCAAAAATTGACCTCTCAGTGGAATACAATAGCTCAAAAGCTATGTATGTACGTTCATATAAGACTATTGTCGACATATTATCTAATATCGACATTACATTTAAAGCCCTAGGCGAATTTTCTTGGGCGCAGGCCACGTGGCTACTGTACATGTTCTTGGTACATTGTGTATTGTATATATGTCTACCTGACCTAGGGAAGGGAAAGAAAAACAGGGTGTAAGATATCACAAGAAATGTACACACTGCCCTACTATGTAACTGTACCCTTTTTGCACAACACCTTGTCAAAAAAATTTTGTTTAATAAATTACAAAATAAAACCACATAGGTTTTGAAACAAGTGTGATAGCCGGGTGCTGGTGGCTCACACCTGTAATCCTAGCTACTCAGGAGGCTGGGATCTGAGGATTGCAGTTCAGAGCCAGCCCAGGCAGAGAAGTCTGTTAGACTCTTATTTCCATTAACCACCAAAAAGCCAGAAGTGGAGCTGTGGCTCACATTGTGGTACAGCAGCTTTCAGTGAAAAAGCTGAAGGATAGCCACAAGCTCTGAGTCCAAGAACCAGTACTGGCACCAAAACTAACTAACTAAATAAACAAGTATGATGATTGTCATGTGATTAAAAGTCAAGATAGACAATTTCAGCACAAAACTAGAAACTTAAAAAGGGAAAGAATAAATGCAGGTTCTACAGCTTCAAAGCACAGGAACTAAACACCCAGGAGACAGACTTTAGATGTAAGAAGGCATAATTCACTTATTATATTTTACATCATATAGAATACATCTGAGCCTACCTACCTTGCAGAGTCCTTCAAATTCCAGCTGCATTTCAGCATTGAAGTGGTCCTCCCATTAAGAGTACACTGAAATTCAATTTAAGATGAAAGGTAGATAAGCTGAGAGCCAGGTGCCCAGTGGGAAGTAATCTAGTGTGGTATTGGAGAACTACTAGGAATGGATCCACCGGTAAGGAGAGGTGTCCAGGAGTTGAAGTGTGAAGATTGAGAAAGGCAGGCGGAGACAGCTGCATGTTTAATTGAGAGAATGCTGTTGAAGGGAGCTGAAAGGTCAGCTACTTTTTTCTTTTAGTATAATTTTGTTTGTTGTTGTTAAAGGTGTTGTACACAGGGGTTACTATTTCAATTTCTTTTGGGACAGTGTTACCCATTCGCTTGCTCTCTCCCAGTTTTTCCCTTCTGTCCCCACTCACAAGTTGTACAGTTCATTTTCAACATAGTGCCCAGTGAGTACCACTGCTGCCTTTGTTCACCCTTTGTCCCACCATTTCTGTGCCCCTTCTTTCCTTCCCAAAGACATACAAGTATGATGAACAAGATGGAAAGCAAAGCAAAACAACAAAGAAAAGAACCTCTTGTTTCCATTTGCTGGAGATCAGTTCAGTAAAGATTATTGTATATGATCTGAGGCCCATAGGCTTTGTGCGTATGGCTAGTTTTACACTCAACAGAAATTTGCTGATTGTGAATTCCATCAGCACAAGAAAAGCACTTCATCCACTTAGTATCCTTTGTCTTTTACAATTTGATTTTACAATTGCATGTAATAACCTTCCTACAGTCTCAGTTATGGAATAATGGTAATACAAGCTAGCAATTCCTTTAGATTTTAAACTGTTATCTAAAATAATCTAAAAGTCTATGGTGTCTTTTTTGATCTGTTATCAAGTTGAGAATGGTATTATGTAAGCTTATCATGAGTACAGTATTATTGTATTCAGTCCACACACTATTAACTGTTTTGTTTTGTTTTTTCTTCTCACAGGCCCCCTCCACCACATCCAAAAATATCATCTCAGGGAAACTTAGTTCCTGCCCGTCCCGCCCCCGCCCCTCCTTTGTATAGCTCCCTCACTTGACCCGGGACTTTGGTCTTTGCAGATGTCTTCAGGGAACTGAACTTTTTTTTTTTTCCTGATATTTTCTTGAAAAGCTTTTCTTCCTCCTGCAACTATGAATGAAAACAAAACACTACAAAACAACTTAGCTACGAAAAGCAGAAACCAATCATTCAGTTGAGAAGCAGAAGGAAATGCGGTGGAGCCACAGGAATTCAGAGAGCATGATTTCCATTTCCATCACTGAATGTCTTAATCTGTCTTCTGCGACGTTACATTTTTACCATGGATTAAGCATTTTGAAGGTGGTGTTGTAATGATTCTCAAACTAAGTGTTCTGTTAGTGTAAGGTTTGTCATCATGTGCTTAAATGTAATCCTATATTTTTGACCATAACTATTTATGTAGTTTCTGGTTGAACATGTGATAATCTGATACCTATGAAAACTGACTAATTAGCTACCAATAATAGCTAATATTTTTCATCTTGCACGGATTACTAACCATTGTACACTAAAATCTTGTCTCTTGTTTGCTACACAAATAAGCAAATATTCTGTCTTCAGAAGAACACACAAGAACCACAATTAGGATGTCACCTATATTGTTTTGAAAATGAAAAATATGCTGAGTAGATTCACACACGATTGTTAGCTTCCATTTTAATGATTTTTCAATGATAAATGACTTAGAAATTTTAATTTAATACTAGAATTTCTCTTATGCATCATGTTAAGGCATGGTATTGTTTTACAATAGCATTATTTTAATTAAAGTATAAGCTTTCAGGTACGAAGTTTTTAATAGTTCTAATCAAGATGGATGTTGAGTCACAGCTATAATAAAGCAGGAGCAATTATAATATCTTCAATCAGTTGAGCTATTATAAAACCACTTGAGAATTTCATGAGCACTTTAAGTCTAAAATCTGAGTCTTCAAAGCTTGATATTAAATCATTTAGAATGTTTACATTTACTAAGGTGTGCTGGATCATGTCTCTTTGACTATAATATTTTCATAGAAATTAGACTGGTGAAAGAAAGGAAAGGGTTTCTTAAGTACAATTTTAATGTGGTATCTATGAATTATTATCTCAACTGTGTTAAAAATGAATTTTTACTATGGAAGAAATGTTATGAGCAATGAAATTTTAAACACTTAAAAGATTTTTTCATAACCTTTCATAATAAAGTTTAATAATAGGTCTATTAACTGAATTCATTAGTTTTTAAATAATATTTTGGTTTGTGTATGTATATAAATACAAATATTTACATTAAAAATACTTGAAATTCTTGTTTGTGTAACTATTTGTAATCTTATAACCTTAAAACTTACCATTTTGGGGAAAAAAGTCCTAGTCAAACTTTTGCCAAATTGTGCACAATAGCTTCATGACGAAAGGAAAACAGATTATCTTTGAAGAAATGGAAATTGTAGTTCCTGCCGGGCCAGCCGGCAGGGGAACAGAAATCCTGACTGAGGGGCGGCAGGGATACGGAAAAGGAAAAATAAAGCAAGAGAAAAAAGACAAGAGACAAAGATGGGGTACGGGAGGTCTACAGCCGTAAGGTTGAACCTCAAGACTGCAGCCAAGTTTATTCCAACTCCCAGCTTATATGCAGTTTTGGAACCAGGGAATAGCATAGGATTGTTAACATTCCAGAACATAAAGAGTCTTTGAAGTTTGCAACATTTGATTACAGTAAACACAGGACAAGGTTGATTAACATAGGAATCTACTCCAGCGGACATAGCAAGGTGGGGACATAGCAAAGCAATTCCGGACAGTAGCTGTGAACAAATGTCCTTGCCTTTAGCATATCCTGGCGGTAACAGCACAGCCAGAGGTGATAATTTACCTAGCTGCAGGTCTGGCTCCCTATCTGCAGGTCTGGCTCCCGTCATCTTGGCGACATCTGCACAGCCAGAGGTCAGGATGAGCTTAGCTGCTAGCTAGGCTCCCGACAGTAGTTCTCTGAAGAGAGCACATTATTTTAACAATCAGGTAATATTAAGAGAATATGCCATTCCAAAAGATGGTTTTTCATTTTGATTTAAGTATCTGAATGGACTCATATATGACTGAAACATTTCTGCCTTTTATGTGTGTAGCCTCACAATTTGTAGTTGAACTGTGTGTCACTTGACAGTTTGCAGTTAGAGGTGTAGCAATTGTGGAACTTAACAGTATTCTTTGAATTAGATGAGTCCTGGGATCTTTGACTAGTTAGAAAGGTTTTCTGAAAGGCTATTTGACCTGAGGTGATTTTGCTTTAAAACATTTTGTACATGTTTTCACTTAGGTTTGTTCTTGAACTATTCTGAGTTTTGATATACCAGATGTCAAAGTCATTTAAGATTTCCATACTTACTAGCATACATAGCAAGAAACTGCACTTTTCAAATAATCAAGGATAACTAATATATAAATTTGGCTTGCTTGACATCAACATTGTTCAGAGGATTATATTTTGCCCTTCTTGGTAGTCTGGTTCTCTAAATAGGAAGTTAAGCACAATTTAGGGTTTTTTTTTTAAAGCAAAAACCAGATTTTATTAAATTTTGTGTTTATTTGAAACCTTACTGTCTGGCAGGACTCTTAGGTACTGGGATAAGTGTCAGTTACACATGGGACATGTTTTCTGTCCTTTGGAAGTATAATGAACCATAGGCTTGTTCATGATCCTTCTGCCTCAGCCTCTTGAGTGTTGGGATTGCACGTGTGTATTTCAATGCTTCATATAAACACTTCCAGTAAAGACAAACAGGAAAGGTTGAAAGGACAAAGAAATAACAGCAAGAAATTCTTTGAGAATACTTATAACTGGCAAGTTTAAGCATTTCTTCTAGGTACTATAAAGCAAAGTGAAGCCAGCTTGGCTCAGCTGATATTGGAGCTGGCACTAGCTGACCCTACCAGAGAGGTGTGGTTTTCATTGCCTTGATTTTGCTCAGGCTATCCTTTTTCAGGCTGGGGTAGCCTGTTGACATTTCACATATCCATAAAGTCACACCACAGCTGTCACTTGAAATGTGACTCCTCTACTAAGCATTTCCGTGATTCCCACAGGGCCTTTGGGTGTGTGACTGCCTCAGAGTATAAGAAATTCATTCTTTAGTATTTGAAAGGAATTTAGTTAGCTGCACATAGATGGAAACGGGGATGAGGCTAGTAGGAAGGAGACTTTGAAGCCCAAGGACACGAACCAGCCTCCAGGTAAGACCAGAAGTCAGGCCAGAAATACTGAAGATATGAATAGGTGGCAGACAAACATCTACATTTAGAAAACTTTACACTACCAAGGCAGATACTTGGCTAGATTTCCCCTGGAACAGAGGTGCTGTAATTATGTAGGAATTTTCTCTCACCGCATGGATGAGTGGATATTTGTTGCACTGTAGGATATTCTTAAGAGAAGGATAGCTTCAATCTGAAGAGACTATCACATGGATTTTAGCCAAAGGCTGGTGGAAAGCCAAATTCCAGAGAAAAACGACAGTCCGTATCATATGGTGAGGGTGCAAGAAAAAAAATAAATGGCTAGTTTATTGAAATCATTATCATTACAACCACTACCACCACCGAAGCTTGGCTTTAGCAATAAGGGATACATATTTGTGTTAGATTTTTTCTTTCACTTGTGACCCTGGGAACAGAATCCAAGACCTTTGACCCCCCCAGATTCCATCAGGGCCGAGGGCCACACCCCCGCCCACTGAGGATATCGCACTTGCACTTTAAAAGCACCTAGAAAGTGGTTAGACGTGTTAGCAAAAGGCAGTGGAAGAGGGCTGCCCCTACACGGGGACTGGGTTCTGCGGCTCCAGGGGGCAGCAGGCCATGCGGCTGGGGGCTGCAGCAGGAAAGCGAGAGGCCTGGGCGTGGGGAAGAGGCCCCGCCGGCGGCGGCCAGCACTTCCGTGGGGACGCCACCGGCTCCTCCGCGCCTCTAGAGGGCGCTGCTCTGGAGGGCGAATGCACACACGCCGGCCGCCGCGTCAGCGCCTCCTGCGCAACCGCAGCCCGGCAGCATCAGCATCCCCAGGGCAACGGCTGCCCCTAGCAACCAGGTCAGCTCAACGGTCCAGCGGCCTAGTGCCCGGCTCGCAGTGGAGAAGACACACACACACACCATGCTCCTCCTGGTACTGCAGCTGGCCTGGCTGGGTGTCGTGCTAGTGTCAAGGCCCGGTAAGCCCAGGGCGGAGGCTGCCTTTTCCTTGGAGTCCCGCTCTGCGTGGTCCCCTCGGCCTCCTTCCCAGGGCCGGGGCCTCGCAGCCAGGGGCTCACCTGTAATCAACTCCGGGACAAGCCTGGCTGCCTCGCTGCCTCGCAGGCCTGCCCGGCCTGGCCAGCCGCCAAGCGCGCAGGGCCTGGCATCCGGAAAGGGCATCCTGTGCCCTAACCCCAGAGCACCGACCCTACTTGGCCGTTGGTTCCAACGAATCCACGCCCACCCGGATCTCCTAGGACCACCTTCCCCTGCCCTTATGACCTCCAGTCGCATCCACTGTTTGGCAAAGTGATATTGTGATAGGAACCCCACATTGTGCCCATGCACCGAATTGACCCCATTACGGGTAGGTGAGGCATCCAAACTATGATGAATAGTACGGCAGGTGTGTGTATTTGTGTATTTGTATCCTGACTTCATATATATGCCTAAGAGTAGTATGGCGTTTTGTTTTTATGAGGAACCCCCATACTGTTTTCCACAGTATCTGTACTGGCTCACAGTCACACCGACAGTGTGCAGCATGAAGAGTCTTTCCCCTTCCCCCAATACCGGTCAGCATTCATTGTTGGGCTCCCCACGAGGGCAGTTCTGACTCGAATGAGATGAAATCTCTGTCATTTTGATTTACACTCCTTTTATGGACAGCAGTGTTCAGCATTTCCTTACAAATTGGCCATTTATACTACCTCTCTTGGGAACTGAGAACTGTTTTATTTGCCCATTTATTAATTGGATCGTTGGGCCTTTGATATCTACAGCATTGATGTTTTAATTCCACCAATCCATGAGCATGGGAGTTCTTCCCAGGCTCTGGTGTTTTTTTTTAATTTTTTTTTTTTACTTCATTCTTCAGTGATTCATAGTTTTCCTTGTAAAAGTCTTTCACTTCTGTACTTAAATTAGTTCCTAGGTATTCTATTTTTGAGGATTTGTTTTGTTTTCCAGTCCTGGGGCTTGAACTCAGGGCCTGAGCACTGTCCCTGGCTTCTTTTTGCTCAAGGCTAGCACTCTGCCACTTGAGCCACAGCGCCACTTCTGGCTTTTTCTATCTATGTGGTGCTGAGGAATTGAACCCAGGGCTTCATGTATACAAGGCAAGCACTTTACCACTAGGCCATATTCCCAGCCCCATTTTTGAGGATTTGTAATAGTAATGTTTTCCGGTTTTCTAATCTGCTTGTGCTGGTGTATAGAAAAGCTACTGATAGGCCCATTCTAATTATAAAAGCTGCTTATAGACACATTCTTATTACTGTAAATGAGGGAAACCATGCAACCTATGTTTCTTTGGGTCTGGCTTATTTCATTTAATGTGATTTTTCCAAGTCTTTCCATTTCCTTATTAATGGGGTAATAGCATTCTTTCTGATGGAAGCATAGAATTCCTTTGTGTTTATATACCACATCTTCTTGATCCCTCATCCACAATAGATAATAAAGACAAAAAATTACACTTGGACATGATAAGTTAAACAGGAGTCTAACCATTCACACAGTGAGAAAAAAGGAGGCTATTCTTAGGAGAGGATCGCAAGGGCTCAATAGTTATGTGCATATGATCATATAAAATGATGCTTATCGGAATGAATTCTAAGAAATGGAAATGAGATATTTCTACTTTTGTGGTTTTTTTCTCTTTTCTGTTTTTCCAATTTTGTTGCTTTTAAAAAAATTTCTGTACCTTTTGTCTTTTATGTAAGTTTATCTGATTGGGGAGGCTAAGGAGAACCACAGAAATGGTGAAACAAAGAGTGAATTAATTCAGCAACAATACTCACTAGACATGTTGAAAATGAACTATACAACTTGTGGGGAAGGGGGGTTGGGAGGGGGAAAAACTGGGAGAAAATGAAGGAAGATGTGACACTGCTCAAAAGAAATGTACTCATTACCTAAATTACGAAACGGTAGCCCTTTTGTACATCACCTTCACAATAAAAATAAAAAAGTAAAGAAAAGTTGCTGATATTTGTATGTTGATTTTGTGTCTTGCCAAGTTTCCAAAAGTATTTATCAGATCTAGTTGTTGGAACATTCAAAGTTTTAAAAAATATAGAATCATATTATTTACAAATAAGAACAATTTAACTTCTTCCTTTCCTGTTTGAATCCTTTTTATTTCATTCTCTTGCCTTATTGCTCCGGCCAGGAATCTAGCACTATACTGAATAAGAATAAAGCAAGTGTACATTCTTGTTTTGTTCCTAACAAAGGAAATGTTTTCAGTTTTCCTGATGGTGCACCGTTTCTTCTTGCTAATTTAGAAAGCAGCATAAACTTTGGGTTTATGTTAACCCCTAAATTATGGGTTGGACAATTTTATTATGCTATCATATAATCCTGTAGATTAAAAATAGGTTCCACCGAGCTCAAACTAAGGGGCTCTAGTAGAGTCTGTGGATTGTGGCTTCTTCTTCATCTTCAAAGTCAAGAACACTGGACTGAGTCCTTTTTACATGACTAAGTCTTTAGTTCCCTCATTTATTTTCTTCTACCTATGAGAAACCTGTGATTAAGTGAATTCCAAAATAAATTTCTATTTTAAGAACAGCTGATTAGTGACGGGGGTTGCTAGGTTCTGGAGGATTAGGACTTTAATATCTTTTAGGGGTCATGCAATGGTGAGATAATCAGGGGCCCAGGGAGAAACAAAACCAGAGATTTGATAAGAAGCTGAGGCAAGATGGTGAAGGTATACTGCCATCACTGTCAATCAAAACTACACACTTTCTAGAGGCTAGTGGCTCGCACCTGTAACCACAGCTACTCAGGAGACTGATATCTGAGGATCATGCTCCAACCCAGGTAGGCAGGAAAGACAGTGAGACTCCAATTAACCAGCAAAAAGCCAGGAGTGGAGTAATGGTTAAAGTGGTAGAATGCTAGCTGGCTTTAGCTAAAAAGCTAATGGAGAGTGCTCAGGCCTTGAATTATCAAGCCCCACTACTGTGTGCACATGCAGCAGGCACACACACACACGCGCGCACACACACACACACACACACACACACACACACACACACTACAGACTTGTTCCTGGTATTCTTGGCTAATTGGAAAAGAAAAAAAACTATCTTTTCCTATAGGTGCCAAAGCTGATTCCCTCGGCAAAGAGACTATATTTGGAAAAATGTCTTTTATTTCAGTCATTACTTGAATAAATTTAAGACAATCCCTTGTTTTTCCCTATGGCTTGTCTTCCATTTCTACATGTCAAACAAATCAAATGGGTTTGTAATGGACTCATCACACTTGCATGTTTTAGTTTGGCTATGCTGAGATGCATGTGTGAATTCTGAAAGATTGTGGCTTAATTGAATGTTTTGGTGAAAGTAGAGCTGATACTCAGGGACTTCCATTTGACCTTCCCTGTTACAACATCCCTCAGTATAGGGCGACAACGTGTGAATCCTTTGAACTACTTCTTTATTCATCTGTTCTACACCTACAAAGAAATAACTGTAGGTCACAGAATCTATTTGTACATCCATGGCTGCATTCATGTATTTGAATGGAAAGTCCTACTGACCACCAGTAAGCACTCATTTTTCCTCAAGTGAAAACAGTAGGTTTTTTTTTTGGCCAGTCCTGGGCCTTGGACTCAGGGCCTGAGCACTGTCCCTGGCTTCTTCCCGCTCAAGGCTAGCACTCTGCCACTTGAGCCACAGCGTCGCTTCTGGCCATTTTCTGTATATGTGGTGCTGGGGAATCGAACCTAGGGCCTCGTGTATCCGAGGCAGGCACTCTTGCCACTAGGCTATATCTTCAGCCCCGAAAACAGTGGTTTTTAGAGCCTCAAGGATCAGGCTAGAGCTACCGCTGAATATCATCATACAGAAGGACTGAGTAAATTGGGTTCTGATTTTGTAAATTCGGTCTGAATATTTTTCAGTCTTCAATTCCTTGGTATGTAGAGATGTTGGCCCTGCTTTAGTATTTTCTGTTTATGTTATGCATTCATGGTCCATTGTGGACCATGGCTCTTTGTTTTGTTATCCTGTTGGCTTGGATATGTTGTTTTCTGAATTTGAAATGTGTAGCATCTGCTTTACATAACACATAACACTTAAATTCTCACTAGTGATTTTTCACAAGTAATGGGAAAATCTAATGTCCTGCTACGCCTTACAACCTCCTATCCCTTTTTACTAAATGATTTTGATCATTTTAATTCTAGTTTTTAAAATTTTTATTTTATTGTAAAGATGATGTCTACAGGGGTTACAGATCCATAACTGAGGTAATGAGTACATTTCTTTTAGAACATTGTTACCCCCCTCATTTTGCATACTTCCCCTCCCCCACTCCCATCCCTCCCCCACTTGTAAAGTTCATTTCCAACATAGTGCCTTGTGAATATCACAGTTGCATTGGTTCACATGTCCCACTGTTTCTATGACTACCCTTCCCTTCCCCAAATCAGATAAACTTATATACATGACAAAGAGTGTTGAAATCAGAAGCAGTGACCACCAGGAATTAACCAGAGGAGAAAAAAAAGAAAGACAAAAAGAAATAAGTGTAAACAGTACAACCACAAAACAACCACAAAACCCTCTTGTATCCATATTGTATAGATCATTTTGATTAGCCTCATTTTATATGGTCATGTACATAGCAATTGGGCTCTCGTGATCCTTTGCTAGGACTATCCTAGGCATATCCTAGTAATAGTTACAAATGAAGGAAACCATGGAGCCTATGTTTCTTTGGGTCTGGTTAGCTTCACTTAATATGTTTTTTTTTTTTCTGTACCTTTATGCCAGGAAACAATTCTATTGCTCCTTATTTTGAGTTTATCTCACATTTTGACCATGGCCTACAGTAACTTTAAAGAAATTGGTATGCTTATATTTTTTTCTCTCTCTAGCTACACTTGTCAATGTTAGTGTATTTGCTCATATGTCTCCATCATCACATTTTTAACACTTGCATGTAGGATATAACTACAGCTCCAACAGGTGCTGCAGTTTTTATTCTTTTTATTATTTATCTCATTTAGTATTTTCATTATTCATTTAATGCTCACTACTAGGCCCTTTATCATAGTTTACTAATATATTTATTGGAAGGAATTGATCTGTCCCTTTTGTGGAAGGCACACATAAATCATTTTCTTGGTATATTTGCTTGTAAACATCTGTGTTTTGTTGCAATAGTTTTGCTGGGTATAAGTTTCTTGGGTCCTCAATTTCTCACCATAAATATATATGTGAAGATATATATATATAATGTATATTAAGATATAATGCATCAATATATAGTATATTAAGATATAACATATCTTTATGCCTTTTTTTTTGCCAGTCCTAGGGCTTGAACTCAGGGCCTGAGTACTATCCCTGGCTTCTTCTTCTCTACGATTTGAGCCACAGTGCACCTTCTGGCTTTTTCTATATATGTGGTGCTGAGGAATCAAACCCAGGGCTTCATATATACGAGGCAAGCACTCTACCACTAGGTCATATTCCCAGCCCCAACATATCTTTATATATAATATAAACTTATAGATTAATTTATATGAATGTATTATATATTAAATTTGTATATTGAATATATATGAAAATATACATGTATGTATATATATGAAAAGTTATAGTAAAAGCACATACCCACATATATATGCTTTTAGAAATTGTTATTTAGTATTGTAACACTGAATATTCAAGGCAGACTGTTTTTATCCCTTTATGCTCAATATTATTTTCTTTTTTGTCATAGTTCTGTAGGAATATTTATTTTAGCAACCCAATAACTTCAGTAGAATATGTCTTGGTTTTGACTCATTGCTGTCACTCCTGAAATGCACTGTACTTTCTAGTCCATTATTTCAGGAAGGCCCCTTCCTTCCTTCCTTTCTTCCTTCTTTCCTTCCTTCCTTCCTTCCTTCCCTTCCTTCCTTCCTTCCTTCCTCCCTTCCTTCCTTCCTTCCTTCCTTCCTTCCTTCCTCCCTTCCTTCCTTCCTTCCTTCCTTCCTTCCTTCCTTCCTTCCTTCCTTCCTTCCTTCCTTCTTCCCTTCTTTCCTTCCTTCCTTCCTTCTTCCCTTCTTTCCTTCCTTCCTTCCTTCTCATTCATTCTCCTTCCTTCTTTCTTTTCTTCTTGTGGCACAGCGATTTGAACTTAGGGCCTCGTGCTTGCATTCCTGGTGTTCTGCCATTTGAACTACACCACCAGCCCTTGGAAAGGTTTCCTTGGAGCATATTGTTGATCTCTTTATTTTTTTCATTCTGTTTTGTTCAGGAAAAGAAAATTTAGTGAAAGTTGAATACCTCTTCTCTCACAGTCTTTGGCCTTTTATGGTTGTTTTCAAAATTAAATGTTTTGTTCTTTTCTTTTGTATAGGGAACACCTGATGAATTTGTATGTCACCCCTACACAGGGACGATGCACATCTTCTCTGATGCATTCTAGTTAGGTTTTAAGAAGAGAACTAGGATGAGGCATTGGTGCTTGCATAAGTAAACCTTATGAATGAAACTGAATAGAATTCAGTCAAAGTAAATTCAGGGTTACTAACTTTTATTTTTATTAAACTTTTTTCTTTGTTGTCAAAGTGTGGTACAGAGGGGTTACAGATTCATATGTAAGGCAGTGAGTACATTTCTTATTCAGCTTGTTACCGTCTCCGTCATTCCCCCTCCCCCTTACCCCCTCCCCCCAATAGTTGTGCAGTTGATTTACACCAAATAGTTTTGTAAGTATTGCTTTTAGAATGGTTTGTCTTTTTGTCCTTTGTCTCTCAATTTTGATATGCCCTTTCCCTTCCCCAGTTCTAATACCCATATAAACAGTATCCAGGGTATTCGGATGAGATATAGTGGTAGCGGGGGTACAACCACAGGAAGGGAATACAAGAGAAACAAAACAAAACAAAACAAACAAACAAACAGACAAGAGAAAAAAACAAGAAAATACAAAAGGTACGGTTTCACATGGCATGTTGATAATAATTACAACAGTGGTATAACTCTTGTTTCTGTAACGTGGAGTTCATTTCACTTGGCATCATCTATGTGATCATATGGGTGTAGCTATTGGGGTATTTTTGTCTTCTGCCATGACTAGCCTAATCATGTACTAGCTATTCCCTATGAGGGACACCATAGGGTTTATATTTCTTTGGGTCTGGGTCACTTCACTTAATATGATTTTTTTTCCCAAGTCCTTTCATTTCCTTACAAATGGGGCAATGTCATTCCTTCTGATGGGGGCATAGAATTCCATTGTGTATATGTACCACATTTTCCTGATCCACTTGTCTACTGAGGGGCATCTGGGTTGGTTCCATATTTTAGCAATGACAAATTGTGCTGCGATGAACATAGTTGTGCTGGTAGCTTTAGTGTGGTCTTGTTTGTAGTCTTTTGGGTAGATGCCCCAAAGTGGGGCTGCTGGGCCATAGGGGGAGTTCTATTTTTAGCCTTCTTAGGAACCTCCACACTGCTTTCCAGAGGGGTTGAACAAGTTTGCATTCCCACCAACAATGTAGTAGGATTCCCTTTTGGCCACATCCTCTCCAGCATTTGTTATTATTGGATTTCCTGATAATTGACATTCTTACTGGGGTGAGGTGGAATCAATGTTGTTTTTGATTTTTGCATTTCTTTTACGGCCAATGATATAGAGCACTTTTTCATGTGATTCTTGGCCATTCTCATTTCCTCTGAAGAGAAGTTTCTTTTTAGGTCTTTAGCCCATTTGTTGAGGGGGCTGTTGGTTCTTTGATTATTTGTTTTGGAGGAATTTAATTTTTTGAGTTCTGTGTATATTTTAGATATCAGGCCTTTGTCTGTTGAACGGCTGGTAAAGATTTTTTTCCCAATCTGTGGGCTTTCTGTTTATCTTGGAAGCTATGTCATGTGCCCTGCAGAAGCTCTGCAGTTTGATACAGTAAGGTTACTAACTTTTATTTAAATTTTTTCAGGTTCTCAAAATTCATTTATAGAAATCATCTTACCAGAAAAAGTCCAAGAAAGTGCACAATCAAAAGAAGGAAATGTAAGAACTATTTTTCACAATTTAAATTATTATATGAAATGTCTTATTTTTATTACACAGTTGTAAAATACATCAGCCCCATTATAGTATAAATGTAAATATGTATTATCACTACTGATAAGGAATTTGAGGTTTTGATGGCAAAACCAAATGCCTTAGAGTGGTCTGCCTTAACATTTGTTATTTCTCATAGTAATTTATTTTAATTTAATCAAATACAAAAAATAATGGTAGAGCTTAAGTTTCTTATTCCAGGCCTATCAAGGACATATCTAGGACATTCAGATGTAGAGAATAATATTCACCAAAATGACTAAGAATATTCTTTAGCCCAAACACCCTGTTTTAGTGCACATGCTTGCACTTCCCAGCTCTTAGACAAGAAACCTTTTGTTGTTCTATTTCTAGTAGAAACAGAAATACCTGTTTTACTTAATAACTACTCTGACTGGGGTGTGATGGAATCTTAGTGAGTTTTAACTTGCATTTCTTTGATGGCTAAAGATGCTGAACATTTTATTGTGACTCCCTGGTCTTCAAGTGGCGATACTTTATCTTCCATATGCTCTACTTTTCCACTGTGCTTGAGTATTATTTTTATTTCACTTGTAGAGCTTTTAATTTGGTAGGCCTTTCCAGAAACAATAAAGCAAGGTAGAAATGACTAAAAAAAAAGAGATTAGGTTCTCGGCTAGATGATGACCTCTGAAATTCTTCTGGCTCTCTTGGAGTAAGGGTTTTTGCTTTGTTACCTTAGAGATTTAGAATCTGTCCTTTTTACCTTCTAGCTACCTTCTTTGTGCTGCAGTCCTCTGCTAGCTTACTAATTTGCCCATCTCCCATTATAGCCAGTGCATGTGAGTTTTGTTTCTGGGTCCTAGAGACATGGGAGGATGTCCGTGTCAGCGCCCATATCCATTGCCTGCTTTCTTAATGCTACAGATAACTACTCTGATTAGGGTGCAATGGGATCTCTGTACTTTGAATTTGTTTTTTCTTTCTTTTTAAAAAAGTGTTTAATTGGCATTTTCTTTTTTTTTTTTTTTTTGGCCAGTCATGGGCCTTGGGCTCAGAGCCTGAGCACTGTCCCTGGCTTCTTCCCGCTCAAGGCTAGCACTCTGCCACTTGAGCCACAGCGCCGCTTCTGGCCGTTTTCTGTATATGTGGTGCTGGGGAATCGAACCTAGGGCCTCGTGTATATGAGGCAGGCACTCTTGCCACTAGGCTATATCCCCAGCCAATTGGCATTTTCTTGATGGCTAAAGTGTCTATTCAGTTCATGTGGCCAGGTAAAGTTCAGATTACTTGTTCTTTTGGTGTGTTTAAATTTTAATTCTTTAGATCTTCTGGATATTAACCTTGTAAAAAGAAAAGCTGGCAAATATTTTTTCCTCTTCTGTAGTTGGCTCTTCACTCTGGTAATTGTTTCTTTTGCTATACAGAAGCTTTTTTTTCTGTGATAAATGCTCAAGTTCCCTTAACTCTTTTTATTATTAATTTACTTCATTGTTATTATAGAGGTGATGTACAGAGGGACTACAGTTACATGAGTCAGGTAATGAGTACATTTCCTTTGGTACAGTGTTTTCTGTTCCTGTCTTCCAGTCTCTCCCTCCCATCTCCACCCACGCATTGTATAGTTCACTTCATCAGGGTCCAGTGAGCTCCCTTTTCACTCTTTTTCCCTGGAGTTCTGTTCCCTTCCCCACCTTCCCAAAGATTGTATAGAGGCTTTGGGGGCGGGGGGGACAGAGTGCCAAGATACTATGTACAGAAGCTTTTAAAGTTGACTTAGTCTCATTGATTCATTTTTGCTGTTTTTCCTGAGCAGCTTAGAGTCCTACTCTGAGTCCTACTTAGAGTCCTTAGAGTCCCACTGCTGGTGCCTGTAAGTTCCAGTGCTTTCCTGAAGTAGTTTCAGGTCTCATGTAGATCTGAAACTATTCTAAATCGAGTTTTGTACAGAAGGAGATATAGTTTCAGCTTTAGCATGTAGACACACAGTTTTCCCTGTACCAGGTGCTAATGACTTTCTTTTCTCAACCTATGTTTTGGAACTTTTCAACCTATGTTTAGTGGATGTGCGGTTCACCCGCTCTACTGTTCTCCTGGGTTACATGCCTTGGTGCCAGTACCATTGCTTTTGTTACTGTAGCTTTGTAGTATAATTTGAAACAGACATTGTGATAGCTTGAGCATTGCTGTATACTCAGGATTGTTTATTTGTATTTTGTGCCTCCAAATGAATTTTTGGTTTTTCCCATCTGGTCCTTGGCTCTTCATTGATGTGAAGCTTTTCATTTTGATTCAATCTCATTAATCATTATTGTTTTATTCAGGCTTTATTTTTTCAATAATTCAGTCTTTGTACATAACCTGGAATTTGCCTATTTATTCTAAGTTTTCCAGTATTCTGGCATACAGATATAGTCTCTAGTGATTCTTTCTATTTCTGTGGAGTTAGTAGTAATGTCTCCTTAATAGCTCTATTTTTATTTACTTACATCTACTCTTTCTATTTAGTTAGTGTAACTGGTGGTGTGTCAATTTTATTTATCTTGTAAAAAATCCAAACTCATTTAATTGACATTTTATATTGCTTTTGAGAGTTATTCACTTCTACTCTGTTATAACTTCTTTTCTTGTATTAGTTTGGAGGTTTTCTTTTTAATCTTCTAGTTCTTTGAGGTGCAGTGGTGGATATTTTATGTGAGGTCTTTTGTTTTTCCTAGGTAGATACTGATTGCTATAAACTTCTTTCCTTGTGCTGCTTTGGCTGTATCCCAAGGGCTGTGGGGTATCTGTACCCCATCAGAGTCTATTTTTACTTACCTATCATTCTTTTTTTTCCAGTATGTATTAAGTGCACTCAGGGGTTTCACTATGGTATTTCTGAGATTGAGATACATACACATACACACATATATAGCAGAAATATATATATATATGCATAGTGTTTTCCTCAGAATAACCCTCTGTATTGCTTTCTTTTCTCTTGCTATCTCAATAACCTATTGATCAACAGCTTTCATTGAAGTTCCTTATGCCATCTTTATACATAGTGTTATAAATATGCTCTCCAAAAACTACTAGTGTCACAGTGGAAGTCACAAAGCCAAAGAATTATCTCAGCAAAGCAAAATTTACTTATGTGCAGAAGGGTCTGCCATTAGCCCAAATCCTGGAAAGCTAAGGAACATGCAGGCTGCTTGCCTTTTGTTATCCCAAAACACCCTAAAATATCCTTCTGCTTCAATTGATGTGGCTCAGGTTCACAACCTGCTTACTGATTGGGTAGTTTGAAAAAGGTAAGATGTATCTATATAAGGTGACCATTTGAAAGACTTGAAGGTAAGATTAACTGTCTTAATTACTCACACCTGCTACTTTCTGTGCTTGCTGATATTGTCTTAGCAGCATAGAATTATCAACAAGAGCTAAGCCACCAGGCCAGGGAAGGAATTTTTGAGAAAAATAATTCTCAAGAGATTGACAGAAAGAAAGCAACCTACTCTGATAGAAACATTGGCTTTTCTCACAATTCCTGCCTCATATTTTGAAGTTATCCATCTTTCATCTTTTTTCCCCTCTTTCCTTTTTTCCATCCTCTTACCAAGTCCTAATAGAGTCATGTTCTATGTGTGTGTGTAGTTATACCAACTTATCTCACTTATCTAAAAACATATTGATCTAAGAATGAGTTAGGATAACCATTTGTAAATCAAATCCCCTTTAAAACAAGACAAAGTTGCACCAGCATCTATGTTCAATTATTACCTTCAGATTCACCTCTCTAAGAAAGCATTTTCCTATCATTTTGAATCTTAATTCAAAGAAAGTTCTTTTGCTTTTAGAAATAAACAAAATCTTTGGAATAAATTCAGATTTACAGAAAATTTCAAAGGCATTACAGAGTGTTCCCATATGCAGTTCACTGGTTCACCTTCATGTTAAGATGTATGCACATTGTATTCATTAGAACTAACAAAGTAAAATGAGTATATTACAATTATGTGAACTGCTTTATTTGGATTCCACTAATTGAGAAACTAGTTGTGCCCCATGTTTCTAGCCTCCTTTGCTCTGCATCTCAGTCTTTCTTCGTTTTTCACAATCTCAACGTTTTTGAAAAATATTATTGGACAGGTACTTTGTAGAAGGCGTTGCCATGGTTAGACTGAGGTAAAGAGTGTTAGGCAGATCACCACAGAGGTGAAGTGCTCATTACCACATTACAGTGTGGAATGCAACATCAGCTTACCTCCAGTGAGGTTCCACTTCTGGTCTCATTTTGACCAGGTGCAGACCGGGAGCTTCCAGCGCCCAGCTCCTCTGGTCTGTGCAGTGTCAAGATTGCATCTTCTCTCCACAGATTTCAGGTGCAGCTCTGTTTCTGCTCCTTGTCATTTTTTATATGCTTTATTTTTTCTTTGCTCAGAAAGTCTAAATTTTGCTTTTACAGTCTTTTATTTTCCAGATAAAATCTTGTTACTCTGATTTTCTGACTTGTAGATATTCCCACCTCTTGTGATCAATGTTCTAATTGGAAAACACAACATTTTTGCTGGAGAAATTGTTCGTTTAAAATACAGGAAGTAGGAAGGGGAAGCACAGAAACAGAGGGACAAATGATGAACAAATGCAGCACTGGTACTCACTGGAAACCATGTGGACAATGAACTATACCACCTGCAAGCGTGGACAGGAGAGAGAGGGGGAAAAAGTGACATTGTCCAAGGGGAAAATGTACTCTTATGACTTACTAACTGTAACCCCTCTTCACATCACATTTTAAAATGTTTTAAAGAAAACAAAACGTATAGGAAGTAGATAATACCATTTAGCATGAGTTTAAAGAAAATGGTTAAATAATTTTTGTGTCAGGTAGAGTGAGCTTCACTGGTATATCTTAGCTTAATAATTCTACTGATGCCACCTTAACTAGATATTACAGCAGAGTGTATCACTTCTTCTTACAGAAGAGTTTAGAATTTAGTTGTATATAGATGCCTCACCCAGTATAAATTCTCAGATTGGGTGATTTTTGTGTAAATAGGAAGGATGGATTTATATAACAAATAAATGTTAAAATTACAAATATCTTATTGCAGATTGTAAATCACATGTAGTCTGATATATTTATAAAGACATTGCAAGCATTGTCCTTTTGCTTTGACACAGAGTTGTTGCTTCACTTTTTATATTAATCTCATCTTCACTTTCTGTTGTTCTGGACCCTCTAGGAAGAGATATCTTATATTATTCCAATAGATCAAAAACCATATATTGTACACCTGAAGCAAAGGTAGGTTTTTATTCTTTGGTTTGGGGTTTATTTTTATTGAAATGGTTTACTTGTAATAAAGATGGGATATGAAAATAATACAATTGTTATAAAATTATTTTAGTTGTCTTAGATGAAGAGATAGTCTCTTATAAATTATATCTTTGGTTGTACTGCCTCAGTAGTTTTCATAAAAGGGGAGTTAAGAACTTAAGAAATAGAGCCTCACTTCCTGAAGATTGAGTTATTCAGGATGAATGTAGTAGGGCCAGCAGGAAGATGTGTCCATGAATGCATGTGGTCATATTTGGAAAAATACTTTATAAAAGCAGACAGTGAGTCAGATTTGCTAGAGGTGACAGTTTCAGACTTGCTTTTGGAGGTTTCAAGAAGAATAACCTTTTGACTATCTCTCGTGATTTTTTTTTTATTATCTCTCTCCAGATATTTTTTGGCTGATCGTTTTATGGTTTATTTGTATAAACAAGGATCTGTGACTTCTCATTCTCCAGATATTTCGGTAAGCTTTAAAGTCTCATTCTTTTGCTTAATTTTTAGAAAACATTCTCTCCCCACATCGAATAAGTGCCTTCTTAATACACAATGCCCTCAGCATCTACATATTTAAGGCACTTATTGGTTAGTCATTAGGCTTTTCTGAAGTTTTGGTAGACTAGATTGATGAAAATCTTTCACACTGCCTAGAACACGAACATTCTTCATTCTTCATTAGCATAAATTAATTGTAGAAAAGGGCTTCATTGTAATATTTACAATATGCATATAATATACTGAATATAATTCATCTCATCTGTATTATTATTTCTTAGCTTCATTCCCTTGTCTATTCCTTTTTAACAGTTTTTGGTGGATTTCTTCATGCTATTTTTTTTCTCTCTCTCAAACACATTTCCACCCCCCCCAACACACATACCCCACAATACCCTTCTATAATATTTAGCTCTTTTTACCCCTCTCTTTTATCTCCCTACTCATTGGTTTTCATTTGTCCTCCAACTAGTCTCATGTTTATAATCATGTCCAATCATGTCATATAATATTTAGGTCTACATTCTACATACATTTGAAACCATGTGATATTGTTTTTCTTTTTTGTGGGGCATGGGGCTTGAACTCTGAACGTGGGCACTGTCCCTGAATTCTTCAGCTCAAGGCCAGCATTTTACTACTTTGAGCAACAGTGCCACTTCTAGTTTTCTGGTGGTTAATTGGAGATAAGAGTCTCATGCACTTTCCTACCAGGGCTGGCTTTGAACTGAGATCCTCAGATTTCAGCTTCCTGAGTAGCTAGAATTACAGGCATTTGCCACCGGCACCCAGCTTGTGATATTGGTTTTCTAAACTTGATTTATTTCACTTAACATAATGACCCCTAGTTCCACTGATTTTCATGCAAATGACATAAGATTTATCTTTTCTTTATGGCTGAATTTGTGTGTATCACATTTTCTCGAGTCCATCATTGATTGTTAGGCATCCAGGCTTGTTTCTTACCTTGGTTATTGTGAATACTGTTATCATGAGCGTGCAGATTTCTCTCTTATATGTTGATTGGCATTCTTTTGGATATACGCCCAAGTGTGGTATATCAGGATCATCAGCAAGGAGGAAACTCCTTGCTGATCTCCCATAGTGGCTGAACAAATTTATATTCTCACAACCTTGTCTTCCCCCATCTCGCCAGCATTTGCTCTTTGTTTTCTTGGTGATAGGCAGGCTTCTGCCCCCACAGCCAGCCTGGCATCTCCTGATGCTGGAGCAAGCCAAGGGCTCACTGTTTCGCTGCTGAACTGATCCTCAGGCAAATTAGACACCTCTGTCACGTAGGGCAGGGTGGGAAGGTGACGGCTGTGTCACTTCCCATGTCCCCATGAACTGCCTACCTCGCTCAAGGCAGCCTCGCCTTTGCACACGACCTCATTGCCTCCCTCCCAGCTCCCGTGTTGCTAGCTGCAGACGCCCTCTGCTGTGATCTCTCTTTGTTCTCAGGACCCCCATGTGCCTCCAAACGGAAGGCCCGTTCTCCAGCAAGTGCCTCGCTTGGCTCTTTGACATACGGGATTGAAAGGTTACCTTTCTGTTGCTGGCGAGGGCAGGGACCTGCCGGACGCCCACACTGGGGTGCAAGGCCCACAGGAGGGTGGGGTGTCCCACGGCTGGCTCAGGCAGTCTGTCACAGAAGCTGCCAAGCCCACCTCCTGGTGGAGGCATCAGCTTTCTCTTCTGTCCTGGAGAGCCGGGGCTGGAGCTGCAAACCATGGTTCTCAGTTGTCTTCTGCTTTTGCACTTGGGGAATGTCGCCTGTCCTTTGCTATCCGGATGACTCTCATTCCGACAGAAAACTTCTATCCTTCCAGCTTGCAACTTCGTGTAAACTATTTACTTCTTTATTCATGTATATTTTGTTGATAAGTAATATAAACAAAAGATACACAGGCATACACATCATTGGACCCGAGTTACAGACGCACAGCTCTTTTTCATTGTCGTTAGGCAGTCAGTTCTATTGTCTCCAATGCTCCACACCCTGGGTTTACCTTCTTCCATTTTCTCCAGCCTGAGAGGACCCAGCATCCTCTTTAATTTGTATTATTGCCATCCTCTTCTTGAACATCTCTCTGCTTCCACCCCATGACCATCCCCCATGGCCTCCAGATTGATTCTCTGTTTGCTCAGGAGTCTCCCCAAGGTGGGCCTCTCCTTGTTCACAAGGCCTTGGTCATGCCATCGTTTAATAAGGTTCATTGGTCTAGTTCTCTTATCCCCCAGATCTTGTTTCCTCTAATCCTTGATCTTTATAACTTCTTTCCAGTGCCACGGTGGTCTTGTTCTTCAAACATGAAAGCTTTAAAAACTCAGTCCTTCTGGGATGAAATGTTTACCTTTAAAAACTATACGTCTTCTTTCCTCCTTTCCCTCAAGTCTTTGCTCAGAATTACCCAATGAATTCTTGGCTAACCCACATTTCAAATTCCACTCATATCCTTGGCACTTTATATTTCCTTCACCTGTTTTGGCTGTATCTATATGGTATGCCATGTGTTTAAACCATTGATTGTACTGACATCTCTCAACTTTAATGTAGTCTTCATCACAGTAGGGTTTTTTTTTTGTTGTTGTTGTCTGTTTTATTCACTGAATAAAAAAGAATTTGGTACAAAGACACAATGTTATAAAATTTGTTGAGCCAGGTGCCAGTGGCTCATGCCTTTAATCCTAGCTACTCAAGAGGCTGGGATCTGAGGATCTCAGTTTGAAACCAGCCCAGGCAGGAAAATCATGAGATTCTTATCTGCAATTAACCACCAGAAAACTGGAAATAGCACTGTGACCCAACGGCTATAGCACTATCCTTGAGTGAAAAATCTAGGATAGCACCCAGATCCCGAGTTTAAGCCCCATGACTGACAAAAAAAAGTTGAACTATTGTGTTCACCATCTTGCTTTGCTTATAATGGAAAAGATCATCATTTCCCTTTATTTTTTCTTCTTATCCTTAGCAGTTTCATAAAGTAGTGTGTTAATAAGAAATCTTACATTTGTTTATACCCACATCCATTTGAATCTTGGAAACTGTATGCTGTTCTAGCCCCCGACCCCTGTGGCAGTGCCTGCCACCCTATCTCTGGCTTGATTGTCGCAAGATTAGAGACAATTCTGGCCTTTCCAAGAACATTGTTTTATTTTTGTAAACATTCCATTATGTGTTTAAGAAAGCAGGTGTTAGGTATTGTTTATATATATATTAATTATCCTTTGCTAACATTGCTGTTCAAACCTGCCCATTTTGGATGTTTGATCTATTAGTTACTGAGAGAAATTGGGTTTAAAATATTTAATATGGTTATGAATTTTCTGTTTTTACTTTCCTTCAACTTTGGCTTTTCATTTTTTTTAAAGTTATGTTATTTAGTTAACACAGATGTGGAATATTTGTATCCTGTTGGCAAAGTGCAACTCCTCCATTCTCAGATGTGTCTCGTCGGTGTTAGGAATGCATCTGGCCTTACTTTCTACTCATTTTGTTAACAAAGTTTCAGTCATTCTTTGGTTTATGTTTAGTCTTCTTAGGTGACTATATTTCTCTATGTCTCCTTCTTGTATTATATTTTAAGGAAAATCAGATTCACAATTTTTATATTTTTATTGATGACCCAGATTCATATATTGGAAAATAATCTTACCCCAAGGTGACATGCATTTTGGAAGCAGGGAAAAGAAGGGTATCCCATAATAAGTCATACTCCAAATAGAGTAACCAAGTGGAAGTGGCAAATACACAGAGCCAATTTCCCCATGAATTTCACTTTCTTTAGACTGGTGCATGTCACGTAGCCTACCATCAGTGTTGAGAAGGTTCTGTCAAGTTTACAAGCGGGCAATCATTATGTCAAGTCTTAAGTAACCAATTGCTTTTGTTTCTTCCCTAGGCTCTGTGCTACTATCACGGCTATGTGGAAGGATATCCAGGTTCTGTTGTCACACTAAGCACATGCTCCGGACTGAGGTTCTTTACTTATTTCTCTTTGCATAGCAGGCTGCGGCGTGTTCACTGTGGTTATATATAGCATGCGTAGCTAGAGGAAGATTCTCATGTAGACCTTGTCCCATGACGCTCACCTCTGAACACCTCTGACTGCTCTTATTTCTTCTCCCTTTCCTCATTAGCAAGACATTTCTAGCTTCCTGGAAGGGTCTTATTGTTCCTTAATTGTAGAAATGACAACTGAATGTTCTTGAGTTGGGGGAACCGATTTTAAGATGGCTTACTTCTCTTTTTAGCAAATGATGTATTTGCAACCCCTCTAGTGCATTTATCTTAGTGTTTGGTGATATAAACGTAAAGGAAACTTGCTCTTTATCAAAATAATTTTCACAATGAACATGCACAACTATTAATATAATACTCATATTTTTTTTCATAATACTACTTCCCTCCACTCTACTTAGATAAGTTCTCATTCTGCCAGGAAATTCACTACCTTTGTTTTGTAGTGTATGATCCATTTTCTCACAATCATATGTTTTCATTTTTACATGGAATACTGAAATTAGCAATGACTCCAACAGTTACTAGTATGCAGGGCTAAGTAGTTAAATTGTTAACTAGTTTTGAATCTCATTTTTTATTTCTTATTCAAATTGTGTGCCTAAGCAAAATAAACAAGTGTTATTTCATGATTACAACTTTTTTTGTGTGTTATAAAAACCATGTAATCATTTTCCAAAAGCATTGCTAATCACAGAGAAATTCATCAGGAGTCTTTTTGTTTGTTTGTTTTTGTGCTGGTCTTGTAGCTTGAACTCAGGGCCTGGGCACTATCCCTGAGCTTTTTTCCCCCCCTCAAGGCTAGTACTCTACTACTTGACGACAGCTGGACTCTGGCTTTTTGGTGGTTAATTGGAGATGAGTTTCATGGACTTTTCTTTTCAGGCTGGCTTCAAACCATGATCCTCAGATCTCAGCCTCCTGAGTAGTTAGATTTATAGGCTTAAGCCCCTGGGACCTGGTAAGATTCCAGCTTATTGCTGTATTTAGTCACTGATTTTGAAAATAAGGAGATTACTAAATTACTCTTAGCAATCAATTGACTAGATGATTTGGCTGCTCTGTGTGTGTGTGAGAGAGAGAGAGAGAGAGAGAGAGAGAGAGAGAGAGAGAGAAAGAGAGAGAGAGAGAGAGTTTAACTCAAGACATGACAAGTACTGCCTGGGTGGTGTTCCCACCCCCCCCCCCCCTCCAGCCAATGTGACTTTTTTTTTTTGCTCTGGTTATTTTTAAGGTAGAATCTGGCTTATTGCCTTGCCTGGTACAACTTGGCCTACAATCCTCCTGTTTTTGTTTCCCACTGTAGCAGAGATGAAGGATGTACCACTATCCAGCTTTGGCTGTTGTAATGGGGATCTCATGACTATTTTAGCCCCAGCTAGCTTTGTGCCATATTCTTTCCATCTTATCCTGTGTAACTGGGGTGACAGGTATGTGCCATTGTGCCCCCATATTGAGATGGGACCTTGCAAACTGGTTTTTTTTTTTTTTGCTCAAGATGGCCTCAAACCCACAATGCTCTTGATATCAGCCTCTCAAGTGTTACAGCTAGGATTAAAGGCAATAGCCACTGATATCTACCCAAATGGTTTTATAACTGAAAAGAGTAAACTGGAAAGTTGATTTTATGGATTAAGGAAATCATTTGGCTCTCCAAAGAGAGTTTGGAACAAGATACTAGACTCCATATTCTATATCTTTCCTTTGGATTTTGCCTGTCTTATGGTGTAGATTTTATTATTGAAAGTACTTAAAAGGTTAATCCTTAATTTTGCAGAGGAATGTTGCAATTTGAAAATGTTTCTTATGGAATCGAGCCTTTGGAATCTGCTGTTGAATTTCAGCATATTCTTTATAAATTAGGGAATGAAAACAGTGAATTGGAACGTTTTCATGAAAACAGCAGAAACCTGGAAAAAAATCAAGTGGACTATAACATTTTTATAAGTAAAAAAGTAAGTGATCAATTTTTATTACTGCTTTTAAAGAAAAATAGCTGATTGTGCAGTTGTAGCAAATAACTTTTCTTTCTAATAATCTATAATTTCTTGAAGAAATTTCTTTTTGCAATAATCTGTCAGTTACTTCTCAAGGCTTTCTTAATCCTTAGTTCTTATTTTGTTTTGTTATTCCTAGTACTTTCTAGAATGGTTCCTAGAGTATGTTCCATAGAAACTAAAAAAAAAAAAAAATCCCAGCACTCCTTATTTACTTTGGTCTTCACTTTCCTGGTTGTTCACGGAGCCACTGTTTATAAGCAAGGAGTCACAAGGAGCAGACTGGGCAGGGGTTGCCATGGAAACTGCCGCGTGCTCTATGTGGGTGCACGTGTTGGTTTATGGGTAAGTGGCAGTGCCAGTTGCGCCCAGCACATGTTCTCCCTGTTTGTTGTCAGTTTAACCAAACTTCAGAATTTAGCTGAGCTTTAAGAAGAACATTTTAGAATGACTACATTTCTCAACATGGCCCCCTCACCCCCTGTTATATCTAGGTAGCACAGACGTCGTGTGGCTCATCATGTGTGGTCAGGCGTGATCAGGTCACCTCTGGGTTGATTGTGAAGGGATGTGTCCTCCTTTTCCCTTTCTTGCTGGCTGGAGTATGCGAACAGGGGTGAAGACACTACCCTGGGGGCAAGAAACAGCAGCTCAAGACTAGGGCACCATGCATTTGCTGAAGAAATCTAGGCACATTTGCACAGGTGTGTGTGTGTGTGTGTGTGTGTGTGTGTGTGTGTGTGTGTGAGACAGGGGGTCCAGCCCACTATTATTTTCTACCTCTGTTATCACTCTGCTCTGAAGTGACCCCAGGCCCAAAGGGACTGCAGTGGGCTTTCAAGTCCCTTATTTGTGGTGAACTGCTTCTGTCTTGCTACTTTCATGGTTTCTTTCTTGGTGTTGGCTCAATTATAGTGTGTTATGGATTCTTTGTGTTTGTTCTACTTGGAGTCTTGGGGGATTTTTTTTCTTTTTTTTTCAAATATTCTTTCTTCCCTTCTGTTTGTCTCTTTGTATGGGCTATCTCATTAAGCATATATTGGTATGTTGATAGTACCCCACAGGTCCTCTGAACTCTGTGCTCCTTGTACTAAGTGAAATGAGTCACAGTGTTCTCAAGTAGTGCAAGTTCAAAACAAATTATCATATATTTTTATAAAGAAGTAGAAAAGAGGATTTCAAAAATGCCATAAGAGAAACAATGAACGTTGTGGGCAATGAGAATGCTCATTTCTTAGTATTACTACTACACACCTCTGCACCGGTTATCCCAGGGGACCTCACAAAATGCCAGTGCATGGCAATTAAAGATAAATTGTAAAAAAAAATTTTGATTAATTTGCTTTGGAATTAGATTATTTCTTCTTTTGGATAAAGTCTGCTTTTGAATCTCTAATATTTTATATCTGTTATTAGGGTTTTTAGCTCCATAATTTCCTATCTAGGCTTTTGTATTTTTTATTAAAACTGTTTGGCAAGCTGGGCACCAGTGGCTCATGCTTGTAATCCTAGCTGCTTAGGAGGCTGAGATCTGAGAACCACAGTTTAATGCCAGCCTGGGTAGGAAAGTCTGTGAAAATGTTATCTCCAATCAACTACCAAATAGCTGAAAGTGGAGCTGTAGCTCAAGTAGTAGAACACTAAGTACTTGGAGTGCACAAAGCTCAGGAAATGTGCTCAGGTCCTGAGTTCAAGCCCCAAGCCCAGCACAAAAAAAAATCAAAATAAAACAACTCCAAAACCCCAAACCAAATAAAACAAGAAAAAAATCTGTTCGGTAAAACATCATTCTTCTGCTTTCCTTTTTAATTCTTTGCTCACAATTTTCCTGAGGTCTTTGAGCACATTAAAAAGAGTGAATTTATTATCTCTGTCCTATAAATCCAGTATCTGAACTTCTAAGTATGCCTTTTTTGGTTGTTGATGAAAAACAGGACATTTTAGTTTGTGCTCATCAGTATGGGGGCTTGAACTCACACTTTAGCTTGGCTTTTTTGCTCAAGGTTGGCATTCTATTAATTGAACCATACCTCCTCCTCTTTTTCCCTCCTACTTCTCCTCCCCTTCCTCCTTCTTCTTCTGCTTCTTGTCTTCCTCCTCTTCCTTTTCCTCTTCCGCCTTGTCCTCCTCATCTTCCTCCTGGTCCCCCCTCCTCCTCCTCCTTACTTCTTCCACAACATACCTCTTTTCTCTCCCAGGGCCACTGGGCATAAACTTTTTCCTTATTATATAGTAACCAGATGGATGCAAGCAGATATTCCATGAGCAGGAGCATTATGAAAGAGGACTGTGATTTGGCATAACAGCAATTCTGCTGTATTTATTGATTCAACCAAATTCCTAGGACCAACCTGTTGCAAACCTCTGTCCACACCTTATCCTTCTGATGGGGGAGGTGGGAGCAAGACAATGATGAAGAACAGACCCTGAAACTGGTTTTGGGGTGCCACAGGGTCTGTGCCTCATGCCAGCAACAGATGTCCAAGGTCCTGTGTACAAGGCTTTTATTGATCATCAAACGGGAGTACACACAGGATGCAAGGTAGCAGTCTCTTTGAAGTTACCAGAAGACACCAGAGTGGGGAGAACAAGCCTAGGATTAGTGACTTCCTTATAAACAGGAGGTGAAGAAGAACAGCAAACAACCACAATTTGCATGGGCCCCTGCCTGGCTCCAATGTCTGGGGAAGTTTGGATGCTGATTAGCTCATGCCTGGGGTAGAATCTGTGGTCTTTGCAATGCTAGGAGCAATTGATCTTTCTCTGGCCACTCTCAGACTTCTGAGAGCCAGAGAATGGCCTTCCAGTTCTCTCTGGCAGACCTCATGGCTCCACACTTAGTTTCCCGCACCAATCCTTACTAAATGTCAGGAGAAACAAACTTGCTTCTTGACAAAACCACAAAGTGACATTGCGTTTGTGAAGGCCATGTGTGTATGCAAAGAATGTAAAAAGTTTTTAGTCTTCTGTTAATTCCCCCCCCCATTTCTGTTATTCAGGTGAAACATGTCTAAAAATGCTAAGTGCTTTGCTCTTTCTTTGAAAGTTAGAAGCTGTAAATCGATAAGTGACATATTATGAACTCATAATCAGCGTTCTTGTTACTAGATCACATGACATCAAACTTTAAAAATGTTTTTGTTGTTACAATGGTGATGTACAGGTTTATAGTTACATAAGTCGGTAAGTAGCATGACAAAATTTAAAGCACTACACATGATTTAACAACTGGAAGAGTTATTAACATGTCCTATACATGCTATAATAAAAGCTTCAAGAGAGCACAGAATGAATACATTAAGAAAAATGTCAGGTTTTATATGTTGCTTCTCTTTTGTTTTTCCTTCTAGTTAGATCCACCGCCTCCAACCTTGCTTCCTCTGTATCTAGAAATGATTGTTGTGGTGGACAAAGGTTTGGTATGTGTTTGCTTTTAGTTCAGAAAATAAGTTTCAGTATGGTAATAAGAATCTGATTATCACATCTGATGAGAAATCTCACAGAGCTTGAACAGGGTTTACTGCCAATTCCATTCTTGAGGCTGCAGAGCTTGTCAGAGGACAAGTCTGAGCTCAGAGAAAGGAGGTGTTTGGAGAAGCATATTCCAGTGTTGAATTCATTAGAGTTCTGGGAAAAGAACACAACGGGAACATTCAAAATTGAGATATGGCAATATTTGAGAAAAATTAAAATATTTCTAATGAACACAAAGCTAAATTCCTAGAAAATTTCAATGATGAAAATATTTTGTTTTAAGATTATAAAGTCTTCCGAGTTGTTTTATTTAAAATGTAGTGTTTAGCTGAGTGTTGGTGGCTCACACCTGTACTCCTAGCTACTCAGGAAGCTGAGATCTGAGGACTGTGGTTTGAACCCAACTGGGAAAGAAGAGTCCCCATGAGACTCTAATCCTCATTCAAAGACCAGAGGTGGAGGTATGACTCAAAGTGGTAGAGCACTAGCCTTGAGCAGAGGAGCTCAGCATCCAGGCCCTGAGTTCAAACCCCACAACAGCCAAAAAAAAAAAAAGTATTGTTTACACTGGCAATCTTCTAAGCAATATAATGATGACTAAATGTTCCTTTTCTATGTTGTTCTGAATAGTCACCAATTCTTAAAATATTGAGTCAGCTATGAGACCTAGAAACCTTTATGTGCATGTTACTAGATACACACATCGAAAGTATACATCTCAGAGTGCTTTAGCCAGGCACCTTTTTTGCAAGACAGCCTATTGTTTGAGATGGGCTCTGTGGGGATCTGGAGATAAGAAATCATCATGGCTTCACAGGGTCACCCTTTACAGTGTCTGGGTAGGAGATGGCAATGCGTGGTGCTCATGAAGAGTGAGAAATTCTGATGTGGAGCTGCTAAAATTCATAAGCAGTGAAGACGATGGGCAATGGTTCCATACTCAGGGCCACGAGTCACCCCATCTCCAGGAGGTCATGGTGGAAATAGCTCTGAGCCCATGGTTGATGCAGTGCTGAGGCGTCTCCTCCAGCTGTCTGTGGTGTGGCTGGGTGAGTCCAAGGCCAGTGGGTCATGTGACTTCTCGGCCTTCTTGCCACACAGGATAGGCAGAGTGCCATAACTCACAAGGTCAGCACATTTGAAGGCCTCCCGCAGGCACTGATGGAAGGTGCTGTAGAAAGTGAAAATGTGTCTGGCTCACAGACTTGTGAAGCCAGGACCAGCTCTACATAGAACAAGGGACTGTTCTAAAGGGAATGCAGCTCTGGGGCCTGCAGCTCACCCTTGACCAGTCCTGCCCTCCCAACAAGAGTCTCCAGTAGTTTTGACCTTTCTGAGTGGAGACTGAGCCCAGTGCCTTGAGCAGGTGGGAGAAGCTGCACGCAAGCCGGGCCATTACCGGGCATTACTGCATGAGCACTGAGAATACTTCAGCGGAAAGAAGCGGTCTCATTTTATTTTTTTTACTTTTACTTTTTGAATTAACATACACATTTATAGTATGAAGAAGTTCCACTGTGATATTTTCTTACTGACAGTGTACTTTGAACAGATTCAACTCTATACCATATTCCTTTTTTCTTTTCTCTCTCATCTCCCCTTTGTCACATGGCATTTGGTGGGTTTTATTATGCAGTCTCTAAGCAATAACTTATTCACAGACGCACAGATTTTAAGGTAGAAACAGAAGAAAGATGAAAAAACCTGACAGTGTGACTCCTCCAAAAGGCAACAATGGACTTTACTAATACTGAGGTGGATGATATCTCAAAGAATAAAAAGGCAGGATCAGTGAATTTGTTATTATCTTACTTTGGACTGTTAAACCACTTATGAGCCACAAACGTCTTATAGGTGATCAGGAGCGAAGCTCTAAGGTATTAGATACCACACTGTATCTAACTATAACATTCTGTCTTTCAGTATGATTATTTGGGCTCTGATAGAATGATTGTAACAAATAAAGTCATTGAAATGGTCAGCCTGGTAAATTCAGTAAGTATTTCCCTTTTTATGGTAGGTTTCACTTTGTTTTGAAAATTATCATTTGCATTAAGTTTATGAGATGTTTTTGAATAATTAACCTTACAAATTTAGTATGTATTTGTGAAGATATCAAAGTATTTTCTAGAACGTTATGAAATCATGTGATGAATTTTACATGTATTTCTTCTGTTTTTAGATGTTTGCACAATTTAATGTTACTGTTGTGCTATCATCATTGGAGCTGTGGTCAGACAAAAATAAGATTTTGACAAGTGGTGAGGCAGATGAGCTACTGAAAAGATTCTTAGAATGGAAACAGTCTTACCTTTCTCTAAGACCTCATGATGTTGCATATCTATTAATGTAAGAATAATATTTCAGCATTATTACATAGAAAACAAAAAATGTGATAATGATGGGACTTCGTTGGGGGAACTGTTAGTCATTTCTCATAGCACATGCTTTATTCAGGCTTGGAACAATGATCCTTCAGAGCACCTGGATGGCAGGCACGCGCCGTCATGTTCAGCTATTATTGAAAAGGAGTCTCATGAACTTTTTGGCTAAGCTGGCCTTGAACTAAAGTTTACCGAATCTCAGCCTCCTGACCATGAGCTACTTCACCCATTTCCTTTAGCTCTTCTTGAAGGTCCAGTGGTGATAAATTCCCTCTGCTTTTGTTGATCTGGATATTTTTTTTGTATCTTTGCTCCTCTCTGAAGGAAGTTTGCTGGGCACAGTATCCTTGGTGGGCAGGTTTGTCCCCCTTAAACACAATGAATATCTCATGCCACTTAGGTCCTCTAAGGTTTCTGCTTGAGAAGTGTGCTGACAAGTAACACCCATATACATTGTCTCTTCTTCCTGCTTTAAGAATCACTTCTTTGAGTATACTATGTGTTGGGGTTGAGTGTGTTGAATTAAATCTTGCTAATAACCTTTGACTCTTTTTTATACCTGGATGTTTGTGTCCTCTAAGTATGGTATGTTTTTCTGTTATTATCTCTTTGAATAAGCTTTCTACCCCTCTGAAATATTTAAGACCCTTGTAAATCCTATTGTTTATAATATTTGTTCTTTTAATGCTGTTTTAAAATGTCTGTAAAAATTCTTCAGTCTTAGAAATAGACCACCTTTGAGCTTATTGATTGCCTTTTCTGCTTGACCTATAATCAGTAACATTTTATTGTGTCTTTGATTTGACTTATTGTAATTTGAAACTTGAAGATTTCTGTTTTTTTAATTACTTCAATATCTCTGTTAAGTTTCTCTGATACAATATCTCTGATAAGTTTCTCTGTTTCTTGAGTTTGTTGAGTTTCCTTAAAGCAGTCTTTTAAGTTATTTGAGAGTTCACATATATCCATGTTTTTTATGTTAGTTTCTGGTACCTTGAATTGTCCATTAACTGAAGTCACATATCTCTAAAAGTTAGCATTTGATAATGTGCATTTAGGATAATGTGTTAATAGCAGTCTTTATAATCTGGATTTGTTCTAGGCTGCTTTCCTGAGTTTGTAGTCACAGCCTCTATTTTGTCACTAGTTGGTGCTCCAAGTCTAGGTTTGTCATTAGTCTGCATTTCCCATATTGCCTCTGTTGAAAACTGTTGGTGGAGGTGGGACTTCCTGTAGTCCTCCACTGGTATCCTTTTACCTGAGGAAGGTAG